>NC_051064.1:120939394-121245212 GCF_004664715.2 Peromyscus leucopus | reverse complement strand
GAGGAAAGACAGACTTTTTACATGATGAAATAAGTAATTCAACAAGCACTTTGGGTCTAGGCCACTCTTAATACCTCTCTGGTAACACAGCGAACAGGAAGCCACAGCATGAAACAAGGAGAAAGATGTTATGTCAGTTATTTCTACCTCTTTGGCCTAATGGGCCAAGGCTAGAGCTAGCAAGATTCTAAGAGATGACAAAATCCATCCTATACCCCAAACCAAAAACTATTCCCACCCCACCTTGGCTCAATGGTTTTCTCCAATGTGGTGAAGGTGGTTTTGGAAAAGCTTCTCAAATGCCAGAAAACAGTAATATAATAAACAAAACAACAACAACAACTTTTTATAAATACCCAAACATAACCAACATGTTGGCCTCCTCTCAAGAAGACAGGTATGGGAAAAGCACTCAGCTACAAAGCAAGTGAACCTCACACGTTCAGCATTCATCCTAAGCTGCTGTGCTGATCACAGATTACTTGGAAGGAGGTGGAGCAACACAGAGGAAAGTCCTGATGCCACTAAAATAACATAATCTCTACCATTAACTGACCTAAAAAAATCAAGTCATCAAAGCAGGTGGAGGTGGCGCATGCCTTTAATCCCAGCACTCAGGAAGCAGAGACAAGCAGATCTCTGAGACCAGCTTCGTCTAAAGGGCAAGTTCCAGAACAGCCAGGACTACACAGAAAAACCCTGTCTCAAAAAAAAGAAAATAAATAAAGTAAAAAAAAAATTAGTGGAACTGGGGGCTGGAAAGAGACACTCCTAATGATAAGCTTAAGAGCCGGTTGCAGCTCTTTCTGAAGAATTCCTCTTCAAATTAATCTGCCTTCTGCAACTGTTATGTAAATAATTATAACCAGAATAGCTGTCGCTAACTCCAAACTGCATATGAACAAATAGAACCCTGGCCTTGCCCTTAACTATCTCTTCTATAAAGTGGGGTAACACTGAGGTTTCAAAAACATCTTAAAAGCAATGTAATTTTGTCTTCTTCTAAAGCACAATTTCATTCAATCTCATAAAGGGGCTATAGAGATAGTTCAGAGGTTAGGAGCACTGGTTGCTCTTAAAGAGGACCCAGGTTCAATTCCCAGCACCAACATGGAAGCTCACAACTACCTTTAACTCAATCTCAAGGTATTCAACAACCTCTTCTGGTCTCTGGGGACACCAGGAGGACATGTGATAAACAGACTTATATGCAGATAAAACACCCATGCACATAAAATAAATAAACTTTAAGTAGCAAATAAAAATGACTATTCACAGAAATGTGTTACTTTTAAGAACAACTTCACAACATTAACTTCTAACCAAAATCAGTAAGAACAATGGCTATTACTCAAACCTAGTTTTGGGATCCCAAGTGAAAGCAATTATACTACCATAAATCTAGCTTGTGAGATTAAATAAATTAATGAGAACAGTGGCAGGTTTGATGAATATAAAACATTAACGCTAGAGACAAATGGTAAAAGCTGAAAGCTCATACCTCTCAGTATTCATCTCTATTTTTTAAAATATTCTCTTTTTAATTTTCTGTTATGTATATGTATGGGTTTGTGCACATAAATATAAGTGCCCATGGAAGCCAGAAGAGGGTGTTGGATTTCCTGAAGCTAGAGTTATGGGTGGGTGTGAGCTGCCTAATACAGGTGCTGTGAACCTAACTCAGGTCCCCTGAATTTTTCCAGTCCCTCTGTATTTTAACTACATTCTGAAATAAACCTAGTCCCAAAAGGTAACTACAAAATGAACTCTACATTTTTTAACTCAGCCTTACTCCATGATACTATTTAATTAAAGAAGGAAAGGATTTTACCTTCTGTGCATAAGAAAATAAAATTGGCAGTCAAGTGTTTAATGGCCTTCCAATTGGTTACAATTTAGTTACATTAAATAAGTTAGAAATCAGGTATTAATTATAGCAATTATTTACGCCCTTTAAACGTTAGAACTAGGGTTGGGGATTTAGCTCAGCGGTAAAGTGCTTGCCTAGCAAGAGCAAGGCTCTGGGTTCAATCCTCAGCTCAAAAAAAAAAAAAAAAAAAAAAAAGTTAGAACTAGGCATGATGGCACATGCTTGCAATTCCAGCCCTAGGGAGACAGAGGCCTGCTCCAAGTTCAAGGCCAGCCTAGTCTCCATAGCAAACACCAGGACAGCAGGGCTACATGTCTCAAAACACAGAAACAAGCAAATTTTTAAAAAATTGAATCAGAATCAAGTGTTTGTAAAATCCAATTAGTGCCTTCATAGATTTTAAATTATATCTTGTTTTTTTAAAATTAGTTTTCAACGTGCTTTGTATACTAACAATGAAAATGACCAGGTGTGGTCACATACAATTTTAAACCCTAGTACTCGGGAAGGGAAGCAGATGCAGACAGATCTCTGTGAATTTGAGGCCAGATTAATCTACTTATCAAGTTCTAGGCCAGCCTATAGAGTAAGATTCTGTCTTTAAAAGAAAAAAAAAATTGTGAGGGACATTAAAAATTACCTAGGTCTTTTTAAAACAAGCCTGAAAGAAATTTTTCATTATCAATTCCTACTCACAATGCTAGAGTTATGAGCATAAATAAAAAGTAAAAAAGTAAGACTTATAAGGAGAGCAAATCCTCAAAAGTGTTATGTTTCATCACTGCTCAGGAGTGTGGGCGTCAAGAAAAGAAAGGAAGGTACAGTATGCTCATCAACAGGGGTGTCGCCTCCTCAATGGCAATGACCGCTGTGCAAGCAACTAGGGTTCAACAGTGGACAAGATAAACATGACTCAGAAATTCAGACTCTGTAGATAAATGAAGAGTAACAACTAGGGGGTGGGGTCAGCATTTCTGAAAGTGCTGGCTGCTTTGTGAAAGATCCTATAAACAGAGACAGCAAGCCCTAAAACAGAGACCAGTTTAGGAGCTGGTGTAACGTAACAGTGGCTACACCAAGAGAAACCCCACTTCAGGGTAGTACTAGAGCACAATCTTAAGGGATAAGCAATTAGCCAAAAGGAGGTGAGGGAAAGAACTGAACATACCATGTAAAAGACATGCTTATGAAATGATCTCCACATAAGCCATGAATGAGCTAAACTACAACTAAAATAACAGTAAAACTGAAAAGGATATACTCTAACAAAGAACAGACACCTAATCACTCAAATAAGAACATTATCTTGCCACAGGCATAACTGTCTCACAGTCCAAATCTAGCAACTCATGTTGACAACCAAGTATGATCCCACCCAGCAATCTAAGCTTTAGAAAAGAACTGATTCTACAAAGCTGTAGCTGCACTACTGTTGCACTAAAACAAAACGGGGGTGGAGGGTGTCCTCTCCCCTCTGGCTGAAACACTGAAACTCTAATTCTATCAGGAGATAATAAAGCAACTACGAGAATGGAGTAGAAACAAACTTTTATTTCATTAAAGCACTTTTCTACTTGCCAAGTACACAGTTCCAACCCAGGCAGTAACAGCTAAGCTACTATACAGCTCCTGACAAGCAGCTCAACAACTGGTTACATTCTACAATTCCACAAACAACACTAAGAAAACAACCAACAAAGCTAGGTAAAGCAAGGCAAGCTATCAATGACAAGCTCTCACTGGCTTCTTTGTTCCTTTAAAAGAGCTCTCAAGTTGGGGGTGAGGGGTGGCAAAGCATTTAATTGCAATTGTCAGGAGGCAGAGGCAGGTAGATATCTATGAATTCCAGGATAGCCATGATATAGTGAGAACCTGTCTCAAAAAAACAATAAATAAATTTTTAAAAAGAGCTGGTCTTTAACATATCATCTAAGCAAGAGTAGGCAGGAGTACTTGCTGTTTCACAAAAAAACTTCTGATCAGTGAACTAGAGAAGGTCTTGATTCATATGTGCCAAGAGACATAGCACTTCAATTTAAGAAAATGTCCTACCTTTCCAGGATCATCCTTGGATCGAGGCACTTTAAGGAAACATTTGTTCAGTGACAGATTATGTCGTATGGAATTCTGAAATTAAAGAAGAAAACCATTGCTGGGTCAATAAACTATGAAAAAATCTACCCCATCTTTAAATACAAAATAAGAAACCTATATATTTCTATGAATTGAAATACAGTTGCAAATAGAGCTAACTTTTAATATGTGCTTCAGGGGCTGGAAAGTTGACTCAGTGGGTTAAGACTGCTTGCTGCACTTGGAGAATAGCAGAGTTTGATCTCAGCACCCAAATTAGGCAACTCACAACCAAGTAAAATTCCTGCTTCAGAAAATCCTATGCCCTGTTCTGGTCTCCAAGAACACCCACCCCAACATGCACATACCTATACAGACTCGCATACATACACATAAATTTTTAAAAAAATATACAAACAAATGAGCTTCCAAGTTAAACCTTTCTGGTTTTCAAATTAAGTATAGCATATTGTAAATGAAAAAAGGTTATTAGAATCATCAATTCCTAGCAGTTTTAATAACGGTGTGTGTGTGTGTATGTGAGTGTGTGTGTGTGTGTGTATATGTGTGTGTGTGTGTGTGTGTGTGTGTGTGAGAGAGAGAGAGAGAGAGAGAGAGAGAGAGAGAGAGAGAGAGAGAGAGAGAGAGAAGCATTTAATTGCTTACAAACTTTACTGGTGCAGAAAGATGCCTATGATGCAATACTAAACATTAAATATCAAACACAAAATTGTACACATATGCTTTAACTGTGTGTGTGTGTGTTAAGATTTATTTTATATGTGTGAGTGTTTTTTATCTGCACATGTCTGCACACCATATGCATGCATGCCTGGTGCATATAGAAGCCAGAAGAGGGCATCAGATCCCCTGGAACTGGAGTTACAGGAGACGGTTTTGAGCCACCAAGTAGGTACTGAGAACTGAACCCAGGTCTTCTGGAAGAGCACCAAGTGCTCTTAACCTCTGAGTCATAATTTCAACCTCTTAACTGTGGTTACTTACATGTTTGTTTATTCTTGGGAATAAATAAGGATGCCAAATGTCAGAAGCTACTCTACATAGGCTTTTAGGTGGTCGCTATATTCTTTTTACTTTCCTACAAGGTCCAAATGGCTTACAAGGTACACATATTACCACTTTTAAGTGAGTTTCTGAAAGTGCTGAAGCCCAGGGATACAGCACACCAGGAGAGAAAGCACTTGCTCAGCATGCACAAGTCAGAGTCACTCTCCAGCATTCCAACAAAACAAAGTGTAAAATTCCACTGCACTAGAGGTAAGCTTGGAATAGGAACGTTTAGGAGAAAAACTATCATATGGTAAACACATAGTTCAGAACCTTAAATTAAATAAATTAGGCAAATACAGATATCGTTTAAATGATACTACTGGGGCTTTCACAAGTAGCTATAGCCATCTTTGAAATAATGTTTTCTGAAAAAGATATAATCACACCAGTTTACCTATACCTATATGAACTGAGGCCCTTTCTTTCACCTTGAAAAGTTGTTTTTTAACTAAATAGCTAATTTTTTAAAAATATGTTTAAAAGAGATTCAGTTTAAATATAGGTAAAAGAATGTATCTGAACCTGGGTGTTGGTGGCACATGCCTTTAATCCCAGCACTCAAGGCAGAGCCAGGCAAAGTCAGGCGTATCTCTGTGAGTTTGAAGCCAGCCTGGGCTACAGAGCAAGATCTAGGACAGGCACCAAAACTACACAGAGAAACCCTGAAAAAAAAAAAAAAAAAAAAAAAAAAAAAGATTGTATCTGGTGACTTATTGGGAAAAGTACACAAGACTTTCCTGTGTAAATCACATTTATGTTTTATTTACTTAACTTATCTATGCACACATGAGTATGCATATGTGGAGGTCAGAGGACAACTTGTAGAAATCAGCTCTCTCTTGCCATCATCCCAGAGATGGAAGTCAGGTCAACAAGCTTGGTGGTTAAGTGCCTTTACCCACTGAGCCATCTCACAGACACACAAAGCCCTTCAGAGACATTTTTTTGAAAGAGGATAAAAATGAGAAACAGTAACAGAGGTGGTGAATATGAAGAGAATACATATGTATGGACAGAAGTATCATAATGAAATCCCTTGCTCTGTAATACACAGTGATAAAATTGGAAAAAACAGAACAATCGATTCTCTGAAACATAAACCAATTCCACTGCTCCATTACAAAGGCATATAGAAACAAGGTTCTATTTGTAATAGGAAAACTACATGAAAAGATACTGGGTCAGTGGGTTATTAAAACAGGAGAACAAGGACATGAAGGAAGAAAGAGGTCTGGGAGGAGGAGGGAGTTTAGGATGGACAGATCAGGATACATGCAAGTGTCAAAGAATAAAAATTAATAAGATAAAATTATGCAGCCGGGCGGTGGTGGTGCATGCCTTTAATCCCAGCACTTGGGAGGCAGAGGCAGGCAGATCTCTTTGAGTTGGAGGCCAGCCTGGGGTACAGAGTGAGTTCCAGGAAAGGCGCAAAGCTACACAGAGAAACCCTGTCTCGAAAAATAGAGACAGAGAGAGACAGAGAGACAGAGAGAGACAGAGAGAGACAGAGAGACAGAGAGAGACAGAGAGAGACAGAGAGAGAGAGAGAGAGAGAGAGAGAGAGAGAGAGAGAGAGAGAGAGAGAGAGAGAGAGAGAGAGAACGAGAGAGAACACTATGCTGGGTACAGAAGGCAAAGAAAAGATCTAAATTCCTCAATATAGCAGAAAAGAACCACCAACTTAGGTGACAAAAAATACCTTTGGAGAAGTGGAGTGTTTGTGAAATCATCTATTCATGAATAAATGGACTAGACAATGATTCTTAACAGAAAATATCACGAAGCCTCCCTTTTTCCAATTAAATGCTCCAAAATCCATTCCCAAATAACTTTTGTTACCTGTTTATCCTCAAATGGCCAAATTTTTGATAGAGAGGGGCTCCACCTGCATTTAGCCACTACTTAAAATGGTATCTTTGGAGGTTGTATTTTTGGCATAATGTCTATTTTTAATTTAAAGTTCTGAAGTCTATTCAGTGTGCTTAGCCCTAACTGGAGTATTCATGTCATATGCCTTCCCTCAAGACTTGAGGACTCTATGCAGAAAAGGGACAAAAAGACTGTCCAGAGGTGGTGGATGACTTAGGGAGATGGTGTTCTCCAGACCCGACAGGAGAGACGCAGCACAGAGGAGGAGATTCTGACAGCACACACAGGACCTACATAAGCTCAAACTGGACAAAGACCCACAAGGAGAAGAGCTCAGCACGAAGTCCCACTCTGAACTAAGGAGCTGTTGGCATTTCATTGCTGTGAGGAGAAGGGAAAGTCAGTACTCTTCAATGGAGTGACACCTGGTATATGGACCACACTGTAAGGCAGACTCCATGTCCAAGAATAGTCAGACAACTCAAACTGGAATCAACCGGCTTTTTAATTAAGGGCTTTTTAATTAAGGGGAGAGGGTAAGGCTGGGTGATTGGGGAAACAGAAGAGGATTGGGATGAATATGACCAAAATACATTATCAAGTTCTCAAAGAAAAGAAAAAAAAATTTAAAGAGCCTTTAGTCTAAGAATGAATACAGAAGAACTTTCCTCTCCAAAGTTTATGTATAGAGAATATCTCAAAATATTCTCTCAAAAATGTACTGTATACATTTTTATCAAGAGATGTATACAGACTTTATTTTGAAACCCATCTCATTACCAAACTGTAAATTTACAATCTAAAAATGATACTTCTACCTCTGCTTAGAATGCAAGCAACTATAAAGAATACATCTCTAACAATGGCAAAACACTTTTTTTTTTAAAGTCAATTATTTTGGAACTGTATCAGATCTCAGATCATAAGGCACCTAATGAGACTACTGGGATTAAAGATGTGAGCCACCACACCCAGCTGAAACTTACTAAACTTTTAAAAAACCAAGGTTTGGGGCTAGTGAGTCAGTTTATAGTAACAATAGCCCCAGAGTTATACTCACTCTCAACCTTTTCTCCATAAGCATTTATCATGTGCTCATTAGAAAGACTGGAGTAGGGTAAATCATCCAGAAGAGTAGGTCTCCATAGTAATACAGAAGAAAGAAGTGAACGTCAGGAGCAGAATGGTGAGGAATAGACCACCTACTAAGCCTACCAACCTTCACATTGTTTTTTTTTTTTTTTTCCTCTCATTTTTTGAGACAGAGTCTCTCTGTGTAGCCCTGGCTGTCTTGGAACCTACTATGTAGACCAGGCTGGCCTCGAACACACAGAGATCCTCCTGCTTCTGCCTCCCGAGTGCTGGGATTAAAAGTGTGCGCCACTGCCACCCTTCCATATATGGGTTTTTGTTTTGTTTTGTTTTGTTTTCCCTTCATAGATTTTTAACAAAGCACAAATATTAAGTCTGAGGTGATGGCAAACAAAATCTCTCCTCCATAAGACTCAGGTAAGGCTTCATTACTTCTGGGGGAAGAATGGAAATAAAACATTTTTGCTTCTACAGAGAGACAGGAAACCCTTTACCAGGATACAGGCAAAAATCTACTGATAATATAGGGAAAAAGCAGAAGCAAAATCCTTTTCCTCTGGGAGAGGCATAAGCTGCTGCCCTGCTCCCTAAGAACCGACATGATAGCATAAAGAGGGGTCTGCTACATCTCAGGAAGGAACAACTACAGCTCCAAGGCTAGCCTGGCTTGAACTAGCAGAACACTGACTAACAAACAGCAGTTTGGTGACAGGGGGACAAAAGCTTTGAATTATACTCCTGCCTGTAAATAGTCAAGGCACATCTAAACACCTAAAATCTAAAAGGATTGAGAAAATGTGTGTGTGTGTGTGGGGGGGGGGTGTTCTATAGCATACAAGCTCTGTTGAAGTACAACAGGAGCACACTGCTGGAAGAATGAGAAGTCTAGTATGTGTAAGACAAAGTCATCATCACCACCTAAATTCAGCTCATCTACTGAGACTGACTGAGTCTCCCATATGAATAGCCTGGGGGAAAGGAAAGGTGCCTTGCCATTAACAAATAAAAACACTACTTCAATCTCTACCGTTTTTCTACAGATCTACCTGGTATTTAGTCAAAGAGTGTATGAGAGAGAAAAGCAAGAAAAACATCACTGACAGAAACAAAGTAATACACACAACCCAACTGAGAGAGAAACTTTATAAGGGTCAGAAACAAATTCTAATTATGATTAATTTATTAAGGGATCCAGTGGGAAAAGAAGTAAACAATTTGCATTGAGAGATAAAGAACTTTATAATAGAGATGTAGAAACCATAATAAACATATATAAATGATAAACAAAAACAGAAATACCAGGGGGTGTATAGCTCAATAGAAGAAGCTTTCTAGCATACACTAGGCATGGTTGGGTTTGATCTCCAACAATGCCCCCCCACCAAAGAGAGAAGAGTCTCTCAGATAGGCTTATAAGTAAACTGAACACACTAGAAAAAGATTGGAAAACTTGAGGACAGATCAGTAGATGTTTTCCCAACATAACCAGCATGTGCCCGCCGACTTAAAACAAAAACGATTCTTAAAAGACTCCTGAGATAGAAAAAATGGGCAGAAGGAAAATTCAAACAAGTTACAAAACAAGGTTTCAACACAAGACACAAGACGACTTTCAAAGAACATCACACAAAATTTAAAGAACAAACAAACAACAAAAACCATACCCAAGGGCTAAAGGTATAGCTCAATAGTAGTACTTGTGTGTCATGCATGAGACCCTAGGATAGATTCTCAACACACACACCCCACACAAGCCAAGCTCAAGCACACACACACACTCCTACATTCCAGTTCGGCCTGGTGGCACACACCTGTAACCTCATCACTTGTGAAGCAAAGGCAGAAGGATCAGGAGTACAAGGCCGACCTAGGTTATACGCTATCTCAGAGAATAACAGGGGACATTACACTATTACATGTATTATAGTAAAAATGCTGAAAACCACCAACGGCGGTGGCACACGCCTTTAATTTCAGCACTCGGGAGGCAGAGCCAGGCAGATCTCTGTGAGTTTGAGGCCAGCCTGGTCTACACAGCGAGATCCAGGACAGGCACCAAAACTACACAAAGAAACCCTGTCTCTAAAAAAAAAAAGCTGAAAACCAAAATGAAGACATCTTGAAGGCAACGTAGAAAGAAAAAATACTATGTGTAGTATTTAGCCAGGTGGTGGTGGCAGCACATGCCTCTAATTTCAGCATTCAGTAGAGGCAGGCTGATCTCTGTGAGTTCAAGGCCAGCCTGATCTACAAAGGGAGTTCCAGGACAGCCAGGAATATACAGAGAAACACAGTCTTTAAAAACAAAAAAACAAAAAGGGGGGTACATTTTAAAACATTTTTTTAAATTTCTTATGAAGTCTTTAAAACTAGCTAAAGAAGACACAGTAGTTGATTAAAAAATTCAATATACAAATAAAAGTAAAGGTAGACCAGCAAGACAGCTCAGCAAGTAAAAGCACCTGAGTACTAGATGGGGTACTGCATTGTACAAGACCGATGGCGTGAGTTCATCCTCAGAACACAGGGTAGAGCAGAGTACTGACTCCTGAGATGTATCCTCTAAGCTCCACACCCATGCCTGCAATCAATCAATCAATCTCTCTCTCTCTCTCTCTCTCTCTCTCTCTCTCTCTCTCTCTCTCTCTCTCTCTCTCCTCTTCTCTCTCAAATAATAAATGTAATTTTTAATTGAAAAAAGGGCCAAGTGAGATGGCCCAGCACCAAGCCTGATTCCCTATACCTGACCACTGAAGCCCATGCAAGTGGAAAGAGAGCCAACTTCACAGAGTTATCTTCTGACCATGGTGCACACAAACACACAATATATAAAATTTTAGGTATTTTGAAGTTAAAAGTATAAAGGAACTAGAAGAATTCAGCTTGTGAAATTCTTACATTATACAAGACATGGCTTGATACTACGTCACGGCAGGTTGTATGTAGTAAGTTAAAGACAATCCATATTTGAGTCCTCTTAAAATCATTGTGTTGAAATCTAATTCCAATGTGGTAATGTCTGAAAGCAAGGCCACGGGAGGGTGATGAGATTATGAGGGTGGCTTTCATGCAAAGGACAGTGCCTAGAGAAGAAGGTGCGTGCACCTTCCACCACACGAGACTTCACAGACAGCCTCACTGAGCCCAGAAGTGGGCCCTCAACCAAGACTATAGTCACCAGATTTTCTGTTACTGTGTCAGTCCAGGACGCTAGCTTCACGAATACTAGTACAACAGCTTCCTATATGGTGCTCCCTTCCCCTCTCTGCCATTCTCCACACTGTAGGCAGTTATGTCTTAGCATTATAAATCTGATTCCAGTCACGATACCTTCCAAAACTTTCCCATTGCAAACAGATTTTATAAAAATCAAATATTCTTAAGCATCCAAAGACATGCTCTGAACTACCTCACTGCCTACATTCACCCACTCTAATGTTCTTTCTCACTTCCGAGGCTTTCCTTAAGTTGCTAAGTTTGCAAAATTACTGCCCCCAGAATTTTCAACTACATTAATCTACCCAACTTTATGTCTGCTTTTACTTTAAATACCAGTTCTTTCCTAAACATTTTGTGTGTGTGTGTGTGTGTGTGTGTGTGTGTGTGTGTGTGTCTGTCTGTCTGTCTGTCTGTCTGTCTGTCTGTCGGTATATGCAGCACATGTACAGGTGTCCATGGAAGCCAGAAGAGTGTTGCAGCACCTTAAAATGGAGTTACAGAAGGTTAGGAGTTGCCCAACATGGGTTACTGGGACTCGAACTTATGTCCTCTAGAAAATCAACATGTGCTCTTTACTACTGAGCCATCTCTCCAATCCCTCAGAATCAGTTCTTCCTAGAAGCCCTGACTGACTTTCAATGGTTAGGTCAGATTTCCTAACTTCTTACCTTTAATAGGTTTCCTAATCCACACTGTATTCTTAAACAAAATGTAAAAGGCCTCATTAAGAATTGAGACCTGCTCATCAAACTCGAACTTAGATCACAATGCTTTTTTAGTCATGAAAAAACTGTTCAAACATGTATCAGAGGTGTAATAAAAACACCCATACGTAATACACCACACATGTCACTGCTTCAGTCTTTGCTGCTTGAGGCTTCCCAACCTGGGTGGTGTCTATCTCCAATAACCCCAGAAAAGTTAGGAATGTAGCGGTTAGAATGACCTAAGCTGGCCTAGAGAAAAACGGCTCAGGGTAAATATGTATTTAAGACATACTGCTTGGCATTGAAAATCCCATCGCACAAAACAGTTATCAAAAAAACTCAAGATATGGGGCTAGAGAGGTGGCTCAGCAGTTAAGAGTCTACTTTAACAGAGAACACAGGTTCAATTCTAAGCATCCATAGCTGTCTATAACTCCATCCCAGAGGATCTGACCCTCTTCTGGACTCCATGGGCACAAAACACACGTGTGGTGAATAGCACAGATAAACATAAAGACAAAACACCCATATACATAAAATAAAAAACAAAATTTTTTTAAAACCTCATTATGTATTAGTATAGATTCCTGGGTTCCATCCAAAGTAATTAATTCAAAATCTCTTGAGTTGCAGTTCAAGAATCTAAATTTTAAAAGCACTCTACTGCCTTTTATTTTAAACTGGCACCTCTAATCTAATCAACATTAGATTTATCTATCTGTATCTTTTCCCACTGTGAGTGTTCTTCTGTTGCTCGAATCTTAAATCGGTCTTATAATAAAAACCCTGGTACCAGATACTGGGGTAAATGCTGAAATATCAGAGAGACAAGCCACAGCCACCACCTCTTACCTCACCAACTCCTCAGCCTGAAAAAGCCTTTAGCTGAAAGGGACGCTTCTGTCAAAAAAAAAAAACCTTTAGTTCCTGTCTCCTCATGCCTTATATACCTTATATACCTTGCTCCACCCAGCCATCACTTCCTGGGATTAAAGGCGAGTGTGCTTCCCAATACTGGGATTAAAGGTGTATGACACCATTACTTGGCCTCTATGTTTAATCTAGTGGCTTGTTCTGTCCTCTGATCTTCAGGCAAAGTTTATTAGGGTATACAATATATCACCACATCCTTCCCTGTGGGAAGGAGGAAAGAGAGGGATGGAAGAGGGGCAGTGCAGAAGGAGAATATATCAGTCCGTGCTCATCTGTTGTAACCTATCAGGCACATAAAAGTTTCAGAATAGTTCCCAACTTCTATCATCCAACCTTCTTTGCTGGGAGTTAGTAAGTGCAGAATGCCTTTACTCAAGTAACACCATCAAACAAATACAGTAAGTCATGATTCCTCTGTATATCTCCAACCTTACGTTGTAGCCTGAGAAAGTATGTCATTGTTGGACTGCTCTGGTCAAAAGCTAAGGGGCTGGGATAGTGCCTGCTATACAAGCGTGAGGATCTGAGTTTGGATCCCCAGCATGCAAATACAACAGCCAGGTGCAGCAGTGCACAGTTGGAGCCCCAGCACTGGGGCCAGGGACCAAAGGATTCCAGGGGCTTACTGGCCAGCCAGTCTAGCCAAAATAGCAAGCTCCAGTTTCAAGAAAAAGACCCTGGAGAAGTGACTGTGGAAGATATCTAGCCTTCACTGCACCCATCCACCCAAGCACATCTGCACATCTATGCACATCTATATACTAGTTTCTTCAATGTGATCAGACATAATTACTACTGCTTATACTTAGTTTTAAGGTTTCCTTTTCCACCCCCAATCTTTTGTTACCCTAATTCCTAATGAGTTATAGGGTTAATCTTCCTCAGTAAAAGGATTAACACAAAAATTTTAATTCTTTTTCCTCTATTTCAGATTATAAATAAGTCAATTATGGAATACTCAAGAGTTACCTTTAATAATGTAATCTCCTTCAACACCCTTACATGAAAGGAAGTTTTAACTGAATGTTAAGGTTCTATCTGACCTTTTATAATGAACATAGTAAGGTTTTCTATTCTGGGTGACTACATTTCTAAAACAGTTTGTGGCTGCTTTAAAATCTTTTTCCTACCTTCTATTCAATCAACACAGACATCACAAGCTGTAAATGCCCTTCCAATTGCCCCAATCTACCTCCTCCTTATGTTGAAAAAAGGGAAGCAGCAGGACATAGAACTGCATAACAAATCTAGGAGAATGAATGGGGATTTATGAAAACAAAGACCTCTAACAAAAAAGAAAAATCAGTTCTCTTTGGTCTCCTTTTGTTGTTGTTTTGTTTTTATTTTTGTTTTTGAGACAGGGTCTTATTCTGTAGCTCTGGCTGTCCTGGAATTCACTATGTAGACCACACTGGTCTTGAACTTACAGAGATCCATCCACTTGCAGCTAACCTCCCCAGTGTTGGGATCAAAGGCGTGTGCCACCACACCCAGCTTTTGGTCTCCATAGAAATGCTCAATATCTACCTATCTCTACAAAAAGGAAAATTAAAGTCAGCACAGTAAATTCTAGGCATCCAGTGTTTTAAAACTCAGTGAGAGAAAGAACTTAATGAGTATGAAATAGTAATCCCAAGAGATACTGAAGGTCTGCCTGAAGCAGATGGTACCAGATAATCTTTTGGGAACTCTTTCAGTTTTAGGGACAAAACATACTTTCCCACTCACTCCCACTCCCTGCTCCACCAACCATATCTTAATATATAAAACCACATACTTCCAAGTGAAAATGTATCACTATTTCTGAAGGTGTTTCCCACCATGATTTGAGATAATAATCACCAAGAAATAAACAGATTTACAATTTATAAGACAGCGAGGACAAGCAGATTGATGAGGAACATAATCAAAATTTATGTACTGTTCCTAAAAATTGAAACAAGTTCTTCAGCTGGGCTTTCATATATTTTAAGGTCTCTATAATCTGGTTCATTCCAACTCTCTACCAGGAGCCCCTATAATCAAGTGTTTAAAAATACATTAAAATGCCAGGTGGTGGTGGCGTTGGATCCCAGCACTCGGGAGGCAGAGGCAGGCAGATCTTTGTGAGTTCAAGGCCAGCCTGGGCTACAGAGTGAGTTCCAGGACAGGCTCCAAAGATACACAGAGAAACCCTGTTTCGAAAAACCAAAAATAGATGGATGAATAAATAAATAAAACATCCCTCTAAATATTCAAAATAAATTGCTATTTCGCTTTTTTTAATAGCTTTCTAGTAAGTCCTCTTCCTTTCACTCTGGTTACACTTTATTCTTTGTACCAATCACTTTAGAATCTTATACTCCCCACTGGTTCTCAGTAACTATACCCTTTAGAGTTAACACTTTTTACTAAGTCACAGACAAAATGGGTATGATTATGACTTATACACCGTAGCTGTGACCAACTGTGTCAACAATAATTCTCAAGAGCTTTTTATAAAGCTTCCTGGTTGCATATTATATGTATCTTCATCTAATAAAGAGGATGAACTCCCTTAGGGATCCTGTTCTAAGTTTCTCAGTGTTACTAAACCCAAGCACAGTGAAGAAGAGAAAGTCCTTTTCAAATTAATGAAAGGACAATGAAATTAATTGAAAGACTGATAGCACACAGACCAAACAAAATCAAAACAGACACATTTATTATATTGCAGATTAAGAACCCTGGAATTAGAAACATCTGGAAATTGGGAAATTCTACACAGAAACCCAGATTTCTCGCTTCCCTTAGGGAAGAAAAATTGAGATGCCCACTATGTAGCCTAAGAGGAAAGACATAACCAGAACCCATTAGAGAAGCAGCCACTGGTTTGATATCCTCTAGACTTACTATGTTACCTATCTGGTACCTTCAGGAATTCATGTTTACAGCCATTGATAAAGTCTCTGACATAAGTCTCTGACAAGCTTTCTTACTCAAATTTTGGCCTTTTTTTTTTTTTTCTCTACAGACACCATGTTTTTCTGCTGCTAAACAGATTTATATCTCACGAATCCAAACCTTGACAAAAAGCACCTACAGTGTCTGGTAGTAAAAACAGAAAATAGAGTTTGGTTGTTCTTCTAGTAGATCTAGTTCCCAGCACCCACAAGGTGGCCCACAACCATCTGTAACTCTAGTTCCAGGGGATCTGATACTCTCTTTTGGCCTCCATGAGCACCAGGAAGGCATGTAGTGTACAGACACACATGCAAGCAAAACACTAATACACATAAAAATAGTTTTCATAAACCTTAAATAATGTACTTCTGCTTTAGTAAAGCAGATTTACTAAAAAAGTATGCTGTTAAAAATCATTTTTCCTCCTTCAGGGTTTTCTTGGACCCGTACAACAAACAAACACACACACACACACACACACACACACACACACACGTACACACACATATGTACACACAGACACACACACACACAAAAAAAAAATCATTTTTCATACTAGTAAGCCAGTTAAGAGGGATTTTAAATCTGCAAATTAAATTCCACTATTTATGTAGTTTTTGCAAAATTATGAGTTATATACTACTGGTTAAGAACAAGTGCTAAAACTCTCAAATTACCAAATATGGTACTGAGTTTTTATTCTACCGTTCTCTACCTGAGAAATTCTGGAAAATTAATATCTTTAAGCCTCTGTTTTCTTACCTTTACATTTGGGCAAGAATATCTACTTAATAAGGCTGCTGTGTGACTTAAAGAAACAATGGTATAAAAGAACTTAGAATAATGTCTGGCACATAGAAAATTGAAAATGCAGCTATAATTTGAGTATTTAAGTACAGAAAAATAATAATAAAACACAGGCTATTTAAACAAAAATAATTTCTATAATATTGCTATCAATAAAGAATGTAGAAAACACACACACACACAAAAGATTCAGTTTATAAGGAAAAGAAAGCTGAAGCAATAAGGTAACACCAATTAGATAAAGAACAAGAAAGAAATAAAAATAACAATATTTACAAATAGCAAGATGAAAAGGAAGATAGAAAGGAAGACTGATAGCAGGAATCGTACTTCAATTCAAACTGCATTAGCTGAAGCTAATACAAACACTGCTGTGTCCTGAGAGAGACAGAAAATAGTGTGGCATAATCCTTCCCCTCAAGACATGTACCTGTCTTTCACAGCACACGGTACCTCATAGGTGCATGGTATATAAGCACAGATCTTTAAAATTTTATAAGAATGTAAAAAGGTAGTAAAGCAGAAACATTTATAAGAAACTGAAGAGTAACTACCACTTAATATAAACCTAAAACCCTATAAATCTTTTATTGTGTGCGCGCGCACACACACACACACACAAATACACACAAGCATGCACACACTCCATGTAGCACACAGCTGGATTAATTCCTATGTAAAACATAAATATAAATAAATGTGTGCAAAAGTAAAAGAAATCAAGTTGGGTTGCTTGTTCACTAGGCAACTGAAGTGGTGAAGTCTCCAAAAGCTCCTTAAATAAGTGGTGAACTCCAGAACTGACACAAGGAAGATGCAAAATTACTCTGGAAACAAAAGTATGAAATTATCCTATAATCATTCCTAATGGTCAAAGCTTCAATGATGTGGAGGACAATGAGGATTGGGGATATAGCTCAGTAGTTGAGCATTTGCCTAGTTAGAACTTTTGAGACCCTAGGCTCAGTCACCAATAACAAACAAGTGAAAATTCCATAGAAAGCTTTTGCTGGGCATGATGAAACACATCTATAATCACAGTATGTGGAGGCTGAGACAGAAGGATCTCAAGTTCAAAGCCAGCCTTGACTACATATTGTAGCTGGAGTTTTTTTGGTCCTGCTTGGCTCACAGTCAGGACAAATCTCTCTCACCTGCCAGTCCCACAGCCACTCAGACCCAACCGAGTAAACACACAGAGACTTATATCATTTACAAACTGTATGGCCATGGCAGGCTTCTTGTATCTTGTATACTTCTTATATCTTAAATTAACCCATATCTATTAGTCTATAAAGTTGCCATGTGGCTCATGGCTTACCGGTACCTTACATCTCCCTTGTCATGAAGGCAGCTGGCAGTGTCTCTCTCCTCAGCCTCCCTGTTCCCACAATTCTCTTCTCTCCTTATCCTGCCTATACTTCCCGCCTGGCTACTGGCCAATCGGTGTTTTGTTTATTAACCAATCAGAGCAACACATTTAACATACAGCACATCCCACAACACTGAAACACATCTATAATCACAGTATGTGGAGGCTGAGACAGAAGGCTCTCAAGTTCAAAGCCAGCCTTGACTACATATAATCAAAGTGAGCTGGAAGCCACCCCAGAGTACATAGTGAGACCCTGTCCTGAAAAAAGAACTAAGATAGTTCAGCACAAGCAAGAAATAAAAATAAAAAAAAAAGGATGATAATGCTAGTACAAAGAATACCCATAAACACTTACTATCATGACTAAACAAGTAAGAAAAACCTCTTTCTCCAATGTGTATTCTATGTGTCTGATGGGGGAATGTCTTTCTGTATGCTGTGAAAATATGTTGCTCTGGTTGATAAATAAAGCCAAAGCTTAGAGGCAGGTGGAAAATTCAAACAGATAGAGAAGAAGGAGAAGGACAGAGCGGAGGAGACGTTGCTAGCTGCTGCCATGAGAAGCAAGTTGTAAGTAAAAATACTGGTAAGCCACAAGCCATGTGTCAAAGTATAGATTTATAGAAATGGATTAATTTAATATATAAGAACTAGATAACAAGAAGCCTGCCATGGCCACAGTTTAAAAATAACATTAGCCTGTGTGTGTTTATTTGGTCTGAGTGGCTGTGTGACCTACGGGTGAGAGAGATTTGTCCTGACCATAGGCCAGGTGGGACACAGGAAAACTTTCAGCTACATGTGTATGTGTAGCTACCTGTATGTATGTACACATGAGTACGTGCCTATGGAGACCAGAAGAGGGCATTGGATTTCTTGGAGCTGCAGTTACAGGTTGTTGCTGAGATAAAAACTACAACCATCTACAAGAGCCACTAGTACACTCTTAACAAGACCAGGGAAAGCCAGCAAGGCTGTTGTTGTTTGTTTGATTTTTTTTTTTTTTTTTAAAAGACAGGATCTCTCTACATAGCCCTGACTATCCTGGAACTCACTATGTAGACCATGCTGGCCTCATACTCAAAGAGACATGCCTGCCTTCACCCTCCTAGTGCAGGGTTTAAAGGTGCCATGAACAACAACCATGGTTGGCAGAAAATTCATTTTTGCTGAAGAAAATTAATAATATTCTTCATTTTACAGGAAAAAGAAAAATCACCATTAGAAAACAGCCATGAATGATAAAATTATTGGGCAAAGTTTAGAAAGAAAGTATGTTCACATGTCCTCAAAATATCTCTCCAAAACTTTGTATTTATACAACAATTAACAGTAGCCTTCTAGTGGAGAGCCAGAGATAATCACATTAACCAAGAACTATGGCTGTGCTGACATTTTACACCCTGTGATAAGCAGAGGGGTATGTCACCTCTTTGTTACTCGGCCCCAAATGCACTACTTCTATCATGAGAAAATACCACCAAGCCAAGGAAAAGTCCACATTTCTGACAAACTCTTTAAAAATGTCTAAGTCACAAAAGACAAGAGTATGGGACATTCACAAATTAGAGGAGAACGGAGAGAATGACAACTGAATTGCAACATAAAGGACACTGAAGAAAACATGACGAAACCTGAAAAAAGCCTATCATCTGGTCAACAGTATTCTAACCATACAAATTTTTGGTTTTGATCATCCTACTATAGTTCTGTTGTCTACCCCAGTGTCACATGAGGTATCGCTTCCTACTGACGGCTGTGTCCTCAGTGCACTCTCTCAGTCCACGCTATATCAGTCCCAGGACATCATAAAGTTCTCCCATGCTACTTCCAAAAATAAGTCCATCACTAACTTTACAAATTCCCAGGGCCAGCAAGATGGTTCAGTGGGTAATGACACTTGCTGACAAAGCCTGATGACCTGAGTTTGATCTCTGGGACCATACAGCAGAAAGAGAAAACCAACTCCCACAAGCTGTTGCTTGGTCTCCATGTGTGCACAGTGGCATGCAGACACTCACATCATCAATCAATCAATAGAATTAATTTTTTTTTCCCCATTTCTGGCATCCTAAAAATGATTAAGTGAGATAATTCTATGGCTTTCAACAAAGTTTTACTTTCAATAGCAGTTAACACTATTACCATTGCTTATTGCACAAAAGCTAAAATTTAAACAAAATTCTTACCTTCCAACCACTGCCAGCCTCTCTATAATACGGGAAGTTATCACAAATCCACTGGTAAATCTCACTTAAAGTCATTTTCTTTTTGGGAGAACTATTAATTGCAAATGTGATGAGGCTGGCATAACTGTACGGAGGTTTTCCATCTTTGTGCTGTTGGACTTCTTCCTGGTCCAGTGTTGTGTTTGGGTCAAGGAGTGCATTCTTCTTAGAAATTCCCGTTCCGTGTGCATTTTGTGTAGCATCAGATTTTTGGATGGCTGCTCTCATGGTGAGCTGTGGTAACCAGTCCATAGATGTTAGGCTGCTCTCCAGTTCAGATGTCATCCTGAAGGTAAATAGACTCCTTAGTGAATATCAAGGAAACAACCCCTGCTTCTCAAAATAATCCAATATTCACAAATCTAGGAGCTCCAAAGTGAGGGAACGCCTGAGTTAAATCTGGAGGGAAAAGACTGAGTTACATTAATGACCAAACTAAATATTTAAGGGATCAACACTTCCTATCTTTTTTCTCTCCAATCATAAAGGGTTTAAAATACAAAATAATACATAAACTGACTGCTAATGCCAATCTTTCTCAGAAAAAAAGAGGGGGGAGGAGGGAGAGGAAGGGGAGGGGAGGGGAAAGGAGGGGAGGGGAAAGGAGGGGAGGAGTGGTCAGCAGGATCTTGGTATGAAAACTCCATCAGCAGCCCAAGTCCTTACTCACCAACACACCACAAACCCTTAAAATTCAAACTGTACACTTCTATCTCCATTTCTTGGACACAAATTTTAGAAGTTATACAAAGGTGTGCCAACACTAAGGTGAAGGCAAGATGTCAGAGAACTGAGAAACAGATACAGGAATCAGCATTAGGGCAAGAAGGTAAAGTTGAGCGGGGGAGGGTAGAAAGATAAAAGCAGGGCAGAACGGAATAGTAGAAGACAAGCTAGCTGAGGAGCCGCCTCAGGAAGGACAGTCAAGGACACTGTGGAAGGAAGAAGACAGGCAGTACCAGGCAATTAGTAAAAACCAAAGGCAAGAAACCAGCTTACAAAAATTGAAGACCTAAGAGTGTAAGATAAGAGAGTAAGCCACAATTGGTCAAAAAGCACACCACAAGCCCAGGCTTCAATACACGCCCTGCAAAGTTGGAACTTCTAATGTATTTTTCTCCGAGGCTAAAAAAACTCATACCATTATTACCACTCCAAGAAAGAAAAGTTCCACCAGGTTAACACACCTTCTAGAAAAAAAGAAATAAGCTACTGAAGAGATGGGAAATGAGAACATAGAAAGGATGCTGACACTTCAGACTGCAATTGCTGGTGTTCAAGCAGAGCACACAAACATTCTGTCCCAGGGTCACAAAAGCAAGACCAGTGACCCACTGACAAAGTGGAAGATGAAAGTGACTTCTAAGTGACACCAAAGTACAAAACAGCACTAGAGTCAAGACTGTAGAGCTGGAAGCGCAGCCCAGTGGCAGAACTGAGCATACGGAAGGTCCTAGATTTGCTCCCCAACACTACAGAAACAAAGAAAAAAGGCCAAGCAGAAGGAGGATCTTGTGGCAGGGAACACCCCACATAGGTCCTTCATCCCAAGTAGCTCCTAGCAAAAAGCAACCTAGGGTCCTGGGCAGAGCCAATTTCTGAGAGACAACACAGGTTTGGAATCAGAATCAAGGACTGGCTCCAACAGTTTCCAGCGGGAAGCCTGTGAAAATGTTCACTGTCTGAAACTCCAGTTCCTCATGTATACAAGGAAACAATCAAAGTACCTACACTTAAAATACTATCTGATAAGGCATACGTGCATACACAGAGCAATTACTCAGGAGGTGTTAATAATATTAGTCTAGGAGTGTCTTGGGAAGGTAAGGTACTAATAATACACTTTTGAGTTGGGGGGAGGAAGAGGGAGAGAGGGAAAAGACAGAGGAAGAAGAGAAGACAGAAGGGAAGAGGAAGTAAAGAAGAGGAGGGAGGAGGAAGAGAAAGGCAGGGAGGAAGGAGACAGAGACACAGAGACCTAGAGTCCTAGTCTCATCCTATTTTCCTAATGCTCTGTGCCACTGTTTTGCCTTGCTTCTCAAATTCTCTCCTCCTTTTCTGAAAACCAAACTTAAAATTCCCCTAAATGGCACCTTCAAGGCTCCTCAAACAAAGAAATAAACTCACCTCATCCCACCACACTGTAGCAGCCAGCAATGCTCAGGCCCAGCATGAGTCCCTTAGGAAGACTGTGACATACGAGGTGTGCTCATTTCAAGATTACACTACAGCAAACGAGGGGGAAGCACCCGAAGCTCACAGCCTCTGACCTTCACTTTAAAGATGGTAAACTAAGTAAGGGTCCACTGACGTTAGAGTTGCTTTCACACAGGCACAAGCAGAACTAAAACAGGAGCCCAGGTCTCTTAATGCCCAAGTCAACAGTTTTTCTGTAGCATCTTCACTGTGAAATGAGGAGGAAAATTACAGCTGTACCTATGTGACTGATCTAAAGCACTTAGAACAACGTCAGACAAAAAAGTTCTTTTTTAAAGGTCAACGGATGATGATCATAAAAATGAGAGCTATTATTACTGTTCAGCACCAAAGAAGTATCGGTTATTATTCCCCTACATGCTGTTGCTCTAGCTGTCTCAGTCTCTCTCTGCACACAGCTTTACCTTGTTCAAATTTTAAGACGGCAGCAGTTGTTACACACAACTCCCACGTTAATATAAAGGCATGTTTAAACTGAAATGTAACTGGCACCAGTGTAAGAACTTAACACACTTGGGGTATGTCAGCAAGAAGGAGGTATTTAAATGTGTGGCAATACATTTAACAAGAATTCATAATTACACATGTATATGAGACTGCTTGAGTAATAAACACAGAGAACCATTATCGATTTCTGGCCCTTGGGGAACTGACAGTTTAATCAAGATCAGGCATGAAAAAATATTGAATGAAGGAGCAACATTAAGTATAGGTACTATAAAGGAAACACAGACTGCAGTCCTGGAGGCAGGAGGAAGAACTTCATCTGCACCTTAAAGAAAATGAAGCTCTAAACAGCCTGGAAAGAAGGCCATACTGTGTCAAAATTATGGCATGTTGTACTTCTAATTATCTCTGTGCTAGGGCAAACGTTAACTACTCCATTAAGTTCCAGGGTTGTTTCTAATGTATTCAAGTTTATATACTCTTGGCAGTAAGGCAGGAAGGGCCTCCATTGTGATACTTAAGCTAGAAGCTGCAGTGAGTCTCCATCAAGCAAAAACATCAAATCTGACCATTACATCTGGCCAGCTCACCAGGAGGTTTAGAAAGGAACTTGTTGGAACAGTGATGGCAGAAGTCCACTAGTGTCAGAGACAGGTGGTGGGATGTTTTAAAACAGCACCAAAAGCGCTGAGGAATCTGGTTCTGGAGAGCTGATTAGGAGATGCCAGGCCACTTTACCTCACCCCATTCCCAAAGCCTCCTTCCTAGCTGGCCTCCTGGACTGACTTCTCCCCATCCCTCCCTGCTAATCCCCTCAAGTCCACTGTACACACTCAAAGAGAAATTAGCAACACTCTTCTCATGTCATTACAGCCATGCACTTTTGATGTCTCTTTCCTGACACTACAGCTAGACATATTTTCAAAAGTTTTAGCTTTTATTATTGCTTTACTAATTCTTCTCTCAATTTCCTAGAGCTGTTCTAACCTAAATTTGGCATTTAACACACTTCATATACCTAAGCTTTCTACCTTCACCCCTCTCTCATACATCCCCACTGAGAACAGTGACCATAAACTAGTATCTCTGATGCCACCTAATAAAATGCAGATACAAATGATCTGAAAAAATAACTAATTCAATAAGGAATAAAAATTTTCTCATCTGAAATGGTCTCTCCACTCAAATCAAACATCTCTCCCTATACAAAGCCTAGTCCATTATTTCTTTCCACTCTGTATCTCCTAAGCTGAGTAAGATCCTGTTCTTATAAGGCATGGATTAAATAAATAGCACAGAATTTATATCCAAGTTTAATGCCCTGTATCATGGAGTCCCTCAGCTCCTTGGAAGAAAGAACTCCAATGGTTAAAACAAGTGTGACTACCCAATTCAGATGTGTATGTGTGTCTGCGTGTGCACTCACACAAGTGCTTAATCAGACCAGAGTACTTGTCAAGAAACAAAATACTTGTTAGAGGCTAAAAGAAAGTAGCAAAAAGTAGACCGGACAGCCTAGGAAGGGATACTGCCAGCAGCAAGGTGCTTTATAACTTGAGAAAGTTACAGCCCAACACAGATTGACACAAACAATTCAACTGGAATGCCAGAGAAAAAAATAGTTAAGATGGAAGAAAAAAGAACACACTGCTTGTAGGAGAAATGAAAACAGAGAAAAAGGAATGGAGAACTAAGGTCTAAAGTTCTGAAATTGATGTTGCAACTGTTTTACTTAAAAGAGCTTCCAAAAGAAATTTTTTCACAACTTTTAAGGCATAAAGAACATCCAAGTATGACAACACAACAGGTGTGGCAGCTTATGCCTGTAATCTCAGCACTTTAAAGAGGCTGGGGCAGGAGTGCTAAGTTCAAAGCTAGCTAGGTCTACTGAATAAAATCCCATCTCAAAACAAAAACAAACAAAACACTTCTCAAAACTAAGTCAAGACACGTGAGTAGGGAGATGGGGAACTAATTTCACTTTACAAAACACCACTGATATGACCTCATATGTGCTTTTACTACCATATTACACTTCTTTGGCTTCCGCCTGCAATTTTCCTCATTCACAAGGAGTAGCAACGATTATTCAGAAAGCTTTACAGTTCAAACAAGGAAATAGAATGGTGGAGATATTTTATCACCAATAGGGTAAGAAGAGGACACAAAGGAAAGTAATAAGAATAAACCTAAGGAGGGTGATGATTTTGTGACCCAAATGGTACTGAGCCCTTCCTCTTCATTCCTAGAACCTGGTATTTTACCTAGAGATTTGGCAGCAGATAAAAAATTGCACAACAGAGAACTCAAATGAAATCTTTGTGCGTAATAAACTGGCTCCTTCTTGTCACATAAACTAAATGCCCTAGAAGAGAAATAAACTGATTAAAGAATTATAAGAGGAAATAAAATACAGATCCTCAGCTTAGACAGCAGGCCTGCCTATGGCCTTATTCGTCCTATAAGTTAAAGCCCTGTTTTTGACGGAAAAACACACTCTTACTTCTGAAATGCAATCTAAAGCCTTAGCTAAAGAAATGTTGCCAAGGGCTGGAGAGATGGCTCAGAGGTTACGAACACTGGCTGTTCTTCCAGAGGACCTGAGTTCAATTCCCAGCACCCACATGGTGGCTCACAACCATCTGTAATGAGATCTGGCTCCCTCTTCTGGCCTGCAGGGATACATGCAAACAGAACACTGTATACATAATAAATACATAAATCTTTAAGAAATGTTGCCAACATGGTGGCTTATACCTTTAATTCTAACACTCAGGAGACAGAGGGAGGCAGATCTCTATGAGTTCAGGCCAGCTTAGGGCTCTGCTTCCCTTGGGGGTTTATTTTGATGCAATGGAACCTCTTCAGCAGTCTATGGACCCTTCTTAGAATATTCTTCACAATTTATGATTTATATTTAAGATTACAAAGTAAACCAATTATACTAAGTATGAATTATTGCTATTCAGTGATTTTAAACATACACACCCTACATCACACAATCACCTAGCAATTTCGGTGAAAATGAACCCTTCAAAACTACTTACTCAAAGTCACCCAAGAGGCGATTTTAAATTTTGTAGACAGCACATGAAAACTAAAATATACTTATTCCACAAATAAGATCTTACAATAATGATTCCTGAAACAGTCCACAAGACTTCCTTTCTCCACAAAGGAATTCTGAATCCATAGTTCTCAGGAGATATAAAAGCCATAGCTGGTTATCGTCAGCAAAGAGACAAACATGTAACCAAGAAAATGTTATTTGCTTAGTGCATAACATACTTAATCCTGACAGTATAGTTTGTTTCTAACTGCCTTGTACATTGTTCTTTCTTCAACACTTTTTCAAAGGAGTTGTTCCCTGTTCCATTGAGGAGAAAGAACAGCACTAAACTACTTTGCACTAAGGCATAAATAACTGATCTGTTAAAATTTCCTTTAAGAGCGGGATGGTGGTACACACTTTTAATCCCAGCACTCAGAGGCAGAGGCAAGTGGACCTCTATACATTCTAGGCCAGTCTGGTCTACAAAGTGAGTTCCAAGACAGTTAGGACTACACAGAGAAACCCTGTTTTTGGAAAAACAAACAAACAAACAAAACAAAACAAATGAACAAACAAAAAAACTTTCCTTTAAGAAACAACCTTTTCAAAAGACAAACCAAAAGAGAGAAAATCCTTTTTGGTCTGAAATGAAAATAAAAACAAGAATTATATTTAAAGATAGAGAATTCAGCAAATAAATAACAAAAGGTCACGTACTAAAACTCAACTTTCATAACTTTTCTTTCACATCTGAAGTTCTAAGAATTTTTACAATACAAAGCATATTAAAACTTCTTTAGTGAGATTTGGTGAGAATCACCATCAGAAAAGCAAAAACAGAAACAAAAAACAAAATGTGACTGCAAAGACACCTATCACAAAAACAGATAGAAAAGAATCCCATGAGGTTATTCTGTAAAGTCCTGATATTAATTGCTTTAGAAAACAATATTCGGCTGGGTGGTGATAGCACACGCCTTTAATTCCAGCACTCAGATAGCAGGAGCAGATGGATCTCTGAGTTTGAGGCCAGCCTGGTATACAGACCAAGTTCCAGGACAGCCAGGGCTACACAGAGAAACCCAGTCTCAAAAAATAACATCAACAAAAAAAGAAAACAATATTCCTTAAGCTCACCACAGGAAGACAGGCATGGCAGTGCACATCTGTCATGTCAGCACGGGAGGTAGGAGCAGGCGTGGCAGTTCAGCGCCAGCCTCAACTCCACAGCAAGTTCATGAGACCCTGCCCCCAGCCCAACCCCACTCATAAAGTATTTCCAAAAGTAGTAAATTATAGCACAATCAATCTTTCCTGGATTAGGCAATCCACTGTGCTTTTTAAAATACTTTTCAGAATAATCTAAATCTCTACTACCATGGAGAATACAGGAAAAAAAAAGTCTTTTGCTAGAGTTTTCTTCATAATGACACCACATTTTACAAGTTAATGTCATTTAGGTTCCTTCTCTAAGTTAAAAGTCTGTAACTACTCCAACTCTTTCTACACAATTTAATGAGCACAACATATTCATTGCTCTTCTCTAGATGCTCTCCAAATTACCCTTCAACTTTTATATTAATTCATAAAATTCTTAACTCACACAAACCATACTCTCAATTTAGAACCCTGTTTAGAGTACAAAGCTACAGGTCAAAGAGCCAAAATGTTTTAATTCGTTATGTATATAGTATGTGTATTTGCTGGTGTGTGCACAGGTAAGTATACACCTGAGTATATTTATGTGTGGAGGCCAGATGTCAGGTGCCTTCTTCCTCCACTGACCTCTAACTTTTCCCCACTAAGACAAGGTCTCTCATGAACCTGGAGCTCATTAATTCAAATAGACCGACTCATAAGAAAGCTCAGGGACCTGTCTGACTCACCAGTGCCAAGATTACACAGGTACTTGCCACTGCACCCACCAGCTTTTACTTATGGGGGGGGGTGAGGATATGTGCACCACATGTATGCAGGAGTCCAAGGATGCCAGAAGAAGGTGCTGTATCCCCTGGAACTCCAATTACAGTTGTGAGCCACCATGTGGGTGTTGGAACCAAACCAAGGCCCTCTGCAAGAGCAGCTGATGCTCTGAACTGCTGAGTCAACCTCTCCAGCCTTACCAGCTTTTTAAGTGGGTACTGAAAATCTAACCTCACATCCTTGTGCAAAAAAACACTTTATCCACTGAGCCATCTTCCCAGGCCAAAAGTAATCTTTACTCTATATGAAATTCTTGTCTTAAAACTATTTTACTTTAGGCAGGGTGTAGTACACGCCTTTAATTCCAGACAGAGGCAGGGGATCAGGGATACAAAGCAACACCCTGCCAAAAACAAAAACAAAAACTATTTTACTTTATAAAGAGGAAAAATAACATTTAGGCACATAAACTAATCTATCATGCATGCAATACACTACATTCAAAACTCTACCTATGGAATTATACGAGTAGATAATAGGCTAACGACCATCGATCCCTTTCCACATATCATCCAAACCATCCCTGCAGCTGATATTTAAAAACCAAAACAGAATCTGCTATTAACCCTTCTTATGCTAGGTTATTTGTGTCCACATAGTCATTTTGTTCCATTAAATTTTATCCTTGCCTCTGTTTGAAACCACTCTGTCTCTGTTCATCATCCAGTATCTCTTGAGATATTCTGCCTCTATGACATTATACCAGTGAGGTAGCACCAATGCTAGCAATGGGGGTGAGAAGATGATGCACTGACAATGGTAAAGAAACAGGTTATACTGCTGCTTGTAATTTCCATAGTTTAGCAGTTCTCGGAATATAGTCTGATGTTGCTCAAATTCTAATTGGTCTTAATAATAAAAAACCCAGAGCCAGATATCGAGATAAATGCTGAAAGATCAGAGAAGTAAAGGAAAAGCCAGCCTCCTTTTTCCTCGCCAACTCCTCAGCCTTGAAAGGTGCCAAGCTCCTGTCTCTCCCCTGCCTTATCACTTCCTCTCTCCACCCAGCCATATCACTTCCTGTTTCCTCCTCCCCAGTGCTGGGATTAAAGGTGTGTGTCACCACTGCCTGGCCACTATAGTTAACTAATGGCTAGCTCTGCTCTCTGATCTCCAGGCAAGCTTTATTTGTTAGAGCACAAAGTATCAACACAGTCCAGAGAGCCTCTCACAATAGTGTAAATGGTCAGAACTAGCTCAGAAGCTAGTACTGTCATTTTCATTATGATCATCACAAAATATGTAGGAACACAGTACACAGTGAATATGAGCACATTGGCAGGCATTCATTCATGCCAGCCATTATTACTGATAAGCTGAATACTGATTAGAATATGCTTGCTCATTGTTCTCAATGTACAGACTGTAGCACATCTAAATGGATTTCAATGCTACACTATGGATTTTAAAACCAAGGCAAAATAACCCTTCCTATCTATCATGAAAGTCTTCCTAGCCACAAGAAGTCATTACAATGGCACTTTTCATACACTACATAAAACCGGGAAGGTTGTTTTTAATCTACAATTTACCACTAAGTCTTAAATCAGCAATATGACACACTAGAGTGTGACAATAAAGAGCTTTAATTATTAACTATCATTTATATTATAGTATCAATGCATAGAACAGTCATGATAAATATCTGTGTTTACTTAAAAAGGTATTCCCAGAGGATTATAAATGCACTATATAGTATCTACTTTTAGGTTCCTTGTTACAATTTCAAGTCTGGTTTAAAAGAAAGATAAAATAAAATGTAGTCTACTACATATAATCACTCTAATTTTTTATAAGACATGGACCAAAAATATTAAAAGGGGTAGAGAGAGGGAAGAATCAATGTAGAGAACATTGAGAATTTTAGAAAATGTTAACTACAGCTTCCTTGAAGACAGAGATGAGTAGCTCGTTCAAGACTGTGATGTTTAAGGAAGAAACCATGATATTAGATAAAATGGAAAATAGAGCCAGACACAGAGGCACACTACAGAGAATCCCAGCACTCAGAAGGCTGAGGCAGGTCTCCAATTCCAGTCCAGCCTTGACTACACAGGAAGACATTTTCAAACCTCAAGAGCTGAGGATGTAAGTCAATGGTAGAGTGTTTTCACAGCATAGGCAAGACTTTGAGTTCACTCTGACTTAAAAATAGAATGAGTTGATCTGGACCCCTAAAAGGCTATAATTTAACTAATGAGTTTTAAATTTTGTAAATGTAATCATTAATCTAAAAACTAAATAAATAGACCTTTTGCTTTAAGAGCATATCAAGTTACCAATTTACATAAAACACCAGCTCATTACCATTATCATTATTTTGAGTGGAAAGGTATGGAAGGGAATTCCAGAGCTATCTGAGGTGAAATGGCTACCAACAAATCATGGATAGAGATGCTATTGCTAAAATGTCTTTGACTCTGAGTCTCTGCCTGGAGACAGCTTTTCCAGACTCTGCTGTTTGTGTTTTGTTTCTTGACACCATTGGAGGGCTTCTCAGCTTTGCCACTCTGACTTTATCCTTGTGTTTTCTGACTGACTTTATGTTTTCTGTGTGAGCAGATCTCTGTGAGATAGAGGCCAGCCTGGTCTACATAGTGAGTTTCTTGCTAGCCAAAATTACATAATGATAATTTCTCAAACCCACTGCCGTCCCAAGAAAACATGTTCACTAGAGTACACACACACACACACACACACACACACACACACACACACACACACACACACCAGTTGAAAGATGGCAAAAAGGAATGAAGCCTAAGGAGGTATTATTTAATAATGTTACCAAGTAGTGAAAATGTTATGATATATTAACATCGCTGTAAGAAAACTGTACAATGGATAGCTTTTAAACCGTATTTATGGGGTGGAGAAATGGCTCAGAGGTTAAGAGCACTGGCTATTCTTCCTGAGATCCTGAGTTCAATTCCCAGCAACCACATGGTGGCTCACAACCATCTGTAGTGAGATCTGGTGCCCTCTTCTGGCCTGCAGGTGTACACTCAGGCAGAACATTGTATTTATAATAGATAAATCTAAAAAGAAAAAAAAAAAGAAAAGAAAAAATTGTATTTAAATGTTGGGGCTACAAAATGGTAAATAAAATACAATGAAGTTTCTCTTAAATTTTCTGAGTAGGTTTTTAAATTTGTCTTTTATTCCAAGTCAGCCAGAGCATGCACATTTATGGTATATACAATGATCAAATCAGGGCATTAGCATACCAATTATGGTTAACTTATTTCTTTGTAGTGGGAACCCTCAAGACTCTCCACTTCCCCAGTCTGTTACCCTTTGGCCCCCTTGAAATATCCAATTCTAAGTGCTTACCATAACCATGCAGCATGGTACCACACTACAACACATTACTCCTATCTCACGGCAACATCCTATCCACTGACCAGCCTATCCCCAGCACCCATAAAAACCTTCCAGACCCCAATATGTAGCCCAGACTGGCTTCAAACTCAAACAATTCTCTTGTCTCAGTCTCCTAGTGCTGAGGTTATAGGCATAAGTCACCAAGCCTAGCTAAAACTCTTGCTGAAATTTATCTGCATCTACTCAAGGACACTACAGTTATTATCTAATTTTCAAGTTATCACTTAACAAATGTAAGCTATATTAGGTCCTTCCCCTAATTTAAAAAGTATGACGAGCAGTTTTTAAAGCTTACTCTAAAACTACAGTAATACAACTACCTCAACAGAATATAGCCCAAAACACATTCAAACATATAATTTCAGTTGCCTTTCAATGCAAGTTCCCAAACAAATCACTGAATTTAAAAAAAAAAAAAAAAAAAAAAAAAAAATTGGCCGGGCGTGGTGGCGCACGCCTTTAATCCCAGCACTCGGGAGGCAGAGGCAGGCGGATCTCTGTGAGTTCGAGGCCAGCCTGGGCTACCAAGTGAGCTCCAGGAAAGGCGCAAAGCTACACAGAGAAACCCTGTCTCGAAAAAACCAAAAAAAAAAAAAAAAAATGATATTCAAACAATAGGTTCATATCTGTATGGGGGATGGTCTGATATCACATCTCTTACAAAAATGTCGGGGGAGGGGGGGGCGCCACAGGGAGGGAGATAGACCTAAATGTAAAATCTAAAAGTAATAGAAGAAATTGTAAACATACACACAAACACAGACACACACACACACCAAGTTTATAATATGAAACTAATAAATTTTATCAAATTTGACACTTTCTATTCTTCAAAAGAATGAAAACACAACATGGACAAGTATACTGACTGATTTTCTGTGTCAACTTGACACAAGCTAGAGTCATCAGAGAGGAAGGAGCCTCAGTTGAGAAAATGCCTCCACGAAATCCAGCTGTAAGAAGATTCTCAATTAGTAGTCAATGGAGGTGAACCCAGCCCATGGTGGGTGGTGCCATCCCTGGGCTGGTGGTCCTGGGTTCTCTAAGAAAGCAGGCTGAGTAAGCCACATGAAACAAACCAATAAGCAGTTCCCTTCCATGGCCTCTGCATCAGGTCCTGCCAACAGGATCCTGCCCTGTTTGAGTTCCTGTCCTGATTTCCTTCAGTGGTGAACAGTAATGTGGAAGTGTAAGCCGAATAAACCCTTTCCTCCCCAACTTGCTTTATGGTCATGGTGTTTCGTCACAGCAATAGAAACCCTAAGACAAGGGAACAGAGGGTATCTGTAAAAACAAACAAACATCTTTAAAAGCACTTGTATCTAGAAATATAAAGAACTCTCACAAATCAGTAGGAAAACAAACCAATTTTATGACAAAATATTTGGACAGATGCTTGAACTAAGAAGATGCTGCACAATGTCAAGTAACTACCTGAAAAGATGCTCAGGCAAAACAGATACTGAGAACATGCAAAAACTACTCACCTACTGGAATAGCTAAAATTAAGTGTTGCTGGTAGGAATGTAAAGCGAAGCAACTACTTTAGAAACATTTGGCAGTTTCTTAAAAAGTTAAGCACAAATCCATCACATACATACTTTTATGTATTTACCCAAAAATAAACCATATATTTAGACATATATGTGCACACAGATTTTCATAGCATCTTTATTTATAATAGATAAAACCAGAAACAGCCCAAACACTCATCAATGGGTAGATGGATAAATAAATTGTTGTTGAGTATACATATCCAAAACTGAGTAACTCCTAATATACCCAGCAACACAGATATAATCTCAAAATTATGCTGAATAAAAGAATTTCTCTATTTTTGCTTTGAGGAAACCAAATTCCAAGTGTATTGCTATATTAGGGAAAGAAGTCATGTTATATATGCACACTTGTCTATAGAGCAAATGCTCAAAGAAAACCTGCATTGTTTCGAGGTTTTCACTCTTGACGAGTCTGTACTCAGACATAAAAATTTATGTACATCACAAAATTCAAATCCATCTTATCCAAACTCAAGAACCAAACAGGATCTGAAAATTTTTAAGAATCAACTCAGACAGAAACTGTCCACCAGGATCTGAACTCCACCATTGCCATTTCAAACTCAGCAACTGAATGGATGCTGATGACCTGGTATCCCTCACTATTCAGACTCTCACCCAAACTCAGCATGTAAATGCAACAGATTCAGACTACAGGAGTACTTGTTAATCTTGAGGGGTTTTCTTTTTAACGTTTTTTACATGATTTATAAAACCTACTAAAGTTTTTTCAGCAATGTGCAGGCATTCTACCAAAATCACATTAAGATGGGCTAAAACAGATCGTAGAAAACATCTTTTTATGCCGCATTTCTGAGCAGCAGTCTTCTGGAACAAGCATGACGGTTATTAAGTCACTGCCTCTCAGCTGCAAACTTCAACACTACCCCACTATGTTCTGCTTTGCCAAACTGGAGCTAGAATTCTCTGCAATCCACACTTCTGCTTTGCCAGCTGGCTTTTTTAAAAGTTCTACCAAGAAAATAACCAAAACAACAGACTGCAAGGCTAGAAAAGGAAGAAGTGAATTATAGCTTCCGGTCTAGTCTTTGGGATTCAAGAAAGCATTCTCATAACTGGATTGGCGAACGCCTTTAATCCCAGTATTTAAGGAGGCAGAGGCAGGCAGATCTCTGTGAGTTCCAGACCAGCCTGGTCTACCTAATAGATTCCTGGTCAGCCAGGGCTACATAGTTAAACCCTGTTGAAATAAAATAACAAACAAAGCAGGCAGACAGGCAGGCATGCACACACTCCCCCAGCACCTTCCCACAGGACCAAGTAAATCCAGTTCTCAGTGTTTCTAGCACTTGAGATTTAGTGTTGTCACACCCAATTCAGAAACACCAGCATCTTCCTCAGAAGTCTCGGTCTCAGTCTCACACAGTCTCTCTTGCAAGCTAAGACACCAAAAGCTGTCCCGGAGCAACTCCCCTCCTCCACTCCCATTTTAAAGGCTCATCTTCTACGTTGCTGAATGTTTCTCTGGCCCCTGAGTCCTATGAGTAGCTGGTATCTCCTTATGTGTAGCTGGTGTCTCCTTATGTCTCTCTTCACAATACCTTAAGAGTTTTACTTTCATCATTCTGTTGCCTAGTTAACAACTTTATACCTAGTTAGATAGTTTCTACTAAGATATCTTCTGTCCAAATATCTGGTATGGGCCTCCCAAATAAAATTGTAAATATTTAAGGAAGCCGGGTGCAGTTTTAATCCATTTACCTTATTGTCCCCTACTAAAACCCAAAAAGTTTTATTTTGGAGACAGAGTCTTCCCATACATCCCATGTTGGCCTTGAACTCGAAATCTTCCAGCTTCTGCCTTGTAGGTGCTGGAATCACACATATGTGCCAACGATCCTGGTTCACCCAAAGAATTTTAAAAGTTCATACACTTTCATTCCACTCTCTGACTTAACTTACTCATATATGGTCCATTTTCACTCATAACTGCAATTACAAACCTCCACCAGCCATACATATGATATGGCTCTTCTCCACCAGCTCATGTACTTCCTAACTTTAGGTTAGCCACTTTAGACATAGACAGCATATAAGCACATGGAGATACAAATAAAGGGAGGAAAGGAAAACAAGCAGTTGTCTCTGTGGGTCCAAGCTACTCCAAGAACTCTGGCTCTTATCTGGGAGGTGATGGTCAATGATTGCCAATTTAATGAGACTTAAAATCACTATGGTAACAAGCTTCTACCCACTTTTTTTTTAATGAGTTATTTATTTGCATTGGTGCATCTGTGTAAGGGTGCTGGATCCCCTGGAACTGCAATTACAGATAGTGTTGTGAGCTGCCATGTGGAGGCTGGGAATTGAACCCAGGTCCTCTGGAAAAGCAGCCAGTGCTCTTAACTGCTGAGCCATCTCTCCAGCCCCCTCTGCCCACTTCTTAGGGAACTTTCTAGATTAGGTTGAGGTTGGAAGGCACACCTAAGTGTGGGAGGCACCATTTAATGGGCTGGAATCCTTGACTGAATAAAAAGGAGAAAGACAACAGCTTTCTTCACTCTGCTTCCTGGCTGCAGACTCAATGTGACCAGCAGCTTAAAGCCAAAAATACCCTTTCTTCTTTAAGTATTTTTCGGTTTTGTTTGGTTTCTGTGTGTGGTTTTTTGTTTTTGTTTTGGTCTGATACTTTGTCACAACAACAAGACAAGTATTTCTGGTTTGGAGAAGGACATAGATAGCTGTTGTAAGTAATCAAGTTTTTAACATCCTCCTGGGAAAAGGAGGATATATCTTTCCTTTCTTATCTGAAAACAGCTTCCACTTACAAAAACCAATGACAGACAACAGTCTTCTTCGCACACATCTCTCTGAGAATGGGAACCCCTGTTTTCTTAAGAGGACCCACACAGAACATTGCATAAATCAAAGTCTCTACTGTAACTCTGATGCTATTGGGCTTCAATGTCCGAGTTGATAGTTATAACTGTATGTAAAAGATTCTGATTCTAGAATATTATATAAAAGAATTACAGCACACTGTGCGTAAATTTTATTTATCCCAGTTCTGTAACCTTATCAAGCAAAATTTAGGCAAGCATGCAACTTAACCAATTGTTATATAAGGCCTTAACTTAAACATAAATACTCAAAACAACTTTAAAGTATCAGTCAATAGCTTTTATTCATGATTGTTCCAGCATATCATTATAAGTTATTTTTAATGAAATCTATTCAGTGGAAGAGCAAAATCTACAAAACAGCTTGATATAACCATTCCCAAAATTTTAAATATATTTTAAAAAATGATTCCTCCCATGACATGAAAAGAAATCACCATTAAGTCAAATTAGTTCTAGAGCAGTTCTGAGATATAAGAAATAGTGGCAGGCTTTTTTTTTTTTTTTTTTTTTTTTTTTTCCAAAATGACTTCTAGAACAATATAGGTATCCCTTGCCTTCAAAGGGAAGAAAAACACCCAAGCTACGTAGGTGGAAAATGTGTTCTCATGGTTAAATGGCATGAAGTTTTCCACAGACTAGCAAGGAGCTTTGCTCCGATGGATGCTAGCACTGAAAACACAAAAGGGCAAACTCACTGTTCATCTTCCTTCCGTGTCACTATAGAAAATGAGACTCTGTCCCAAACCTACACACTCCTTAACTTCACTTTCATGACTCTAGCAATGTATTCTCTCTCTCCTCGTGCCCTCGAGTCATCCTTTACTCTGCTCCAGTTAACACTGACCAGCATAATGTTCCTCCAACATAGAACAGCCTCCTACTGTGGCAATTTCTCGGTTCCCTCTACTTAGAATGCTCATTCTCTGCATACCAAATATATATCTGGCTCATTCCATCACTCTTCCAGCTCTTCACTCAAATGTCTCCTTTTCAGTGAAGCTTTCCCTGGGCTATTTTAACCCGGTTCAAAATAACACAGTGGAACTAGCTCTAGAGACCACACTGGCCTCAAATTCTCGAGTGCTGGGTTTAAAGGCATAAGCCAGCACACCCAGCAAGCTTACTTTTCAAACCTGCTCCTGGACCAACAACAACCCCTCAGAGGCCACTAAAAGAATAGAACATGGCAGCCTAGGAAAGCTTCACACTTGTCTGCTTTACCCACTGGATCTAACATGAGACTGGATTCAAAGAATTTGGAAACTTAAAAAAAAATCTGAAACCATTAGCTTGTATAAAACAACTTAATTCCTACTTTTTTAATTTCATTTGCTTAATTTAATGTAGAAGAGGATAATCTAAATTACATGTTTTTATACCACTCTTCAGAAATAAGTTAAAATCAGTAATTTAGTCTTTCTTAATAATCTGCTACAAAGCAGCAGAAATGTATTTTTTAATTAAAGCAAGTAGAAAGCAGATTAAATTTTTTTTTTTTTTTTGGTTTTTCGAGACAGGGTTTCTCTGTGTAGCTTTGCGCCTTTCCTGGAACTCACTTGGTAGCCCAGGCTGGCCTCGAACTCACAGAGATCCGCCTGCCTCTGCCTCCCAAGTGCTGGGATTAAAGGCGTGCGCCACCACCGCCCGGCAAGCAGATTAAATTTTTAAGAAACAACAAAAGTATAGTTATGTTGTTTCATGGTCAAGATTAATCCCTGGAGATTAACAGAGCTAAATACCATTTTCTCAAAAATCTCTATAAGCATAAATACCTCCCACTCCAAAATGCAGTATTTTTTTCTACATCAAAGGTGATTTATTGTACTTCACTGGAGAGATGAAGAGTGATGCTATTCTATTTTAAAAAAAAAAAAAAAAAAAAAACAACACTATACTGAGCCTTCACCTTGAATTTCACTACAATATGACATGACCAACGTAACTTTCCAAATGTGAGATGTTCCAATAAAGAAAAAAAGAAAGTACTCACCTTAATGAAGTTACAGATGGACAAGCTTGTCCATACAAACCCATCTGGCCACAAAGAAAATCTAAAAGTAAAAAAGAATTCATTATTAGATGCCTCAAAGTAAATTAAATTATAACTCAACTACCATTCTAATTAAAACATTGAACAAAAATGTGGAGGCCCACAAAGGTTCCTAGTGAGATCTGAGCTTGCTTTACCCAGCAGAGCTGCATTAGAGGATTGCTTGACTATGTGTATGGTTTCTAGCTGATTGGAAGGGTCTACACTTGGCTAAGCTAGGGGGAGGTCCTGCTCCACCCCTTGCATTCCTATAAATAGCCCTTTAGAAGAGACAGAAGGGGCCGCTGGATATCGGCCCACCCAAGCTATCCTGTGTTTGTTTCTCTCTCCCTCTATCTTTCTATCTAAATCTCTCATTCCTCTCTCCTCAAGAGTCCCTGGGGTAAATAAATGTGGAAGCTGGTCTCCCACATAAAAATCAAAAGCTAAAAGAATCACCAATAATAAAACATGTATGAATGAAAAGTATTACTGATAGTATCAATGACACACATATCAATCACATAAAAGAGACACAAACAATGTAATTGACACTGAAAAGTGCTGAGACCTCATATTATGAGACCTCATAGTTAACAGATGAGTCACAGAATAAATTGTGTCCAAAGTGTTCAGTAGAATTCTAAGCATTTCAGCAAGGTGCCTGAAAGCTACCATCAGCACTGAACAAGCCAGTACCTACACCCACATCATCTCCTCCATGCAACTAGTCTTCGAGGGAAACTGCTATCTTTATTGGTTTTGCGTATTAAATGCCACTAATACTTGATCTGAAGAACTGCAAAATCAAAAAGAGCAGATTAGCACCTGAGTAAAAGGGGACTTGAGTAGTTCAGATTCTGATACACTACTATTTTCTTCATTAAAACTTGAGGATACTACCACCCATCTAGTTTTATGTATTAACCATTACAGACTTGTTTAGAATAAATGAATAAATGTAAGTGTACCTACTAGCACACTGTATAACTTAATGGTAGAATGTCAATATTTTTACTAGGTACAAGTATAATCCACAAATGTCTAGGATTAACAGGTACTACAGCAAGACTGAAGAGGCCAGGCACCACGTGTAGGTGAACCTGGTGAGGTGTGAGCGACTGAAGGGCGCTTACTCTAAAACTTGTTCACTTCCAGTCCCAGCCCAGTGCTGCTAGGTAGCACTTAGGGTTGTAAGAACTTCCAAGTTTTCAAAAGAAGAAATTCAAAACCTTGCTTGAACTCTGACTCCTTTTTTTTTTCTAAACACTAAAAGGGCCAAATAAATCACTAGATTTTGATCTAAATTTATAACCTTTAAGAAACTTAAATGGGTTCTCAGCAACCAACTAAAGACAGAAACTTATGTTTTTGTTGGGATGACCATAACCACTGAAAATAACTATAATGCTGGCTACATACGTTAAAACCCTTATAAAAGAACCAAAAACTTGGTATGAAATAAGAGATGGAAGTAAAACTAGACAAGAAGGAGTACTAAAACCAGCCTTTCTTAGACAAACTTACAACCTCTCAAAGTAAAAGCAGCAAAATATAGGTCTTATCCAAGAGAAATAAGGAAAAGTGTGTTTTTTAATCCTTGGCACTAAGTGGAGGCAAGGGGATGGGGGGGGGGGGGCCCTAGTACAGCAGTGCACACAAACTCAGAGCTAGAATTTTGCTTAAAGTGCCTATAAGATATAGGAGAAATTCCCCCTTGATCTAGGTTTGGAAAGAAAAAAAATCCTCTAAGCAGGGGTTCAAAACAATGAATGTGAATAAATGAATTCACAACTAAAACACAAAAATTAGAAACAGGCCACCCACAGTAAGATAGAGAAGAAATATCAGCACAGTCAAACCATAGAGCTCAGGTGCAAGGTTACCTTTCTCTGTTGTTTACGTCACAGGTAGTTTATCTAGCACTGTATTTTAAATGCCCAAATGCAGATTAAACCCTTCTTTCTCCAGCAGGGTACCCTCAGTTCTCCAACCATGTACAAAACACTGCCTCCTAAAAATCCTAAACTTATCATTCCTAAAAGTGACTTCATCATCTTGATAAAACAGCAGTCTTTTCATATAAGATGGCTCTCAGGGCTCTACCTCAATGCTGTTAGAGCCAATGCTTCTTTCTAACTCTTGGTTTCTATGAAGTACACCTTCTCTTAACACTCTTGGCCTCTTAATCTACTCCTCTCCAATGAAGTAACTTTGTAGGTGGGTAGAACTTAATAAAAGATGTGACCATCTAGGATTTGGTCTCTTCCCTCTTCACCCGGGACTATGAGGCAGTAATCTGGGTGCATTTGCTCTGCTGACCCAAAAAAAATCACCCTTGGTAGTCTGTTCCATAGGTAGGTGGCAATGAAGAGCTGTGGAGTTAGCCAAAATCATTTTGACTCTTTAACTCTTTAGAAATCATATTCTCCTCTATCAACTACTTTTTAAAAAGGCAAAGGAGATTGAAGATAACAGCTCAGTGGCAGACTGCTTACCTAGCATTGAACAAGACCCTAAATTCAATCCCTAGAAATACACACACTCCTCTTTCAAAGTTCAAAGTTACCATAGGCTGAGCAATTCTATTTATAGACATATATATCTCCAAGGCAATTTATATATTCCTATAAAAATTTGTGCTTAAACATTCCATAGCATTTGGCTATTCATAATTAAAGAACAAATTACTATCAGCTAATGAACAGGAAACAAAATATGTATCAGTATAGCAATGACAACATATGTAACATATTATTGCACCATAGAATGACATCTTTTTATGTATTACAATATAGATGAGCTTTTGAAAGCCTGTGCTAAGTGAAAAATTCATACACAAAATGCCACATATTATATGATTCCATTTACACAAACAGTACAGAATAACCAAACTCTTATCTAGGACATAACAGTAGATAACACTGTTGTTGCCAGGAGACCAGGTGTGGAGGACAGCAGGTAAGGAGTGGTTGCTAAGGTTTCTTTGACTACTGTTACTTTTACCTTTTCAATGAATCAATCAATCCATTTCTTCCATAGTTTAAAAAAAAAGAAAGAAAGAAAAGAAAATTTTAAAAAATGAACTAGTAATATGGTCCTGCAAACCTGGCACCCTTGTTCAATCCCCAGACCTCACATAACTACTAACTCCACAAAAATCAGCCTCTGATCGTCACACATGTACATCTGAACATAGATAATTTTTTAAAAAGCAAGTTAAAATAAGATCTGTTTGAAACTGACTGTATCTCTAATCCAGTCTTTATGTCTATTATTTCTATCTCAACATAATTTAGGAAAAATTAGAAGAGCAAGTTCTATCCAGAACATACGTACATACATATATCCTTCAAAACTCAGTAATTAAAAAAGCAATCTAATTTAAAAACAGGCAAGGATTTCAACAGCCTTAGCTACAAAGAAGACAGGCAGATGTCTCACAAATACATAGGTATTTGGCATTATTTACAAATCAAAACCATAATCACAGCAGACAAGCTGGCTTGGGGGAGGGACGAGTCATGAAAACCTAACTACCTGAGTTTGACCCCAGAAGCCATGGTGGAAAAAGTAGGAACACCTGCACCCAGATATAACAACAGTTAAATAGTTTATAAATTTTAAACTTCTTAAAGTTCTTAAAATCCTCTAGTGCTTGTGTAGCTCCTCTGAAAAGCCCATCAGCTCATGAAAAAGCTAAACACTGACTTATCATATAATCCAGCAATTCCACTCCTAAGGATTAAAAAAAAGAAAAAGAAAAAGAAAACCTCCCTAAATATATAAATCCACAGAAAAAAACCTAAACAGAAGCTTAAATCCTAACAACAAAGAGTAAAACAATCCAGATGCCCACCAACCAATTAGTAATTGTATAGTGTATTAAATATGAAAGTACTATGTCCATCCAGTACTGATGGGCTACAACGCTTACAACTTTGAAAACATTATGCTAAAGGGGAACAAAAAAGACCAAAAAAACCCCCAAAAACCCTATAATTATATGATACCATTCCATTTATACAAAGTATCCAAAATTGGGCAAATTTGAATCAGTAATGAGACTCTTAGTTTCTAAGGGCTAGTTAAATGGAGGCTAGGGACTGGCTGTTATTGAATATGGAGTGTCTTAGAGGGGGAGGAACAAGTTCTAAAATTAGATTGCAGTGCTGTTTGCACCTGTGAGTACACTAAAACACACTGGATTTTACACTTTAAATGGATGAACTATCTCATGAGTGAATTGTATCCCATCATATCTGTTTAGAGGGGAGATTCAGCAGCCACACACGTTTTTATTCTGTCAAGTTCCTGCTCTTTCCTATATAGTACTTGCCCCAAGATCCAAAGCTAGAACAGAACAAAGTAGTAAGGCAATGACATCATTAGAAAGCAACTCTCCTCCTAACAATCACTTTCAAATTGATAACCCCTTGATCCATTCAACAGTGTGTTCTGAGGTCTCCACTATTTCCAAACCCATATCTATTCACTAAACAATGATACACATACAGCCCATTACAAAAGTTCATACAAGTGGGAGGGGAGAGTTGGTGGATATGATCAATGTATACATATATGAAATTGGTCAAAGAATTAAAATAATTTTTTAAGGTTCATAAATCTTAAGAAAAAAAAAAAAAAACAGAAGAAAGCCACCACTATTTCCTATGGATCAACTACATAGTATATATCCCTCTCCTGAAACAAAACAAGACAAAGATGAGTTGGGGGAAGGGAGCAACCACTGGCTTCAGCTTTTTAAGATTAAGAGCACGGAAGTTTAAAACTGGCCTCTTCCCTCTTGCTTCAAACCATGGTCTTAAATCAGGTGGTAAACACAAAGGAGAGAGAGGACTTCTTGGCCAAACACAACAGAGTTGTTCTAACTTCTTCCAAACCCCAAACCTTACTTCCTGCAATTATCTAACCAGATCACAGACCCCCTCTTCAAACCAAATCATAACCACGCAAAGAGCAGGATTCTATTTTTGGGTCTGTCGTTAACTCACTGATAATCCTGAAGCTCCAGTCTTTCTCCTCTGCTCAGTAACTTAACCACAACATCCGGACCCAAAAATCAAATCATGTGATCCAATAAAAAGACCTTTTTTCCCCTCTAATTTATATATTTATTTTCATGGAAAATGTTACAACAGTAAATTAAATCATGTTATTTGTTCGAATCACCTTTATTGATATACATGAAATATTCAGAATCTAAAAAACTATCCACTCCCATTATATTAAGCCCTTCCATTTTAATTACTATTAAAGGTATTCATTAAACAAAGATAGAATTGGCTTTCAGAAAGCTCAAGGGTTCCGAGCTTTAAATATGAGCTCAGTTATATTTAGAAAACTAACATGCCATTTCTCTGGATCCTGTATCTTTATCTTGGGCATTGGATTCATGTGCTTTGCCTAGTGTAATTCAAAGCAAGAGTCTATCATACCCTTGAAAAATAAAATGAACCTATCAGAACTTTCTGAATGTCAAGAGGAATAAATGCTGCAATATACCCCAAATGACAGGAAGCTATGGTCTTCAATACTAGAATTAATGAAAATAAAAATTACCTCCCTGCTACCTAAAATCAGTCTAAAAACCACTGCTGACTTTTTTTTTTTTTTTTTTTTTTTTTAAGTTTTTCAAGACAGTGTTTCTCTGTGTATCACTGGCTGCCCTGGAACTCACAAAGATCACCTACCTCTGCCTCCCTAGCACTGGAATAAAAGGCATGTGCCACCACTGCCCGGCTATCATTTCTATCCCATTCCTAGAAATCCTAATTCATTAATGCTGGGTGTCTGTCAATTAAAAGTTCTATCAGGTGATATATAAGTTAATTCAGGCATAGGGCAAAGTTATCAGAAAGGTTTCACATCATTTTCAAGAAATTCTGCTCAACCAACAGTGGCTGCCTGAGGTCAATTCTGAACAGAACCAAAAGGTAATAGATACCCACAGCTAAAGTGATGGAAAAGCAGTTGACATAAAAACTGTATACCTGTCATCCCTGATCTGAACCACTGAATGAACAAGAGATCCAGATCAGGACATTCTCTTTGAAGTGGCAGAAACTCTGGATTCAGGGAAGGTAGAAACAGGCTGGGCGCATCAACTGTGATTCTCTGAGTACTCATAATTAGTTTTAGAATCACACACAAATATATTTTTTTCTTCTCAAAGATGTTTGTGAACTCGTTGAAGAAAGTTAATAAAATGCATAGTATACACTTGGTTTTAGTTCCATTCAAAAAAGGTAGTACAATTCACTGAGAACTGGATGACAGTGCAGTGGAAGAGTATATGCTTAGCCATGTATGAGGCTAAGGGTCCAATCCCTCAGCACTACAGTAACAATAAAAGTAAATTAAAGTGGTTTTAAAAACAGCCAGTAGACCCATAAGTGACAGACCAGACCAAAAAGGGTATAATTTAGATTCATTCAAGAGACAATCAATCATGGGTTTCTGATTCAGGACATGATTAAAGGGATGTTTTCAGATGATTCTAAAACAGGGCATGATGATGGCACAGGCCTGTTATCCTATCACTTGGGAGGTAGAGGTAGGAGGATCAGAAGTTCATGGTGGTCCCGGGCTCTATACTGAGTTCAAAGTTATCCTGGACTACATGAAACTGAGGGCAAAAAAATCTACCCTGTACTCCTTGTTTCACTATGCATGTGTCTCTGCTACCAGAATGCTAGTTCCTAGTGGGTTAATCCATGTCAAATAACGTCCATCTACCTCCAATGCCTGGCATATGTTTTATACTTAATGTCCCAAAACACTTGAAATGATGAAAAAAAAAAAAGTTATATGTTCCAAAAGCAATATAAAAGAATTTTTGTATAAAAGACAGATAAAGGAACCAAAGGAGTCAAAGTCTGACAAAAAGTAAAACGGAGGAAGCTCAGGCATATTGACTCATACCTAAAATGATGTCATTTGGAGGCTGAAGCAAAAGGATACTTCAAGGCTAGCCTGGGCTACACAGCAAGTACTAGCTCAGTATCTGTGTTTCTTTCCCTGAAGGTGTGATAACACCCAGACAAAAGCAACTTAAGAGAGAAGTCTTATGGTTCAAGACACAGTCCCGCATAGTGGGAAAGTCAGGGTGACAGAGCCTAAAGCAGCTGGTCACATGGCATTCACAATCAGAAAGCAGAGAGCATGAATGAGTACTAACTACTTCTTACTCAGTCCCAGGGTTCCAGTGTCACCCAAATAACAGCATCAAGATAAACCCACACACAAAGGCATGCACAGAGGCCCATTTCCTCATCAGCAAATTCTAGATGGTTAGGTTGACAATTAATGCTATAACCACCACAGACTGCCTGGGCTACATAGAGTGAGAACCCTGTCTCAAAAATCAAAAAGGAAGTGAGCTATGATTGAGATAAATTTTTTTAAAAAGGAAACACACACACACAACTAAATGCAATGTATGGACTTTGCCTAGATCTTAATTCAACTAAAAGCCAGTCATAAAGGGCATTTTAAAGTAATCAGGAATTTGGTTATGCACTGGAAATCAAAAGATATCCACGACATGCTGTCAATTTAAGTTAGAGGGGAACTCTCCCACACCCAGAGAAATGACTAAGTAGTTAATTAAAGCAATTCTGTGCAACCATGAAGACCAGAGTTTGAATCCACAGAACCCACATAAAACTCAGGCAGGCCTAACAGGCACCCCATCTATAATTCCAGTTCATATGAGGAGACAACAGGATCTCCCTCAGGCAAAACTATGGGACAGCACTGGGTTCCAATGAAAGACCCTACCTTAATGAATAAGGAGAATGATTAAGGAATACTCAATGTCAACCTTGGTCGTCTATTCATACACATATACATATGTGCATACAACACACACACACAAATTTATATACATACACAGGCACCCCACATACATACACAAGGAGAAAACAGAAAATACCATCCATTTTGTTAAAGACAATAATGGCACATATAATAATATATGAGTCTAGCATGACTGCACATGCCTTTAATCCCAGCAGAGGCAGATGGATCTCCTTAATTTGAGGCCAGCCTGGTCTATATATCAAGTTCCAGGACAGCCAGGGCTATATAGTGAGACCCTGTCTCAAAAAAATATTAGTAATAAGAAAATAAAAATAAAAAATAACATCAGTACAAAAGAAAACAAGACACTTGAGGTATATAACAAAAAAAACCCTCAATTTTTGAACCTCAATAGATAAAATCATTTTATTTTCTATACTGGGGTTGGGCGAGAGAATGGAAGGTTAAACTCAAGACCCCACATGTTTGATAGGCATTCTTTCACTAAGCTATCCCCTAAGACCTCTTATTACCTTTTATGTTGAGACAGGAGCTCATTAAATTGCCCAAGCTGGCCTTGAACTCATTCTGTAGCCCTTAAATGCATGATCCTATTGCCTTAGCCTCTCAAGCAGCTGTAATTACAGACCCCACTTATATTTTATATACTTCTGCATAGAATCAATAGAGCAGATAGACTCTTTGGGTATTTTTTATTCAACTCCAGCATTTGCACAATTAATTATTTTTCTTTTCCTAAATTTCAGGAAGCAAAAATGAATGACTATTATTCCTAAGAAAATAGTATATATATTCATTCAAAAGAAAATAGGTACTCATTTGATAGCTCTACTAAAAAGAATTCTCTATGAATTTACTCAAAGAAGTTCTTGTAAATCAATATGGGAACTAAATATGAGCCAGGGTAGTGCCTCAGCTACTAGAAAGAAGTAAATAGTCTCAGGCTTCATTAGAAAGCTAGATTCCAGACCAAGAAAGTTAACAGCTTCATAAACTCTTCACTTAGTTCACACCGAGTACTATGTTGTTTGAGCAGGTTGTTTTGAGCTGAGTGTTCACAGGGAAAGATTCATAATACAAGTGAGAAGATTAGAAACCAGAAGTCCATGGTCTGTGGTGGCACACACCTTTGATTCCAGAACTAGAGGGAAGAGGGAAGTGGATCTTTATGATTTGAGGTCAGCCTAGCCTACAATCCAAGTTTTAGGGCAGTCAAGGCTGTGTAGTAAGACTGTCTTCATTTAAAACAAAAAAAGGAAACCATGTCAAGTGGTAAATCACTGAAGAAGCTAAGAAGCTAGGTCTATTAAGCTTGGAGAAGAAAACATTTTCCAGGTTTGCAACTCACTTCTAATATACAGACTGAGCATATTATTTGCCTGAGGCTTCGCAACTGTTAGTGAGTATTCAAAAAAGTGAGAAAAACATTACATTTTTTTCTACTCCAAAAGACATCAAAAATTTCAGTAACCTTAACTACTTTGGAATGTGCATGAAAAGGTATTTAGTATTTCTCCAAATGTGACAATTTATTGATTTCTAACAATTATTTGCCACGCTTCAAGTACTGAGGAAACAACAGTGAACATTTTTAATATCCTTGTCTTGGCAAGGATCGGCAGTCCTTTTAATTTCACTGTGGCAAAAGTTAGCCACTGGGCAAGAAAGTGCCCTCACATCAACTGCTGACAGTATGCTGTCCAAAATGGACAAGATACACAGTTTGGGAAGCTTCTTTTCCTCTAATTTCCACTGTGCCTCATCTTTTACGTTTCTGGTTATTCTCTCAGCCTAAAATGCCCGCATCTCATCTCATTTCAAATACTACCTATTCTAAGAAACTTTCTTCATCAGTAGAAACAAAGCCATTACTTTCTGGTAAACCCATAGATCTTTATCCACACCTGTCATTGAGAACAATGCCTCTGAGCTGCCATTTGACAATGCCTTACATACACTGCATCAAAATACCTGTTGAAATAATAATTTTTAAATACTTGAAGGGTTCTCTTGTGAAAGAAGGCAGACTACAGGCTCCACTGTTCCACAGAGGAAAAAGAGATTGGTTAGAAGTACATTTTGCTTCGGTTAAAGCCTACATAAAACAAACAAGCTACCTTTTTTCCCTGCTAGCATTCAATCACTATGTACAACAGGCTGACCTCAAATCTACAGCAAACCTTTTGCCTCTGCCTCCCTTCCTGAGTGCTGGGAATACAGGTGTGTACCATGCCTTATTTATTAGACTACCACTGAATGCAGGCTTGGGAAGAGAAGCTAAATGGCCATATCCTAAGTCTTTTAATAGGAAAGTTCACTGGCCTGAATGATAAATTCAATATTCTAGGAACTACAATTTATTTATTCATCATACCAGCTAAAAGGGTAACTTGATACACACTATTTAAAACAATATTAAAATTCTTAAAATTAAAATGAAACACAAAATGCCTTCTTAAGTACTATTTGACTGAATATGTAAGAATGCCTACATGTTCTGCACAGTAAGTACAGAAGATATAAGCATTGAAGAACCTCCACATGGAGTTTACTTTCACTGTGGCAAAAGTTAGCCACTGGGCAAGAAAGTGCCCTCAACATCAACTGCTGACAGTATGCTGTCCAAAATGGACAAGCAGGACAGACGGACAGACACACAGACACACGGACGGACACGGGGACACACGGACGGACACGGGGACACACACACACACACACACACACACACACACACACACACACACACACGGACTGCCGATCCTTGCCAAGACAAGTGTGGTTGCAGTTTTGGCAACAAGCACCCTCTGAGGCCAGGGCAATATGGCACCATCGCCAAAGTGCCTTTGTAATTCAGAAATGGTACAGTGCCTCTTCCTTCGAAAGCAGCTGTGAACTGATGGCTCCTGGTGTGCAGTGGAACAGTAGCTGAAACCGTTATTCTTGGAAGAGTAACTAGCCTGACAGTCTGGTCTCTCAATAGTAGACTGGCATTTAATAAAGGAGATAAAGTCACCTGCAAGCCAAGAAGAATAGAAAGCCAAATTCCAAAAACACCAGCAATTTCCAGAATTTAAAATCCTGAATCATGACATGACACTGGCGGAATTCAAGTTTACCTGATAAATGGAATACTCGCACCGAAGCTGTAGGCCTTGCATATATCCTGCTTCACAAATGAGTCTGTCAGTGGATATGCTAAGCCTGTAGGCCGAAAATGATGCCCCAACATTGCAGAGTAACCTCGGATGACTGTCCAGGCAGCTGGCTGTTTATGTCATAATTCACATTTTTTGGAAGTCGCTTGTTTGCACTTCCTGTTTTACTAGGTAATTATTTTTAAGGTATTATTTCCTTCTCAGGTCTCTGAGGGAGTTGAAGATTAGATAGTTTTCTTTGTTAAGAAATTCAGAAAAGGACTGGAGAGATGTCTCAGAGTTTAAGAGCACTGACTGCTCTTCCAGAGGTCCTGAGTTCAATTCCCAGCAACCACATGGTGACTCACAACCTGAAATGAAATCTGATGACCTCTTTTGGCCTGCAGTCATACATGCTATATATGTAATAAATAAATAAATCTTTAAAAAAGTTATCTTCTCGATGATAATTTCCTTAGTGTTTGAATCCTTAGGACTGTGTGCATGTGTGCTTTATATTCCTTAAAAAGAAAGAAAGAAAGGAAGAAAGAAAGGAAGGAAGGAAGGAAGGAAGGAAGGAAGGAAGGAAGGAAGGAAGGAAGGAAGGAAGAAAGAAAGAAAGAAAGAAAGAAAGAAAGAAAGAAAGAAAGAAAGAAAGAAAGAAAGAAAGAAAGAAAGAAAGAAAGAAAGAAAGAAAGAAAGAAAGAAAGAAAAGTAAGTCACTAAAAGGTGCAAAGTATATAAATTTGAAGCCCATCATAAGATAGTTTTCTGTTGGTAATACAAGATAGGACAGAAAGTGAATTAGGTACATTCTGGACTCACCATAGGTGACAATAGGGTAACCCATAAAGTCTACCGACAAGAATTATTTTTAATAATCCAATAGTACCCCAAAATCTAGAATGTAAACAATAACCTAGTTCTATCATACTATAACCTCTTCCCAAACTTGTTCTCTGTAAGCAAACAAAATGTGAAACCACTACTGAAAGCCAGAAGTTTTACCTACTACTACATTCCTCTCACAAATCTCACAGTAAAGATTAGAAACTAAGGTCTATTGATGGTTTAAAAGGTCAGGTCAGGTCTCAACCTTAGGCAAGAGCTGATTCCAATTTCTGGGGTTTTTTAATACATACATTAGCACTAAACTCTTCTAATCAATCAGAATACCCATCTGAATTTAATCCTATCCCACTAACAGTACTTTTACTGACTAGAAAGTCAGTTGACAGCTCTTTGCTTTGCACTCCAGGTGAAAATTTTGACTGAAAGTTGTGGAAGTCAGTTCTCTCCTTCTACCATATGGGTTCCGAGAACCAAATTCAGGTCATCAAGCTTGGCAACAAGCACCTTTAACCAACCAAGCTACCTCACCAGTCTTTTTTTTTTTTTTTTTTCAAGATTTTATTCATGTATGCATCTGTGTGAGTGTATGGAAACATGTGTACACAGGTTTGTGACTTGCCAGAAGAGAGTGTTGAATTCCTTGGAGTTGGGAGTAAAGGCATTTGCAGAATATCTGGCTTGTTATATAGGTGCTGGAATCCAAACTCCAGTCCTCATAACTACACAGCAAGCATTCCTAATCTCTGAGCTATTTGCTAGCTAAGACTATATTCTAATAGTTCCTCTAATTGTACTTCATAAGTCTGAATCTGTCATAAAGTATTTCATTCAGTGAAGATAGAAAATAAAGACAATGTAGTATTAGTATAGATCCAATCACACCAAAACAGAATCATGTTAGATTTACGGTAAAATTCTTAAAGCAACCCAAGTAGCCTAGAAAGTATTAGAAACTGGGTCTACGAAGGGTGTCAGAGTAAAAATTTTTATCTTATTGTAGTATTAAAGTTTGGCACCATAAGTCATTTCTTTTGACCTGATTGTACAAGAGTATTCATCAGTTTGAAAAACATCGAGTTCTCATATGTCAAATAGAATAGCAACCAAAGGTACCTAACAGCAAAAGGTTACTTAAAATAAGTAGAGTGAGTGCCATTGTTATAAATATAAGTACAACATCTGGTTCCTTGCAACAAAGCTATTTCCATTTCCCAACAGATGGCCCACAGTAATAATGTTTTGCTGATCTAGTTATAACAAATTCTATTAAATCAAAAATCCTGTACAACGGATGCCTTTCCCAATTTCAGTATAAGTCAATCTCTATAGCCAAAACATTGTACTTTGGTTCCTTTTTATACACTGAAATACAGTTATGCCAATTAAGATAGTCGAAAATTTTCAAAATTATTATGAAATGCCACTGTGATGTTTTCCTGAGTTTTGAGGAGAAAGAGGTAGAGTGCCTCCCTGTTGGACTCTTCAAAGTGGAAGCAAAATCTGAGTTCAGAGAAAACTGCAGACAGAGGGACAAAGTTTCTGCATAGCAACAAAGAGGGAAGCTACCGGGCAGAAAACACCAACAGTGAAGAGTACTTAGTATGTAGTTTCTAGTAAGAAGCTGTTAGAACAGACAAAACAACACACACTGATGTCTAAGCATCTACCTTATTTTAGGTCCACATTAAAAGAAAGGTTCATGCAATGTCAAGTCCTTTTCACTGCTTCTCCAACTATATTCGAAATCCAATCTTTATATTCCAATCATGCTCTTCTTTGAAATGTTACCTTTTATTAATTCATAATCAGTAAGCAAAACAGTACAGTGATTAAATCCGAGTTTGAAATTAGACTATGAAAACTTCAAAACTTGGTTCTTTCCATTCCTATCTATGTACCCTTAAGAAAGTTATTTCACCTTAAAGTGTCTATTTCCTCATCTGTGAAAATCTGATAATAAAATCTACTACTTAGGGACTGTAGTAAGGATCGTATATTGAATGTATTCTGAATACTTCTTTGCTAAAATAAGATCTCAAAATGTTAGTGTAGTTATTACTAACATTACCTACTGTCATCATATTCAATACCATTCAAGTTCTAGGAGGAAGGGCAGAAATATAAAATGACTTGTCTAAACAGAACAAACAAGCAACAAAATTCTGCTAAGTCTTCACTTTGAGTCCCCAAGAGTCCTCACGAAAATTCAGTAATTCCCAGGTTGGATGTGGTGGCTCATACCTATACTATATCCCATACTAATGAGGGAGAGGCAGAAAATAGCTTCAAGTTCAAAGCAACACAGCATTTGTAACCAAAAAATGAAATTATTTCTCCAAGTGATATAGATTTCCAAGTTCCCTTGACTCTTCAGAAATTTACACAGGGATCTTTTAACTATTCGTTTTTTTTGTTTTTCTTTCTTTCTCTCTCTCTCTCTTTTTTGGGAAATAGGTTTCTTTATGTAGTCCTGATTGTTCTGAAACCCTCTGTGTAGATCAGGCAGGCTTCAAACTCCAAGATTCCCTTGCTTCCGCCTCCTTCATCACCACCGTGCACCGAAGGATCACACTGTTTCACACCGACAGTCTCTTGTATCTGACTTCTTTCTTGTTTAAGGGTTGTTGATGTAGGAGATAAAGAATAATAGAAATGGAAAGAAGAAAAAAAAAGGAAAGAAAAAAGAAAAAAAATTAACAAAGATGACATCTGCTCCAGCACTTCAAGTGCAATCCTGGGCAGGTCATCTAACAAGACGTCCCAAAGATGTTTTCCCTACACTGAAGTTTGCTGTGTGATCAAATGAGATAATGAATGAGAAAATATACATACACCATAAAAGCTCTACACATGTTCCAGGACCAACCATGGCTTACTCAGCTTGGGATCTCTAATGCCTAGTAGAGCACGATAGGCGCAAAGCTACACAGAGAAACCCTGTCTCAAAAAACCAAAAAAAAGGGCTGGAGAGATGGCTCAGCCGTTAAAGGCTAGGCTCACAACCAAAAATAATATAAGAGTTCGGTTCCCAGCACCCACGGCTGTCTCTCCAGCCACCAAAAAAAAAAAAAAAAAAAAAAAAAAAAAAGAGTTGGTAGAATGAAGACTAGATGACAATGATGAAGGGCTTAAATGAGTTAAGACTAGATAAAAATATATCCATACTGTAGAATATCTGGCAATGAAACACTGACCTACTACATCAACAACCCTTAAACAAGAAAGAAGTCAGACACAAGAGACTGTCGGTGTGAAACAGTGTGATCCTTCGGTGCACGGTGGTGATAAAGGAGGCGGAAGCAAGGGAATCTTGGAGTTTGAAGCCTGCCTGATCTACACAGAGGGTTTCAGAACAATCAGGACTACATAAAGAAACCTATTTCCAAAAGAGAGAGAGAGGGAGGGAGGGAGGGAGGGAGGGAGGGAGGGAGGGAGGGAGGGAGGGAGGGAGGGAGAAAGACAAAAGAATAGTTAAAAGTAAAAAGTAACTATCTTGAGAACACTAGTTTCTTTTTCTTTTTTTGTTTTGTTTTTTGTTTCTCCAGATAGGTTTTCTCTGTGTAACTCTGGTGTCCTGAAACTTGCTCTGTAGACCACGCTGGTCTCCAACTCAGAAATCCTCCTGCCTCTGCCTCCTAAGTGCTGGGATTAAAGGTATGCAATAACACCACCCGGCTTGGAACACTAGTTTCTTTTTTTGAAGACAAACTCATTTTTTGACAATTGAGTAACTCTGATATGATCAATAATAATACCAGAGGAAACTTTAGGAGAAAATACTAAAATATTACCATACCAACATAAAATCTCTACAGAACCTGTGAAAACATAATTTGTCAATCTGTTACTTTCCTTTCAAAGTTCCTTCTGGTCTGGTTCAATGTCTTCGCATTAAGGTCGCTGTCCATGAATTTTAAAACTAAATTAAATATTGTCAACAATCCTACCCTTTAGAAAATCTTCCTATTCTTGGCCTCTAAGGCAGAAACTACTTGCTGGTTCCTCTCAGAATGCTTCGTTTTCCTCTTAGCCTACTGTAAAACCCCAAGTTCTGCAGAGTCCCCACTGTCCTACAACCCTCCTGACAAGTGTCAGTGCTTTCCTACCACTTCCAGGCCACCACTGCAAATGTGTGTCTCATAGGACCACCCACCATAAATGATGATTCAATGCACAGTTAGGACCCTGCTAAGTCATTTAATGATTCCAAAACGTAAGACAGAGACCTAATAAAATAACTTAAAAATATGTAAAAAGCTTACAATAATTCCAGGAATGCTATAAGCATTCAGTAAATGTTATTTACTTTCACAACCAGTTTCTTATATCAGACCACCATCTTATTCCTAAAACTTTCCAAGAATATTCTAGTCAGTTTTCCCATTTCCTGCACACTCAGCTGACACAGAAACCTTTCTTGGATACAATATACATCATTTCACTGTCTTGAGAAAGTACTATGGCACCCTACCAAACCAAATCCTCTATCCTTGATGATCCTCAACCAATGTACCCTAGCCAAACATATAAGTACATATATTTATCCACCAATAAATGCTCTGTGACCATCAAGCTACTTGGTATCATGCCACTTTTCTGCCTTTACAAGTCCCTTTAATCTCTTGAATAAGCCTCTTCACCATTGGAAATTCCTTTTTCACACCACTTACTTGGTTGCGTTATTTCAAATGGAAAGACTGTTTAGTACACATGATGTATAAGGCTGCTCCTCCAAAGGTAGAGACAACGTCCACTCCTTTTTCAGACACCCATTATTTTAGTCCTTGTGTGTCTTTATGTATCTTACTTCACAGCATGGTACTTTACACAAGTATACAAATGCTGACAGCCTTACTATAAAAATGTGCCTCAGAATGTATCAGAACAACATTCTATTTTCACAGCCCCACCCAAAGTTAGCATAATGAAAGCAGAATCTGTATTTAAATACTTTTATTCTACATAAAAGGAAAAGGAAGAATATGCTCACTCTTGTATCAGATAAAAAAGGGAAAAGGCACTATTAAAAATACATTTTAAAGCCGGGCGGTGGTGGCGCACGCCTTTAATCCCAGCAATTGGGAGGCAGAGCCAGGCGGATCTTTGTGAGTTCGAGGCCAGCCTGGTCTACACAGCAAGATCCAGGACAGGCACCAAAACTACACAGAGAAACCCTGTCTCGAAAGAAAAAAAAATGCATTTTGAGACTACAATGTAGCCAGTTATAATAGTGACAGGGTATGTGATCCCAGTACTTGGGAGGTGAAGGCATGATCAAGAGTTCAAAGCCAGTCCTCACCACACCGACTTAGAAGTCAGCTTGATCTATATAAAACTGTCTAAAATTGAAAAATAAATAAATAATAAAGGAAAAGCTTTAGTGTGAAAAACAAGAGAATACTAGAAATTTTCACAAGAATGACTTCAAAACAGTTAAGTTTCATTTTACCCCAACTAATAAACTGAAAGCCAAAATAAACATCTTGACCTCGTCCACAAAACATTTAATAAAGGCATGAGAAACTGCTCAGCAGCAGCAGAGAACAAGATTCATCTCAATTCCAAACAAAACCAAACAAGAATCAGCAACCTCCAAGCTCATCTAAAAACTCAAAAATTCAACCACATCTACACCCCTTCCTAACATAAAGATGGGGATCACTTGGCCTGAAAAAAAGGGGGGGGGGGGCAGTTATCGTTTTCTCTATAAATACATGCTATGGTTTAAAAGGAATAAAAAGCCTGTCAGTGCTACTGGAAAGAGAGCAATCTGTGGTCTCCAAAGAGCAAAACATAGCCAAGATGGAAACCTTAACCTGGAAGAGACAGCTATTAAAGGGAAAATAAAACAAAACGAACAATACCCACATGTTTCAAAACCAGTGTTAAACAGAGCCCAATAGTACCTAGTGCATTTTAGAAAAGTGGAATAAAAGAACTTTCAGTACAGCCAAGTGGAACCTAATCCACCTGCCAAAGAAAACCTATGTATACAACTAACGCCCAAAGAACATGCATGCACGAGTTCTCACTGGGGAATAAAACACAAGGAAAAAATAAAGACAAACAGTGAAAAGCGAAAAGAAGCCCACCAATCTCGAGCTTCCTGACACGACTCATTCAGGGAATCTGGCAACCACCAGAGCACTGCACCAACACAGAATGGAAAACATTAGGCCACAGAGACACGTAAAGTAGAATAGAGAAAGGAAAACTGTGCACATCAACACATCAGTAGCAAGTGCTTGCTCTCTGGGGGATTAAGCGGTAGAGAAAAGAACAAGAGCTCCTGGGGTGGAAAAGATGTCAATGAACTAAGGTCTGGTATGTCCCCTACTGGTCTCAATTTCGTAAGAGTACAACTCTTGATTCTCCCATAAAACAGTCATTCTCAGCAAAACAAACTGACCTTAACACCTTCCACGCTGCCCGGAAGAAATCACGGGGTGGGGGCTGTAAAGCATGGGGGGAGGGAGCCATCCCGCTAACTCCCTCTTGACCAACTGCAAAAATGGAGGGAGTGGGAGGGACGGGACACTACCACGTGGGCAGGATGCAACACACGCAGGACAGCAGCAACACGTCCGCATGCGAAGGCTGCCTTTGCCCCAATGCCAGAGAAGGACGCGACGACAGGATGGGCGAGAAGGCGGGACCCTCGCCCGAGCCTCCTCACCCCCGCAGGGCACCCCCGACCCCGCAGAGCACTGGCCGCCGTCCGGGCAGAAAAACGCCCGGAGCGCGAAGAGAGGACGCCGCATCGCTCCGGGAACCGGACGAGCCCGGGCCAGGCGCCGGTCACCGAGAGCACGACTGTCGCGGTCCTCCGCCTCCCCGGCATCCGCGGCGCGGGCCCACCTGGGGGAGGGGCAGGCGCCAGCGGCGTTGGGCTGAGGGGCAGCGGCAGCTGAGGAGCTGCGCCCCGGGGGACGGAAGGCACCTCCCGCCCGGCCCGGCCCGGCCCGGCCCGGCCCGGCGCCCACCGCGGGCCACGGGGAGCGTGCGCGGAGGGGAGCGAGCGCCGCTCGCCCAGGGCAGCCCCCGCCCGCGTCCCAGGAGATGCCCCAGCCCCGCCTCCCCGCCAGCCGCCCCAGCCCGGACGAGACCCTGGCGACGCTTGCTCACCTCAGGCTGCGCAGGCCGGAACGGCCCGGCCGAGCCCCCGGCCGCTGCGTGCGTCTCCGTTCCCCGCGAAAGGTCCCAACGGCGCCCTTAGAGAGCGGCCCAGGCCCGGAGCGGCGCCGAGAGCGGCGGCGGCGGCGGCGGCGGCAGCAGCGGCGGGAGCAGCCAACATCCGGGGCCGCGCACCCGGAACTACTTCCCGGCCCGCTCCCTCCCACCCCCTCCTCCCGCGACGTCGCAGCGCTGCCGGCCCGGCGTCCTCCGCGCGGCGGTCCGCCCCGTCGCGGCCACCACGATGTGCGAGGGATTCCTCCGCGGGGACAAGTAGTGCCCCTGGGCTCCCGCGGCTCCGCCCGCTGGCGGACGGCGGGAGCCAACAGTGGCCGGTGCGGAACGCCTGGCCGTGTTTGCGCCTCACGCTTAAGGGCGGCCGAGGCGGCCCCGGGCCCTCTCCCGGGATTCCAGCTCCTCAGAAATGTACCTCGTGACCTCCGCCTTCCAACCTCTGCCACTGCGCCGCCCCGACTAGCACACAGCTTGGATTTTCCCGGCCGCCCCCGGGGCACTTTGGACCTTGCTTGCGTTCGGGGTGTCAAGAGCGGGGTTCGAGGCCCCTCCCTACCAAGGCATGTCATCTTGTCATTGCCCCTGCCGCGTCATCCTCTCCATCTCAAGTTCGCTGGCCGGGTTGTGGCTTTGCTATCAACAGGTGGAGCGTTTAGCAGGGTTGTTCGGACTTGTGGTAAACTTTGGACTTCCTTCAGTCTTCACTGATCTTACCTCTGAACTCTTAGCATTGACAACCTGCCCTATCATTTTACACTTAATGACCTTGGGAGGTAGTACTTGCTGTTGCAGATGTTGGGTTAAGTCACGTCGTACGCTCCCAGCAGCACCGAGAACAATTGTGAGCGCACAGCAGGTGCTCAGTCTTCCTACATTCGATTTTGTTAGATGGATGTCAGTGAGTTTGGTTGAATGAGAAAGCTGAGGTGTGAGAGAACTGTCCCTGACAACTTTGCTGAGCTAAGACAGCGTGAAGCCTCCCCTCCATGCCATCATCAAACACTCAACACTTTTATCTGAAGCAATGGGAATTCAAAGTATCCGTTTTTCTCCATGATACCCCCGGGTGCTTAAGATGAATGGGTGAACAAAAGGGAGGGGGGAACTATCATTCTCTCTTGGACAGAGAGAAAGGTGATAAAAATAAAAAGGAATTATGTAATATGTTAGAAAAACGTTGAATGATATAGGGGGAAAACCAGGTCAGGGCAGAGCGGTGTGGAACACTAGAAGAAGGATAGTCCTTTTAAAGAGAGCTGCCTGGGTGAGCCACATTCATAAGGCAACTTGGATCAGGGACTTGAAAGAAGTGAAGCATCCCTGTGGTGTTAGTAGTAAGTAGTGAGGCCAGGAGAGGGGAAAAACAAGGAGGGAGCGGAGTCTTGTGGGCTGTAACAGTCTCTACAGAGCTTTAAACAGAAGTTGAGTGCTCTGCTTAGAGTACAGGGTAGGAAGTCAGAGTTGACATTGTCCAGGGACAAGGTGACATCTGGAGTAGGCTTTCTTTTGGGCCACCAACCAGCTCCCAAATTATGACTTAGAGACATAATCAGTTATGGATGCTCAGCACTATTTTATGCTGGTCCCAGTAGCCTTATAACTTGATTTAACCTGTTTCTCTTTGTCTACATTTTGCCTCAGGGCTTCTTGTCTGCCTTTCCTTCTCTATGTCCTCCTTATCTTGCTTCCTCTGGCTGGCTGGCGACTGCCTGGCTGGCCCCGGGGGGTCACCCTCCCTTTCTCCCCAGTTCTCTTCTCTCTCTCTAGCCTGGATTCCTCCTACTACTTATTCTCTCTGCCCCTCGGCCCTGCCTATCCCACTACTGGCTAGCTATTGGCCCTTCAGCTGTTTATTAGTCCAGTCAGGTGCCTTAGGCAGGCAAGGTGAAACAGCAACACATCTTTACAGAGTTAAACAAATGTAACATACCTTTACATAGTTAAATGTTCTGCAACATATGGCCTAGACTAGGGCTGTACTGTGCAGGAAAATAAGATATAGGCTGTCTACTTTTAAGAATTCAGACTAGGGGCCAGCAAGATTGCTGCTGCAATAAAAGAGATTGCTTGCTGCACATGCCTGGTGACCAGAGTTCAATCCCTGGAACCCACATAAAAGTAGAAGAGAACCAACTCCACAGAATTGCCCTCTGACCTCCTCACACATGCTATGGCATGTGCCCATACACACACATCCCACAATAAATAATTTTAAAAAATATCTAGATGCATGTTTATATATAACTTCAGCTCTGGAGAGGATATGGAGGAGGATCATGAGTTTGAGGTCATCCTACTTCACATGGATCCTGTCTCACCAACAAAGAATTCAGTCTAGTGGGAAATAAATAGATTAATCAATCACATAACACCACAGTGATAAGAAAAACATAGTCCCAAAGAGGATGCCCCCACCTTCCTTTCCAGCCTTCCTGAGAGCTTCAGTTCATCAAGAAAATTGAAATTTCCTGGTTTGCTGGTCTATTGGGTGGATCCTCAATAGGACATAATTAACACTAACTAGCCTTCCCAGCCTTTCAGGTCTCAAAACCGACCTTCCTCCACCTGAGCTATAGACAGAAATGTACTAAATAACAGCCTAGGTCACGTATTTAAAGAGATGGATACAACTGTTCCCATTTGTCAGGGTGAACTGAAGCCAGGAGTCACCAGGGTTTAACCTGGGATCAGGATGATGAAAGACCATAGTCAGAAATCTCCCTGAGACACTTGAGGAGAGTCAGCCAGAAGACGGAGTCAAAAGTACAAGACACACATGGACTTAGCTCCAAACCCATTCACTACCTCCTCTCACAAGCCATGGGCAGGACATGTCTCACTGGTTTGGCTTTCTGAGACACTGCCTAGGAATGTGCATTCTGGTTTACAGGGGGCACAGAACTTGGGGAAGAACAGATTTACATACCTGCTGTGGTGGGGTGAGAAGCCACTACTTTTGAGGAACAGAACCAGAAGCCACTGAGATTCATAAGGTGGAAGACTGATAAAATTGTTCTTTATGTGGGATTCCTACTACATGAGTAGAATATAGCTGGTCTGGCCACAGAAACTAAAGGAAAAATAAATAGTGGTAAGAGGATAGATGTATCAATTTGCTTTGTTATAGTAACCTGTTAACCATGGATTTTCATCCCATAACATTGTGCTGTACACCTGTGTGTTGTTCGAATGTTAAATGCTCTTATAATAAAAAAACCAGAGCCAGATATTGGGGTGAAAGCTGAAAGATCAGAGAAGCAAAGCAAGCCACAGCCAACTTCACCTCACCAACTCCACAAATCCTCTGTCTGAAATCCTCTCCTCATGCCTTATATACCTTCTCCACTCTGTCATCACTTCCTGGGATTAAAGGAGTGTCTTCTTCCCAGTACTGGGATTAAAGGTATGTGCTACCACTGCCTGGCTCTGTTTCCAGTGTGGCCTTGAATTCACAGAGATCCAGATGGATCTCTGCCTCCCAAGTGATAGGATTAAGGATATGTGCCAAACCTGCCTGACCTCTATGTCCAATCTAGTAACTGGCCCTGTCCTCTGATCCCCAGGCAAATTTAATAGGGTGCACAATATATCACTACACTGTAGTATCCCACAGAGGTTTCCTAGTGAGATCTGAGCTTGCTTTATCAACTGGGCTGCATAAGAGGATGGTTGGATCACCGGCCTGGGTACCAGGTGTTTGGAAGAGTCTACATTTGGCCGTATCTAGCAAGGGGGAGGTCTTTTGCCTTGCCCCTTGGCATTATTATAAAAAGCCTTTTGAGGGCTGGAGAGATGGCTCAGAGGTTAAAAGCACCAACTGTTCTTCCAGAGGTCCTGAGTTCAATTCCCAGCACCCACATGGGTGGCTCACAACCATCTGTAATGAGATCTGGCTCCCTCTTCTGTGTACATAATAAATAAATAAATTTTTTAAAGCCTTTCGAATAAAGTTCTGGACTGGTGGATAAGGATCCAGGCCCTCCTGAGGCTATCCTGTTTCTGTCTTTTTCTCTCCCCTCTATCCTTCTGTCTAAATCTCTTATCCCTCTCTCCTCAAGAGTACCCTGGGATAAAAGGTGGGGGATGGTCCCCCACATATACCTTAAACATACACAATAAAATTAATTTTTAAAAAATTTAACAGGTAGAGAAGTATGTATACACACACAAACACACAAAAGATTGCAATGGCCATAGCAACAAGAAAGGTTCTGGGACCTTGCAAGGAAGAAAAATCTAAAACAGAGGTTGGAAGGGCAGACCTGGGTACAAATCTAATTTTCCTTAACTTCCTGCGTTGCCTATATCAAATGCAGTTTCTTTCCATCTCTATTCCTGTATCTACAAAGTAGAAACTAATCACAGAGACCTAGCCAAAGAGATTGTGAACAGGCTATCACCAAGTCAGAGCCCCCAAAGACAACTGTTCACTGTATACACAGGTGAGAGTCAGCATAGGAAAATGTAGTGTGCTGTCTTGGGAGATACAGATAGGTTGGGAGGGAAGGTTAGAGCAGGATGCTGATAGGTTGGGAGGGAAGTTGGAGCAGGATGCTGATAGGTTGGGAGAGAAGGTGGAGCAAGATGCTGATGCTGATAGGTTGGGAGGGAAGGTGGAGCAGGCCAGCCCTCAAAAAGGAGATGGTAACTCTGGGGACCTTAAGAGACAGATTGTGCAAAGCAGAGAGATGAAGGTGTTATTGTTCTTTATTGTTTGCAGTCTTTCCCCAGCTTTGTGTGGATTGTAAATTCCCTGAAAAGGATATAGTCCAGTGCCGAGCTGTAAGAACCCTACGAACCAAAGATTAGGTACTTCAATGGCAGGATGTTTGACAAGTGTGTGACCCCCACAGCCACTTAGACAAACGAGATTCCTTCTGATCCTTTTGTCTGTATTTTTTGCAAAGGAAAAAAAGGAAAATGAGAAATGAATTTAAAATGAGCTAAGATTTGCAAGAGGAAGAAGAGAGAAACATGAGGTAGGGCCTTCCAGATTTCTTGGGTATCTTTATATAATACATAATTTCATGTATTATATGTAAAAAAAATTATAAAAAGGCACACATAGGCCATTGGGAAGCTCTTAGCACTGCTTACAGCTACTTAATCACAACACTTGAGTCACTATACATACTTAAAGAGCGGTCAACAATCATTTATCAAGTACCTACTCATTCCAAGCATTGTGCTAAATATCAAGCAGTTAAACATGAATAGATAAACAATTCATTTCAATGCAATTCAGCAGAGATTTGTGTTTGTGCCATGGAAACGGAGAAGAGGCAAAACTAACTGTTCAGTTTGGTGTAGGAAGCTGTAGACCTGGAGGGGCAAAGAAAGCCTCCCCCTTAGCAGGTAGGGATAGGGTTAAGTCAATAAATGAGAAGAAATTTGCTGTCCTGAGACAGTGGCAGCCTTGGGAATAGAGAAAAGCTGAAGTGTGGAGAAAAAACAGAACAGCTTGTATAAACGGGGAAAGGTTGGGTGGATACAAGAGCCAAGCCACAAAAATGAGTCTTATTATGTCATTAAATACTCATGGCTGATGGCGATAACTAACTCCCTGAGCTAGACCACATTCTCTATGTAAACCACTTTTAAACTGATTTCTCCCCTCCAGTAGCTTGGCTTTAGCTTCTGACTGTATAGGTAAAACAAAAGGTAGTTTCCCAAACTGTATGAGCCACACATTTTCTGTAGAAAGGTCCAGCTTACACTCAAGTCCATCACCACCAGTAAAAAGCCAAGATAATTTATTTGCTAATCTGACAACAAATCTGTACTAGTATACCACACACACACACACACACACACACACACACACACACACACACACGTTCTCGGTTCCTTATAATCTTCCTCAAACTTTATCTTACCTACACTCTCAGAATCAACCAAGCTGGTTAAAAACATAATGAGAAACACAAAGGCCCAAGACAGCCGGGCAAGCATGAGCAAATGCGTACACTGAATGACTGAATGAAGTAGTTACATTAGTTGTAGGCAATAGCATAGATGAAATGGCACTTGGAAGAATGAGTCAAATAGTGTTCAAATAGAGTGACCAAAAGGAAGGCCTCTTTTTCACCAGTTAGTGATAACAGTTAGGGAATGTTAGAATGAATGGAACCTGGTTAGCAAGAGCATGTCAACAAGGTTTGTAGCTCAAGGTAACTTGACCCTCTGGGTGCCAATTTGGAAATTAAATGGTTAGCTTCAAGGTATGACATTATTGTCTGATCTTGTGCCTTATGTACTAGATAGGAACCGTCGAGAAGCTCCCGTGCTGGGAGACAGTAATAAGGAGTAGTTACCACCTATTGGATATCCTTTATGTAGCCTTTGTGTATTTTTATTTAATCTTTACAACAAAACTGGGACTTTTTTTCAATTTTGAAGAAGAGCAAACAGAGTCAAGATTTGAACCCAGAACCATCTGATTCTTATTATTTGATTTGCTCACTTTCAAAGATTCTCCAAACCCCCAATCATTGTTTATGTTGACATTATGAAAATAGCAACTACCTGGGCCTAGCCATTTCAAGACGATGTCTTAGCATCCAAGCACCATGAGTAAAGGCGTAAAGAGACAGTATGGTTGACTATATTACCATTCCCAAATGCTTATGATGCCTCCCAAGGTTGGGTTAGACCTTCCCATTGAGAGCAGAATTGACCACATGACTTATATTGCCTAGGAGAATGGGAGTGGCAGTATGAGCCCAGCCTCCAGGCAGTGTGCCGTATCATGCTGTCCTTTATTCCTGCTGTCCTGATGACCATCACTGCTCAAAACGAAAGCTATTCCATCTGCCTCAGACCCAGAATGGAAACCACCTATGGCAAAGTCACAGCTGAACTGGGAAGGACTCGACAAATGAGAAGAACAACATTAACCCATTGGGCCATTGAGACCTGAGGATCATTCCTGTAGCATAACAGAGCTTATACTGACTGATACAGACATTTTCCAAACCTTTTTCTGGAGTTTCTCAAAGCTCTGGTATCTTTTCCAGGTAAAGAGATTGCATGGGGAGTATGAAAGAAAAAGTAAATGGGACATAGAAAAATCAAATTCCATTTTGATCTGTGGATATAAACAGGCCTCTCTAAGCCTTGTTGTGCCACAGGGCCTAGGGAAGTTATGAAGGTGCTTAGAATTCAGTCCCTGTTTTCCAAACAGACCATGCACGTTTGTTTCTAAACATGGTACCATCATCATACCCGACACCTGCTAGGTACTGTCCATATTTTTGTCAAACTAATGTTGAGAAATGATCCAGAATTGTCACTTAGATCTCCTAACTCACCGCAAAGGCTCTTGCTGTGCTACAGTTTGTTGCCAACTTGGATTAGGAGATTATTTTTATTTTTATGTCATACTTCTAATTTTATTTAAAAGCCACACAAATGAAGAATGGGACATGGGCTCTGGGGGTTTTAGAGCAAAGTAGGAGTTCATTAAAGACACACATACTCTCCTGGGGCATTATAGAGCTATGAAAAGCGCTAAAGATTCCAGAGGGTTTAGCAATTGGAAATTTAGCTTCATCGAGTTGATAATGGGACTGGACAAAGAAAACATGTAGGTAAACGCTAACCTCAGATGAACATCAGGTCAGAGAGTCCCAAGGCTTAACATTTTCTAAGCCTCTTCAAAGAGTAAAGAATGGTGATTTAAAGACCTTCGTGGTAGGCTAACCTGTAGCCTAGCATGGACGGGACCCCTAGTTCAATCCCCAGTACTGAGGCAGTGGGTAGAGGAAGAAAAAAAAAAAACCTTCCATGGGATATTCTTGATGCAACATTGAGAAGAACACCACAGGCTAAGCCTGTCCAAACCTGTGGATGAATCCTCCAAAAGCAGGGAGAGATTCAACCTGCTTATTACCATTCCCTTAAAAAGTTAAGATACTCCAAAGATAAAAGCAGTAGCTAGGGGGCAGTATAGCATAATTGTCATCAAGAACATGGGCTCCCCATCTGCTGTTAAAATCCACCCTGGGCTCAATAACATTAGTTGGGCAAATTTCTTAATGTCTCGAAGCTCAGTTTTCTCATCTGCAAATTGGAATAATGATAGTAGCTCTTCATGGGTATGCTGTCGAAGAACAGAAAGCACAAACACTCAGAGTACCCAGAAGAGCTATGAGTAGTAACTGTTCCTAGTTCCCTGTTTGGTTCATGGAGAAAGGACAGCGGAGGAGAGAATTTAATCTGACTGGAGATGAGGGTCTTAAGAAAGTGTTTGCATATACATGAACAGTTGAGCTTAGCCTTGAAAAGTGTACTGGGGCTTGAAGCAAGACACACAGGGGAGCAGTTCCCAGAAAAAAGGCTCAGTTCCAGTCTTCAAGGTGAAACATAAGAGGCTCACTTCCCTCTCTCACACTCCTCAGGCTTCAGTGAGGAAGCGAGTGAGGCTTGTATGCTAGCTACATCACAGCTGAACTTCCTCTGCCCATTTCTACTTGTTTTATTCCTCCACCAAGGTTGATCACAGAAGCCCCCCCTCCCCCACCATACCTCTTACCTGTAAAATTCCTCTCCGAGTCTGTTTATAAAGGCATCTGACAATGAGGTATCATTTTTGTTTACAAGGTAGAAACCTCCCTGTGAAGAACTACTGGAGGAAACATTAACATAGGCGCTAAAACCTCACAGTGTGTCCAACACCATATTAGGGAATAGTCTTTTTTTTCTTACATCTAGGTCTCTGTGTGCATAGTTTTGGATGGAGAAGCTTAATGTTTGTTGTGGTTTGGAAGTGAAATATCTTCACAGGCTCCTGTGAATACACGCTTGGTCCCCATGTGTTGGCATCTTTGGGGGAGGCTCTGGAAACTTTAAGATGTGGGGCCTTGTTGGAGGATGCAGATCACTGGGGGTTGTATGTTTAAAGGTTATATACTTTGTCCCTACTCCTTCTCTTTCTCCTTTCTGTCTGCCATGAGATGAGTAGCCTTCTCCTCCATACCTCCCATCACCATGAGATTCTGCCCAAGTGCAAAAGGCCAAGAAAATATGGGAATTGTAAGCCAACACAAGTCTTTCCTCCTTAGGTTGGTCACATCAGGTATGTTGTCATATTCTAAATATAGAGTTCCTTGTCTTTTTCAAGCTATTCGTCTTGGAAAACTTCAAATACATATGCAAATGGCAAGAAATGCCAGGAACTCCTCATATTCAACACCCAACTGTAACAGCTATTAAGTGGCAGGCAGGCCAGATTCATCTACAGCTTGCCCTCACCCCTCACTTTGTACCTTCTGAGTTATGTTGAAGCAAACTCCAGATATCAAACAAATTAATACACCCATTTTTTTCAAATACACCTATAAAAGATATGAATTCTCTTTACAACAAAATATTATCATGTCTACAATCTTAACATGCATTTATGAAGTTATTGTTATTAAATGTTTTTAATATATTTTTATTTTTGTCAGTGTATATGGATTTATATGGTATTGGTTACATAAGGACATTTACACACAATGTATTTTGAGTGTATCCCCCATATTTCTCTACTCTGCTTAACTCTCCTCTGTTTTGTTAACTGCCTTTGTCCCCCAACAATTTCACTCCATGTCATAAACACACACATGATTTTATTTGTCCACATAAAATCTAGAAACTGCAATGAGAGAAAACACATTCTGAGATTTCCTCTAGACACCTCCATTTTCCTACAAACAATATGACTTCATTCTTCCTTATGGCTGAAAAAAAAAATCCATTCAGTACGTGTACACGACATTTTCTTTACCCTTCCTCTGTTGATGGATATCTACAATTGTCCCCACAACTAGCTACTGTGAGTACTGTTGTAAGTGTGGTATGTTGACCTGGAATTCTCTGGATAAATACCCGGAAATGACATAATCAGGTCACAGGCTAGATGTATTTTCATTTTTTGGAGACCCCTCCTTCTGAATTCCTTAGCGCCCTAGCTAGTGTGCATCCCTAATAGCAGTTCACGAAGCTTCCTTTTGATCACGTCCTTGCTGCATTTGTTGGTTTCTTAGTAACAGCCATTCTCATTGGACAGAGATGGAATCTCAATGTAGTTTTGTGTTTCTCTGGTCACCAGTGAATCTGAACATTTTTCATACATTTATCATTTGTACTTCATCTTTATAGAGTATCTGTTCATTTCTTAAGCACATTTATTTACTTATTCATTCATGTATTTATTGTAAGACAAGGCCTCAAATACCTCTAGCTAACCTAGTACAAGCTTTGTACATGAAGAGGACTTTGAACTTCCGATCCTCCTGCCTCCACCTCCTGACTGCTCAGATTACTGGCATATACCACCACACCCAACTAGCTGGCTCATCAACCCTGTCATTCGATTTCTTTAGTTAGGTTTTTTTGTTTTTGTTTTTGTTTTTGGTTTTTTTTTTTTGGTTTTTTTTTTTTTTTTGTCCTTTGTAGTCTAGATAGCAGTCTTCTGTCAGATGTACAGCTAGCAAAGACTTTCCTCCCTCTGTAGGCTGCCCCTGCCTCCATTAGCTCTTTCCTTTGATGTACACAAGCCTTCGTTTCACATAATCCCACTTGTCAATTGTCGGCATTATTTTCTGGGTGATTCCTGTTCGGGAAGTCCCTACTTATACCTGTATCTTGAGCTGTATTTCCTGCTTTTTCCTCTAATAGTATCAGAGTTTCACATCCTATATTGCAGTTTTTGATCCATTTGGAGTGAAGTTATATGCAGGGTGAGTGATAAGGGTCTAGTTTCATTCTTCTCCATACCAACATCCAATTTTCCCTGCACCATTGTTGAAGATGTTGTCTTTTCTATAGTGTGTATTTAGAGCATGCTTGCCAAAATCAAGTAGCTGTCACATATCTCAGCCTGAGGTATGTGAGACCCTGTCTTACAATTAAAAAAATGAATAAATAAATGTACTAATGACATGAACAGACACTCAAAAGATAAAGTACAAATGGCCAATAAAGATATCTGGGTCCTCCATCCTGTCCCATTGAGCTACACTTCTGTTTTTGTTACTAAGTTTCTGTTGCATTACTTGAAATCAGACATGGTGATATCTCCAAGCATTGCTCAGGATCTTGGGTCTTTTCTGTTTCCATGTGGATTTTTAAGATTGTTTTTCCTCTTTCTGCTAAAAAAGAATGATGTTGACATTTTGATGGGACTGTATTGAACCTACTGTATTGAACTACTATTGCTAAGAAAACCATTTTTACTGGGCATGGTGGCTTTAATCCCAACACTCAGGAGGCAGAGGTAAGCAGATCTCTATGAGTTCAAGGCCCGCCTGGTCTACTAAGTGAGTTCCGGGACAGCCAGGGAAGTTACAGGCAAACCCCATCTCACAAAACAAAACAAACAAAAAACAATAAAAAGATAATCATTTTCACAATATTAATTCTTCCTATCCATGAGCATGGAAGATCTTTCAGCCTTCTCGTGTCTTCCTCAATTTCTTCAGTGTTTTAAAGTTTTTATTGTAGGAGTCTTTTACTTCATTAGTTAGCTTTATTCCAAGACAGGTGGCAGCCACCTTCTCTTCGTCCTCTTCCCTGACTCCTGCATTTGTTTTTCTTTTAAACATGTTTATATTTGTGTATGAGTGCTTGGTCTGCATGTACACCTGCAGGCCAGTAGAGGGCATCAGGTCCCACTATAGATGGTTGTGAGCCACCATGTGGTTGCTGGGAATTGAACTCAAGTCCTCCGGAAGCAGCCAGTGCTCTTAACCACTGAGCCATCTCTCCAGCCCCAAAGAGATGTGTTTTTGTTTGTTTGTTTGTTTGGTTGGTGGGTTGTTTTTTTTTTTTTTTTTTTTTTTTTGATGGTGGTGGTGGTTTTTTTTCAAGACAGGATTTCTCTGTGTAGCTGTTGGCTGTCCTGGAACTAAGATTCACCTGCCTCTGCCTCCTAGGTACTGGGATTAAAGGTATATGCCACCATGCCTGGCCCTACTGCAATTTTGAATGGAATTCTTTTTCTTATTTCTTGGCATTATTATGTACAGGAAGGTTACTAATTTTACATGTTAATTTTATATCCTGCCACTTTGCTTAAAGTGTTTATCATATCTAAGTTTTCCTGGTAGTCTTCAGAGTCTCTCATGTATAAAATGTTAAGATATATAGCTTTATTTTAGTTTATTCCAATTTGCATAAAATATCCTTAATTTCTTTATGTCATTTTCATATATATGTAGCTTTGGTTGCCCCCCTTCATTTTCTCTCCCCCATCTGTCTGCCTCCTCCCCCCACTTTTACCCTTCTGCCCAATAGTCCCTTCCACATTTCATTTCACATGTCCTCTGTTACCCTCCCCACTCATGAGCCCCTTTCTGTTCTCTCTCTCTCTCTCTCTCTCTCTCTCTCTCTCTCTCTCTCTCTCTCACACACACACACACACACACACACACACACACATAAACACACATGTATAAGAGGTAGAAGCTGGGACCTGCAGAGGAGAGGAAAATACGTGGTATCCGCCCTTTCCATGCCTGGCTGAATTACCTCACTTAACATATTCTTTTCTGGTTCCATCCATTTTCATGAAATTTTCATAATTCTACCTTTTTTGTAAGTGAATGTAAATTCAATGTATGGCCCAGTTTTTTGTTTTCCATTCGCTGGTGGACGGACACCCAGGATGATTTCATTTCCTTGCAGCAAACAGAATGCTGTGCAAATGCACCTGTGGTAGAAATAAACCCCAGGGAGGGTAGAGCTGGCTCCCACAGTGCTTCTAGTCTTTAAATCTTGAGAAACCTCCACACTCATTTCCACACTACAGTCTACACTTCAGTAAGTAATCCTACACAACAGTAAGGATTAAGGCTCCTCTTCCCTACATCTAATATCTGTTATTACTTGTTTTCTTGGTGGCAGCTATTCTGAGTGTGACAAGCTAGAATCTGAAAGTGGTCTTAATTTGCACTTCCCAGATGGTTAAGGATGTTGAACACTTTTAAAAACATTTATTGGCCTTCTTTTGAGAACTGTCTATTAATTCAGTGACCCATTTATTGATCAGCAGTTTCTTTATTCTATTCTGTAGTTCTATATATGTTCTGGCTATTGATGCCCCGTCTAAGTACAGCTAGCAAAGATTTCCTGTCCATCTCTGCATAGCCTGTCTACCCTGCTAACAGCTCCATGCTGTCCTATTTGTCATAAGATATATCTCTGATGCTCCCTCCCAATGCTTACACATCCAGTTACTTGATGGGTTTCTTAAAATTTTGTTTGAAACAAAACTCAAGTAAGATTCACACATGAAAACTGGTGTGTCCTCTATTTCTTTTTTTACATTAAAAGTTACTTCTGAGCCAGGCACAGTGACACATGCCTTAATCCCAGCACTCGGGAGGCAGAGGTAGACAGATCTCTGAATTTGAGGCCAGCCTGGTCTACAAAGTGAATTCCAGGAGAGCCAGGGCTACATAGAGAAACGCTGCCTTGGGGGAAAAAAGTTACTTCTTTCAGGTACTGGAACATAGTGGCACACACCCTTTATCCTAGCACTCAAGAAGCAGAAGCAAGCAGATCTTTGAGAATTCAAGACCACCCTGGTCTATGTAGTGAGTTCCAGAACATCAAAGCGATATAACGAGACTCTTTCTCAAAGAAGAGGAGGCAGGGAGTTGCAGGGGTGGGGACTGGGGGTGGGGACAACTTTCCTAGGTCTACACAACTGGCAGATGGCAGAAGCAGAGAAGATATGCAACCCCAAATCTGGCTGGCTCCCAAGGTCCTCTGCTTTCCAGTGGCTCCCACTAGCTCTCTACTGGCTCATTGTCTAGTGAGCATAATATGTTGAGTCCTTGCAAAACGCAACTCAATTGTAAGGATGATCCCTGCCTTCAAGGGAAGTACGTCTTTTGAGAGAAAATGCCACATTACAAAGACAACTAAAGTATTTACCAGGAAGACATTATGTAGAACAGGAAAATGTGTGCATTTTGCAAGCAATGACTGCTGTAAATGCACAGCAAAGAAGAAGGAGAACATCCATGTTGACTGGCGTGCCTGAGAGACTTCATCAAGCAATGCAGAAATTATTGCTAATGTGAAAGCTTTAGCAATGAGCATGGGGTTCTTTGCACAAGCATCCTCTCCCTTGGGATCTATGTCACACTGACACAAAGATTTTGTCTCCATGGCAACTGGTCATTGGACCAATGAAATAATCGGTTGTCATGGTAACCCGATCTCCATCTTACTCCCACCAGGCACCTGTTTTAAATCATCACACCCTCTGACAACTTTGTACCACCTCACTGTTCCTTTCTTCTGTCCCTCAGTCACCCTGTTATCTCTGGCCACCGGCCTTAGGGCCCCTAAACTCACATTTGGATCCATACACGAGACTCCTAAAGCCACAGCAAATGAGAGTGATTTTTGTCGTGCAGAGCCACACTACGGCAGGAGAAGCCCTCTCAAATTCAAGAGCGAAGGAGCCTTCGCTCTGAACGAAGTGCGTGACGACCTTCTTCCCTAGGAAAAACACTTGAATTTTTAGACACTGTGCTGTCCTGATTATCCTCCTGCCTCTGTCAGTTCTGTCAGTGACTTCTTTCCGTTCTCTTATCTCTCAAATGCAGGTGTCTCACAAGGCTCCATTCGTTGTCTGCTCTCCTAAACTGCACTGCCTGAGACAGCTACTACACCAGCCGAGGGAAGGTTACTGAGCCCCTGAAAGTAGTTGTAGGCACGCTGGACTCAGGTGTGCTGCAAGTGTAAGGTGTACACGAATTTTAAAGACTTGCAAAAAATTGATGTCAAAGAGCTCTTTAGTAACATTTGTGCCGATTAAATGTTAAAATGTCAACAACCTGGACATATTTAGTATACTAAAACATACATGTCACCTTTTCTCTGGTTTTTCAAGACAGGGTTTCTCTTTGTAGCCCTGGCTGTCCTGGAATTAACTCTGTAGACCAGGCTGGTCTCACACTCACAGAAATCCACCTGCCTCTGCCTCCTGAGTGCTGGGATTCAAGGTGAGCACCACCACCATCTGGCAATTTCACTGTAGTGATATTGTGTTCCCCAAAATATTGTGCACCCTAATAAACTTATCTGGGGTCAGAGAACAGAACAGCCACTAGATATAGAGGCCAGAAAATGGTGGCACACACGTCTTTAATCCTCGCATTCCGAAGGCAGAGATCCATCTGGATCTCTGTGAGTTCAAAGCCACACTGGAAACAGCCAGGAATGGTGACACACACTTTTAATCCCAGGAAGTGATGGCAGGAAGCAGAAAGGTATTTAAGGTGTGAGGACCAGAAACTAGAAGCTTTTGGTCTGGTTAAGCTTTTAGACTTTTGAGCAGCAATTCAGCTGAGATCCATTTGGATGAGAACTCAGGCTTCCAGCCTGAGGAAACAGGATCAGCTGATTAATTGGTGAGATGAGGTGGCTGTGGCTTGTTCTGCTTCTCTGATCTTCTAGCATTCACCCCAATACCTTGCTTCACATTTGTTTTTTATTAATACGACCTTTTAAGATTTGTGCTACATCACCTTTTTGGTTGTTGGCGTGCGTGCGTGCGTGCGTGCGTGCGTGCGTGCGTGCGTGTGTGTGTGTGTGTGTGTGTGTGTGTGTGTAGGCTTGTGAATACCATGGAATGAATGTGGACATCAGAGAACAACATTCTAGAGTCAGTTCTCACCTTCCACCTTGTTGAGCCAGGGTCTCTCTTGTTTTTCTTCTGCACTGTATGCTCCAGGCAAGCTGGTCTGCAGGTATCCAGGGGATCCTCCTATCTCTGCCTCCCATCTTACAGTAAGAGTGCTAAGATTACAGATGTGTGCCATGGAATCCAGCTTTTTATACGGGTTCTTCGACAAACAGGTCTTTGGGCTTGCATGGCTAGCATTTTTACCCACTGGGCCATCTCTGGGCCCAGTTGATGGCATTTTTGAATGGCATATGTGGCTTGTATTCACTGTGTTGTGACTCTATTAGACAGCACAGTTCTAAACTTACTAATACTCTCTCACATTCATTCTAGGTGTTGAGTATCTTCTCCATGAAATGATTCTAAAACCTTGAATTCCAGCCTCTCCTCCAGGATTCAAACCCACATTTCCAATAACTTGCAAGTAACCACCAGTGGACAAAACTGTGAGCTTTCATTTAAAACTTGTTCTTTTTCTGACTGGCTTCGGTAAGTACACTTTGTGCAGGTTCTTATTGCTGCTATAACAAATTGTCACAGATTGGGTAGCCTGAAATAACACAGACTTGTTGTCTAATCATTGTGAAGGTTGGATGTCAGAAATCAGTCCTGCTGTTCTATGAATGAGGTCGGGGTTAGGTTCTTTTGGGAGTTCTAGAAAAGCATCTGCCTCCTGGCCTTGACCATCTACTAGGAGCTGCCAGCATGCTTTGGCTCATGTCCGAAGCCATGTTCAATGCCAGCAGTGGTCAGCTCCAGTTTAGCTCTCCTGTCACTTCCCTCTCACATCTGTCTGTCATTGTGATCACAGGGGATCCACCCAGACAGTCAAGGACGATCTCCCCATCTCAATGTTAGCAACCTTAATCCAACCTTCAATTTTTTTCTTTTTCCACTTTTCTGCATATGCATGTTTCATGTGTATGGATGTGCATGCATGTTGGTGTGTGTGCTTGTGTTGATCAGGAATCATCCCCCAGTGTTCTTCCATTTCACCCAATGAGGTAGACTCTCTCAGTCAAGCCCACAGCTCACAGCATGGCAAGTCTCCCTTGCCTTCTTGCTCTGGAGATCACCTGTCTCTGTCTTCCCAGGCTGATGCCATGCCCACCTGGCATTGGCCAGGCTTCTGGTCCTCATGATTGCATGGTCGTAAGCATTTTAACCTCTGAGCCATCTCCCCAGTCCCCAACCTTCAATCTTAATTTTCCCCTTGCCTTGTAGCATAATATATTCACAGAGATTGAGACAAAGACATCAGAGACTTCTCATCTGAAAGGGCTGGACAGGGAACAGGGGCCCTGTGCAATGTCAGCAAGAAAAGAAATGATAATTCAAGCAAATTCCAGAATTGTTTCCATTGCTTTCAAAGTGACTGATGGCAGAGAAGATTTAAGACAGCTCACAGGTATGGACCTCAATAGTCTGTCACTTTTCCCGATCCCTCTTCATTCTGAGGTTTTTTTCACCCTGGGATCTATGGCAGCTATCATATGTCATTAAATTCTGTCTTACTGGGTTTTTTTTATTGTGATTATTTACATACTTTAACTGAATATGTCTATTAGGTTGTCAGACATTTAGGCTACCTTTGCGTTCACCCATCCAGCCCTACCCCACCCCAAACTGGAGTTTTAGGCAGTTGTGAGCTGCTGAACATAGATGCTTCTGGTCCTCAGAGCTGCGCAGGTGCATTCAGATTTAGTATGCAAATCCACAACTAATGGTGTTTAGCATAGTATTTAACACGTGGTAGTTTATCAATATCTAGTCTTTGAATTTAGTGAAATAGAGGCAACTCGTGTTGACCTAGTGTGCTTGTTATTACAGCCACGGTATCTCTAAACAGCTGGCTCTTTCATCACTGACTTCCACCTAACTTGTACTTTCAGTTTTGTCTTACAGTGACCATCAGTGTCAGTTCTTGTGGGTGATGGACTATCATGCACTTGAGCTTTATGCTCATTCAAGGGTTGATTGCATTTTATTACGTAAGTTATGATAGCACGGGTAGTCAAAAGTACAATTATATAGCTCTGTGTAAGTTTATGTAAGTCATTGTCAGTGCCATCAATGTCAAAGAAATGAGAATTACTTATATAAGGACTGAGTTGAGGATTCCCACATCACAAGAAAACCCAGCAACCTCAAATTTGCTGATGGAGTGCATATCTCTGACAGATTAAGGTCTGTGGTGGCTTATTAAAGGCAGAAATCCAGCACTTGAGAGACAGAGGCAGGTGGATCTCTGTGAGTTCAAGGCCAGCCTGGGCTACATAGTGAGTTGCAGGACAACTAGGGCTATCTATGTAGAGACTTGTCTCCAAAAAAAAAAAAAAAAAGATTTTTAAAACTGAAAGTCCCTCAGAGTAGAATTTGTTAAATCTAATGAGGAAGGTTCAGAAAAGCTGCTGTAGTCAAAACTAATTGGCATTTTTTAATAAAGGATAGATAAAATCTGTGTTTTTACATTTTTTGAAAAAATTATTATTATTATTATTATTATTATTATTATTATTATTATTAGTTTGTGTATGTGTGTGCATGCTAATTAGTGCACACAGTAATAAAAATCAACCTTGAAAAAATTACTTGGAATTAATCTGGCAAAATCAGGTAAGATCATTGTGAAGAAAATTAAAACAGTCTTCTAAGTATAACCATGTGCTAGTTACAATGCAGCATGAGAACATACATAGAAACACACAAAGAGCCCCGCAGAAATGGAGAGGTCACAGGTTCAGGAGGTGCATGAGTCAGTGTCAAAAATGTAAATTCAGCTGGGCAGTGGTGGTGCACACCTTTAATCCCAGCACTTGGGAGGCAGAGGTAATCTCTGTGAACTCAAGACCAGCCTGATCTACAGAGTGAGTTCCAGGATAGCCAAGACTGTTTCACAGAGAAACCCTGTCTCAAAAAACAAAACAAAAAAAGATGTAAAATCTTCCCTAGACTGATCCAAGAATTCAATCACATTATAAAGAGAAAGCCAGACATGACTTTCCACGGAATGAAACAGTCTAATCTGAAAACTTAATTTGGGGCAGAGAAGGCAGTTTGAAGATGTGGAACCAACTGAAAGGATTGCCTTTCCAGGGCCAACTTACTTAAATGTTGCTGGAGTGAGATGGCATGCCATTGGCATACAGCCAGACAAATCGGTGACTGAAACAGGACAAAGGAAGGCCCCAGAAAGCAGCCTCCGAATGTTTGTAGACGTAGTGCTGCAAATGTGCCATTGAAAATTTGGAGGAAGGGGCCAGCTGTGGTGGCACACTCTAATCCCAGCAGAGCCGAGGCAGATCTCTGTGAGTATGAGGCCTGATCTGCATAGAGAGTTCCAGGACAGGCAGGGCTACATAAAGAGACCCTGCCTCAAAAATGGAAAAACAAGAAAGAAAGAAAGACATAGGGGGAAGAACAAAGTACACAATAAATAAATGAGGACATTGGTTATGGTGAGAGAGTTCTGGCTTTGGGGTGGTTTGTGATGCTCTCAACATGGCAGGAGAAACCATGGCCCCGCACCGAATGCTCTTCTCACATGCAGGAGGTAAAATGTTGACTCAAGGGCTGGAGACATGGCTCAGAGGTGAAGAGCACTCTTCCAGAGGTCCTGAGTTCAATTCCTAGCAACCACATGGTGGCTCACAACCATCTATAATGAGATCTGGTGCCCTCTCATACATTCAGGCAGAACACTGTATAAAATAATAAATCTTTTTTTTAAAGTTGACTCAAAGTAAAAGACAGTAGAATAGTGATCACTAGAAGAAGTGTAGAGGGGAGGGACTATAGGTCAGGCAGCAAGTTCCAAACAGACTGGAAGGAGTTATAGGTTCTGAACATCATGGTAACTGTTGTCATAACAACCTATTATTTTTGGGCAGAACCAGGAAGGAAGCTCACAGTTTCCACACAGAAGAAATGGTGAAGGGCTGGAGATGGTCAGTGATTAAGAGCACTGGCTGCTCTTTCAGAGGATCTGGATTCAGTTCCCAGCATCCACAGGGTGGCTCACAACCATCTGTAACTCAAGATTCAGGGGATCCAATGCCCTCTTCTGGTCTCTGCAGACAACGGGCACACACATAGTGCACAGACATACATGCAGGCAAAACATCCACACACATAAAGTAAAATAGTATAAAATACTGGGAAAAGAAAGGAATGGTGAGCAGATAGCAATATTAATTATCCTAATTTGACCACCACATATTAAACATGTGTATCAAAACACTACACTGCCAGCCCCAAAATATACATAATTTTATGTTAGCTAAAACTTTACAAATTAAAATACTACTCAACCAAAGATGAAACAAAGATAAATTACAAACTTCAATTTGAGAATTTTTGGTTTGTTTATTGACAAGACGAGGTACATAAGTTTATAATAAACTTCCTACAAATCAGTAATAAATATGAGACAACAGGAAAGAGGGGGGAAAAAGAGGTAATTTCTGAAGATTTCTGAGTGGCAAATAAATATGCAAAAAATATATCTTACCCCTGATCAAGAAAGCCTTTGGGACGCTATTTCACAGCCATCTAAGTAGGAAAGTAGAAAAGGATGCTGGTACAAGTGTCGGATACGGAGCACTGGGCTCTCATGCTGACGGGCAGGGTGTCAGTTCTTTCTGCCGAATTAGAAGATAATTTGACAGCTGCGTGCAGTGGTGCATACCTGTAATTCCAGCTGCTCAGGGGGGTGGGATGTGAGTATTACACACTTGAGGTGATTTAGTAAGGCCCTGTCTCAAGAAGGAAAGGAAAACCTGCCCGGAGAGTTGGGGAAATGAAAATTGGCCTGCCATTTGACTCACTGATTGCATTGTAATTGTTATTCTGTCAGGCTAGAAAAGCCTTCACACATATGTACACAAAGTCTCATGTAAGAATGGTCAAGCTGATGCTATAGCTCACAGGTAGACTACATATTGAGCATGCTTGAGGGCCTGGGTTCATGCACCAGTACCACACTCAAGCACATACACACACACACACACACACACACACACACACACACACACACACCATGAAACATGGTAGTATTGTTTGTAATTTAAAAAAGGAAAACAGCTCGTATGTCCAACAAAAGAAAAAGTATAGTTTCAGCACATCACAACATAGTTTCCTATGCAGCATTCAGATAAAGTAATCAGTGTGATAGATATCGACAAGGACACACTTCAAACACAGAAAATCAAATTTCAGAATAAGATGTGGAGTAAAGTACCATCAACATAAAGATACAGCCATGTTTAAAACATGTTATAGCATAGATACAAACATAAGTATCAAAGATACTGAATTCATGATAGTTGTTAGAGGCTGGAGAGAAGGACAGAAGTGAAGTTATCATGGTGTTTACAGATTTTTTACCTCTGTTTCCAATATTTTTTCCTTTTTGAAAAATCTGAAGCAAGTATGGGTATAAAATATTAGCATCTGCTGAGTGGTGGTGACACAGGCCTCTAATCCCAGCACTCGAGAGACAGAGGCAGGTGAATCTCTGTGAGTTCATGGCCAGCCTGATCTACAGAGTGAGTTCCAGGACAGAAAAAGCTGTTACACAAAGAAGCCCTGTCTTGAAAAAAAAAGAAAAAATAGCATCCATGTAGATGAATATGGGAACAGGTATCCATTCCATTTCCTCTTTGTATGTTCAAAATTTTTCTTTTCTTTTCTTTTTTTTTCTAGGAAGAATGTTTTGGGAAAGTGTAACAACAGCTGAAGTATGAGATAAGTTAGTTTTCTGTTGCTGCAATAAACACTATGACTGAAAGCAACTTGGGAGGAAAGGGTTTATTTCACCTTACAGTTGTAGTTCATCACTGAGAGAAGTCAGAACAGGAGTTGGAGGCAGGAGCTGATGCAGAGGACATGGGGAAATGCTGCTTACTGGCTTGTTTCCCATGGCTTTCTTATCTCACCCAGGGCCACCTGCCTGGGTAACACCACCCACAGCAAGCTGGACACTCCCACATCAAACATTAGTCAAGAAAATGGAAGTTGGTCATGGTGGTGCACTCCTTTAATCCCAGCACTAGAGAGGCAGAGGCAGGCGGATCTCTGTAAAATTGAGGTCAGCCTCATCTACAGATCGAGTTCCAGGTTAGCCAAGACTACACAGTGAGACCCTGTCCAAAACAAAAAACCAAAACCAAAACCAAAACAAAAAAATAAAAAGAAGAAGAAGAAAGAGAGAGAGAGAGAGAGAGAGAGAGAGAGAGAGAGAGAGAGAGAGAAAGAAGAAAGAAAAGGGCCAGACATGATGGCTCATTCCTTTAATTCCAGCATTCGGGAAACTGAGGCAGTAGGATCTCTATGAGTTCAAGACCAGCCTGGTCCACATATGTTGATGTAACCAACCGTCTTATTAAATAAGAAACACAGAAACAATGTAAAAGAGAAAGCCAAGAGGTCAGAGCTCAAAGCTAAAATCTCACCCTTCCTCCTGCTGTGTCCCAGCTTCCCGAAAGAGAGCTATTTCCTTGTGTGTCAGTCGTTTCAAAGTCATTCTGCCTTCTCATTGGTTGTAAACCCAAACACGTGACTGCCTCGTCACTGTCTGTATGTACAGCCCTCTAGATCTTAAAGGCGTATGTCTCCAATGCTGGCTGTATCCCTGAACACACAGAGATCTATGGGATTAAAGGTGTGTGCCACCACCTCCATGCTCTTTCTATGGCTCTAATAGCTCTGACCCCCGGGCAACTTTATTTATTAACACACATAGTTCTAGGACACAGCAAGACCATGTCTCAAAATAAATCAAAAAGTAAAACAAAATAATTTAAAAAAATAAAATGGTGTATAATCTACATACACTCCCCCATAGCGGTAAGGCATCCCTGGATCGCTGACAGCGCCTAATATAAGTCACTTGGACACGTGTAAGGTGAAACAAGTGATTTAACATGTCACTCATCAGTTGGCTGAAGTCCTCTTGCTCTCCCTGGGTGGGAGTCATGGGTAGGTAAAGAGGCAGGAGCTCTTGCTGTGGGATGGTCTGTATGTCAAATTGCTCTGATTGGTCAATAAACAAAACACTGATTGGCCAGTGGCCAGGCAGGAAGTAGGTGGGACAAGGAGAGAGGAGAGTTCTGGGAAGCAGAAGGCTGAAGCGGAGAAACTGCCAGCTGCCACCATGACAAGCCGCATGTGAAGACACTGGTAAGCCACAAGCCACGTGGCGAGGTATAGATTTATGGAAATGGATTAATTTAAGTGATAAGAACAGTTAGCAAGAAGCCTGCCACGGCCATACAGTTTGTAAGCAATATAAGTCTCTGTGTTTACTTGGTTGGGTCTGAGCGGCTGTGGGACTGGCGGGTGACAGAGATTTGTCCTAACTGTGGGCAAGGCAGGAAAACTCTAGCTACAAGCTCTTCCAGTACCTTTGGCAGCATTTGTGTCCCTGTATTTGACAGCAGCACATGATGGCGGTTAGACGGGAGCAGTGGTGGGTGCCCTCTGGTGTCACAGCTTTCTGCCAGCCTTGGGAAGTGGGGCCCTTAACTCTTGTGTAGATCTGGTATTCTAGTTTGCTTTTTCAGTTGGTGTGATGAAACACCTTGAACAAAGCAAGTTATAGAAGGAAGAGTCTATTCTAGCTTATGGTTCTGGTGGGATGAGAGCCCCTCACGGCAGAGAAGTATGGCGACGGAGAGAGGGCGCGGCTCAGGAAGCAGATGCTGAGGGCGTCTTCAAACACGAGCTTGAAGCAGAGAGAGCAAGCGCGGAGTGGCAAGCAGTGGAGCATTTAAGTCCTCAGGACCTGCCTCCTGTGTCTTCCCTGCTGAAGACCAAGTATCCAAGTACTTAAGCCTGTGGGGGACATTCTCGTTCAAACTACCACACACAGGAGGTTAGGTAGGATTCCTTAGCTCTTGGCAGCAACTAGCATCACAGCTTCTGGGCAGGCTTTTGCACTAGGGTTCCTCAGCACCAGTGTTTTATCTCCTGAGCTAGGGGTTTCTGAGATACTTGGCTGGCTCAAAAGTTTTGACAGCGCTCTGAAACTCTTCTCCCAACCAGGACCTGCAGTTTATTTTCTCTGTCTATTTACAGCTTCCTTTAACTTCAGCACTTCATTTGCTCTATTTCTGCCCACCCCAGCCCTCATTCCTGCCCCGGCCACTGTCTTGAACTGGTCATGTGCCTCTCCCTCAGCTGTTAAGCAGCTGGACACCTCACGGCCCTACAGCTCGGCCTCTGGACCACTCAGGTCTGCCTCTCCTTCAGCGGTCAGGCTGAAGGCTGCCTTGCCACTTCGGCGACTCAGCCTGGAAGTGAACTTAACCGCATTGCCGCTGCTGACTCTAGATCACTACTTCTTGGCTGTTTCTGCTGCTGCTTCACGTTACCAGCCCAGTCTATACTGCTAAAACTGGTCAAGGAGGTCACCGGAGACACGCTTTTGATTGGGTCTTATGCTGCAACACAGGACAATGTGGCCCAAACTGGCTATCTAAGAGAACCTTATCTAACCACAGAATGGGTACTTGGATCAGTCACAGCACAAACTCACATACAAATGAAGGTTTGTGTTTCCACCAATCACAGCACATTTTACACAGGAATGGAGGGAAATCAAGGCTTGGGTTTGTACAAATCATAGCCTTGCCTCTTTAGCACTGGTCACAGCAGTCATTCTATTAGGCCACCAAGGGAAGTGCCTTGATTTCTTCAAGCTGTGCAGTTCCTAACATGTCGCACAATAGACAGGCCAGAGCGGGCAGCCTCCCTGAGATCCACTTGCTGATCGCCAAACTCAGGACAATGAAAGTAAGCACATTTCACTTACCCCAGGCAGCAGAAAGTATGAATCCAGCATGCAACCTGGTCTAAATGAGAGGTTTTATTCTTAAGTATAAATATCATGCTTTTCTAAGTCAAGGACCAAATCATAGCAATGATCTTCCATTATGCTAACAAGAAAACACGCCACATGCTTCCTAAAAGTGCTAAAATCAGCTTCCCAATGTCTAGGCTATTAACTGTGATGTATCATACTCATATCCCAATGATACCTTACTTCTAATTCTTCCAATAACTTAGTATAATACATCACACCGTTGCCATCTCACAGAAAAATAAAGCAAGGCAAAGAAAGTGTATTTGTAGGCCACCATAACAAAAGAATACCAACGCGCAGGGACTTGAAAAGGTGTAGAAGGCAGAAGGTCCAGAGTGGTAGGTACACTACAGATTTATCTACAGAGTTATTCTACCTACAGAGTTATCTGGGCACGGTACCTTCTGTCTGGCTACTGTACTATCTATCAAGGTGTTGTCCTCACATATACATAGCTGACTTGTCCACCACACCTCCGTGTACCACCTGAGGGCAGGGAGAAATGAAAGGATGAAGGACAGGCAGTTTCCTACAAATGCTTCAGCTCACTTTCTGTTGTTTAAAGATGCAAATAACTGTAAAGGAGGCTGAAAAAAAATGTAGCCTCTGGCTCCATGGCCTAGGTGGTTCTATCACTGGAAGAAGATTACCATGACCATGGAAGGTCACAGAATGTCCATTACTGTATCCAACATGTGATGCCCTCCTTCATAATTCTAAGCTGTAGTTGTTTTTTAATTTTTTTGCCCACCCTCCAGCTCCCAAATAATCACACAGAGACTTATTCTTTCTATAAATGTTGGGCCTTAGCTTGGCTTATTTCTAGCCAGCTTAAATTATCCCTTCTACCTTTTGCCTCAGGGCTTATATGTTGGTTGTTTTTTCTCTTTAGGGAGGGCACCACTCAACTCCCAAATAAATCACACATGAAAGCATATTCTTACTTATGAATGCTCGGCCTTAGCTTGGTTTAGTTTCTAGCCAGCTTTTCCTTAACTTAAATTGTCCATCTACCTTTTGACTCTGGGCTTTTCCTGTTCTCTTACTTCTGTAAATCTTACTCTTACTCTGTAGCTTGCTGTATAGCTGGGTGGGTGGCTGCTGATGTCCTCCTCCTATGGCTGCTTCCTTCTCTTTTTCAGTTTTCTGCTTCTGTATATACTCTCTGCCTGCCAGCTCTGCCTATCCTTTCTCCTGCCTTGCTATTGGCCTTCAGTTCTTTATTAGACCATCAGGTATTTTAGACAGGCACAGTAACACAGCTTCACAGAGTTAAACAAATGCAACACAAACAAAAGCAACATGCCTTAAAATAATATTTCCCAACACTTTTACCTTTCTCTATTTCTGTAGATTTTTTCTTTCCTTCTTATTATGGCTATGTGGCTGGGTGGCTGGTCTCTGGCATCCTTCTCTCTTCCCCCTTTTTCTGCTCCTTGCTCTTTTTCCCCCAGATTTCCCCTCCTATTTATTTTCCCTATCTTCCAGCCCCACCTATCCTTCTCCTGCCTACCTACTGGCCATTCAGCTCTTTATTAGACCAATCAGGTGTTTTAGGCAGGCAAAGTAACATAGTTTCACAGAGTTAAACAAATGCAACAGAAAAGAACGCAACACATCTTTGCATCATTAAACAAATATTCCACAGCATAAATGAATGTAACACATCTTAAATTAATATTCTACAACACTAAGCCATGTACACAGATGGAAAGCCAAAGTTCATATTTCTCTTGTAGATTTAATTAAGCCAGTGTAAGCAGAAGTCACTGGGAAGGACTTCCTAGGAAGATTTAATTGTCCTTCACCTCTTCATCCCTTTTCCTGCTGCTTAGACAGATAAAAGGTTGCAGCTTCACAGTCTATACTTGAGTAGGAGTAATGGCCAGCAGGCAGGCTGTGTGCTGGAGATGATGGGTACACAGGAAGGAAGAACTGGGAGGTTCCATGACCAAGGAGCCACCACGGCAATCATGAGCTGTTACACTTCTTTATTTCGAGGGAGAAATAGGCTTTGTATTTGTTGCTTTTAAAATGATGATCAAGCAAATGTTATACCTAACTAATTCAAAGTATTCAATTAAATGATATATTCAGGGGCTGGAGAGATGGTTCAACAGTTAAAGAGCACTTGCTGCTTCTTTCAGAGGACCCAGGTTTGGTTCCCAGAACCACATGGCAGCTCATAACCACCTATAATTCCAGTTCCAGGGGATCTGACGACCTCCTCTTTCGGCTTCTACAGGTACTAGGCACATACATGATGCATAGACACACAACACTCATAAACATGAAAACAAACTATATAGTCAAAATCATATACCTCTTAAGATCACATTCAGATGTATCCATTCTTGTCCCTCCAGGAGTACGTTTTTCATTTACAAGGTGGGACTAGTACCCTTTTGGAAGGCAGCTTCCCTCTACTACTGCTGACACTGTAGTTGGCCCCCACATACTTAGGGAAAACTATTTATCTTTTTTTTTTTTTTTTGGTCCAAATTATAGAGTGATGGGAGCATTGTGACTAGAAAAATATTTCTCTATTAGTTGTGTACAATGTTATAGGAAAACACCATGAGCTGTTGAACTGGATGTGATGTGTTTCTTGTCTCTTCTTTTTTTCTATTAATTAATTAATAATAATTACCTTCTGCTTATTTACTTTGCTGTCATCTAGCATGTACCAACAGACAGACAAGTGGGAAGTGGTAATAGGACAATTAATAAAGAGCATTTTTGAAATTTGTGATACTCTTTCTTAATTCCAATTTTTTCTATTTGGGAAAAAAAAATCACAATGTAGGCTAGACGCATACAACTTTTCTGCTCAGAGTTTTAGCCATTCATATTCAAGGGTCATTTGACTAGAATAGGAAATAACCACATGAAGAGTGTAACCTACCTGTTCTGTATTGCCACTGAGGAAGACACCACTAGAATAAGTGAAAGAAAATTGAGACTTAAACTTTTTTTTTTAATTTTTTTATTGTTGGCAGGAGCTGATGCAGAGGCCATGGAGGGGAGCTGCTTACTGCTTTGCTTCCCATGGCTTGCTCAGTCTGCTTTCTTAGAGAACCCAGGACCACCTGCCCAGGGATGGCCCCATCTACGATGGGCTGGACCCTTCCCCATTGATCACTAAGTGAGAAAAATGCCTTGCAGCTGGACCTCATGCAGGCATTTCCTCAAGAGGCTCCTTCCTCTAATGACTCTAGCTTGTGTCAAGTTGACACACAAAATCAGCCAGTGCATTTGGTCAATGTGGATACCTTCCATTCCCAGGTCCAGCTGAGACGGAGGCCTCTCTAGCCTTCCAAGGATTATAAGCCAGTGTATTCCCTTTTTCCTACATTGGTTTAAATTTATTTTCTGTCATTTATAACTGAATGACTTCTAAGAAACCTGGAAGAGGTCTGAGCTAGCCAGTTGGGACCTATCTTATGTGACCCACCCATCTTTCTGTTCATTAAGAACACTAGAGCTGTGGCTACAGAGAAGGCTCAGTGGTTAAGAACCTGGTTTCTGTTTCTAGCACCCACATCAGACAGCTCACAACCACTTGTAACTCTGTTCCAGGAGATCTGATTCCCCCTGGCCTTCTCCATCAGCACCTACACTTATGTGGTGCACATGAACTCATTCAGGCAGGCAGGCACGCAGGCAGGCAGGCAGGCACGCACGCACGCACCCACACACACCCACACACACACTCACCTTTAAAAAAAATTACCAGGAGTGAGGGTGCACAGCTTTAATTCCAGCACTCAGAAGGCAGAGTCAGGAGAATCTCTATGAGTTAGAGGTCAGTCTGATCTACATTGCTAGTTCCAGAACAGTCAACACTACACAGAGAGATCCTGTCTCAAAAAAAACCAACAGGGGCTGGAGAGATGGCTCATCAGTTAAAAGCACTGGCTGCTCTTCCAGAGGACCCAGGTTCAATTCCCAGCATCACATGCAGCTCACAACTGTCTATAACCCCAGTTCCAGGGGATACATGTAGGCAAAACAGCAATGCATATAAAAACAAACAATTCTAAAAACAAAAGCTGACAGAGCTAATTGTCTCTTCATTCCTTAAATATTGCCAAGGTCTTCCAATTCTGACTAAACTCCTGACTTTTTAAGGTCAACTCTCTCTCTCTCTCTCTCTCTCTCTCTCTCTCTCTCTCTCAAATTGTAATTTATATAGCATTTCTCCTTTCCCTTTCTCTCTCCAAACCCTCCCATATATCCCTCCCATTCTCCTTCAAATGCATAGCCTCTTATTTCATTGTTATTGCATGCACATATGTATGCACACACATATACATATATATACACATATATATTTCTAAATATAGCCTGTTGAGTCCATATAATGTTATTTGTATGTATGTTTTCAGGGCTGACGGTTTGACACTGGACAACCAATTGGTGTGCTCTTCTCTGGAGCACTACCTAACTGCCTGTAGTTCTTTGTGTAGGGTTGAGGCATGCCTAATTGCTATCAACACATGTCTGAGTGCCTACTATATGTAGAAACAGTACGCATAATACATGGTTCTTAAGAGAGTTTGTCTAGGTGGGCAAATAGTCATGGCACACACATTTGTGGGAACCTAGAAAGGACTCCACTGTCCAACATACATACAAGCCACCCATGGTGCTGGGTTCTTGCAAATAAATAAATAAATGAAACTTTATTTCAGCATCAACTAGTAAAGAGGCCAAGGGCTGTAAAAGTAGCACAATAAAATAAAAATTCAGCTTCTCCTGTCAGTTGGCTTTGAGGAAATTTCTAGAAAGGGAGAGGGGAGAAGCTGCTTGCCAGTTGGATAGTGAGAAGAAGGGACTTAGGATTGCTCAGCTCCAGCAGTCAGGGAGGGCTTCACAGGTCTCAGTTTTCTTTTCCAGGGAGTCATCTAATTCTGCCTGGGAGGTTTCGAGATTGCGCTGCCAGATGCCCATTGACTTCTGCGCATGTCCATTCTTGGAGAGCTGGTTTCAACCTGCACTTGAATGGAGACAATTCTCTCAAAGACAATTTAAGAACTTGTGATTTAAGGAATGTGTGTCTGGGTGTGTTCAGGATGCTGGAATTCTCCCTCCCCGTGTGTGTGTGTGTGTGTGTGTGTGTGTGTGTGTGTGTGTGTGTGTATTTGTAGCTGGAGATCAAAGTCTGTGTCTCATACATGTTGGATAAGTTCTCTGCCATCCCAGACAGGAAGTTCATTTTATTTAGTTTGTCTGATTTTTTTTTTGTTTGATTGGTTTGTTTTTTGTTTTGTTTTGTTTTGTTTTTCAAGACAGGGTTTTCCTGTGTAGTCCTGACCATCCTGGAATTCACTCTGTAGACCAGGCTAGCCTCAAATTCAGAGATCCGCCTGCCTCTGCCTCCCAAGTGCTGGGATTAAAGGTGTGTGCCACCACCACCTGGCTCATACACAATACTTCTTTTTTTTTTTTTTTTTTTTTTTTTTTTTTTTTTTTGGTTTTTCGAGACAGGGTTTCTCTGTGTAGCTTTGCGCCTTTCCTGGAACTCGCTTTGGAGACCAGGCTGGCCTCGAACTCACAGAGATCCGCCTGCCTCTGCCTCCCAAGTGCTGGGATTAAAGGCATGAGCCACCACCACCCGACTTCACAATACTTCTAATACTACATATGCATATCTCTTCTACAACAAGCAGTGACCCAATTATCTGTGGTCATTATATGGCCAGCTCATAATTGAATGCAATCCTAACACTGTTCACCCAACACTAGGATCAGATCCCACAGGTTACCCCCAAAGACTGTAATCTCTTCAGGTGCCAGCCACCTCCTGTACTCCTGACTCACTGGCTGTAAACTGTGGATTCCCAATCACTATGACACCAGGTCTGATAACTTGCTCGAATGGTCCACTGAGCTCACGGAAACATTTTGTTCACAGTTGCCAGTTTATTCTAGAAGATCCAATTCAGGAGCAACCAAGCAGAAGAGAGGCATGTCTGGGGCGAGAGACGTGAACCTTGTGCCTTCTCCCAGTGCACCGTGTTCGCCAGCTCAGAACTCTGGCAATGCCAATGGGGTCTTATGGACTGTCTTCATTAAGTAGGCATGGTTGGTTACATCATTAGCCACTGATCACTCAACCTTTAGCTCTTTCTTCCTCCTAGAGAAGGATGTGGGTGGGATTGCATATTCCCTCCTTCTAACCATGTGGTTGGTTGCTCTGGTAACAGCCTCCCCCATTGGGCACTCCAAAAGTTGCCTCATAAACATGAGCTAAAATGTGGTTGTTATTAGCAACAACCCATACTCTTTTCATTTCTTTCACTCCTGAGGCTGATTTCAGAGTCTGGGGACAACCAAACAAACAAATAATAAATAAATATAAAAGAAGTAAGTCAAAGATGGCCAACGATGTTCCTACCTCTTAATAAATTACAATGGTTTTAGGAAGTGTATATGGGAATCTACAAAAAGACTAAAATAGGAGTTTATTTTTATTATTATTACGCTATGTATTGATGTGGTGTGGAATGCATGCATACCACAGTGGACATATGCAGGTCACAGAACAACCCGCTGGAGTAGATTCTCTCTTCCCACCTCGTGGGTCCAGGGAATTGAACTTGCATTGTCAGGCTTGAGGCAAGAGCCTTTGCCTGCTGAGTCATCTTGCCTGCCCCTAAAACATGGACCTGACTAGTCCACATTTCACTAGGAGTTGGTGTCACTGTGTTAAAAGGTGATTACCCATTTTCTACTGTGTAAACCCAGCCTAATCTTGTGCCCATTATACTGTAAACTGTCATGTGCTTTTTGAGCTCACTGAGAAGCTGATTCTGGTAGCAGGGTAGGCCCCTCCTACCCAAACACATCTATGTTAAACATCTTCCAAGACCCCTTGTCCAGGATGGGCTGGCCATCGAACGATGTTGATGTAACCAACCGTCTTATTAAATAAGAAACACAGAAACAATGTAAAAGAGAAAGCCGAGAGGTCAGAGCTCAGAGCTAAAATCTCACCCTTCCGCCTGCGGTGTCCCAGCTTCCCGAAAAAAAGCTATATCCTGTCTGTTCGTTTTTTTTATAGTATGTTGTTCTGCCTTCTCATTGGTTGTAAACCCAAACACATGACTGCCTCGTCACTGTCTGAATGTAAAGCCCCCTAGGTCTTAAAGGCATATGTCTCCAATGCTGGCTGTATCCCTGAACACACAGAGATCTATGGGATTAAAGGCGTGTGCCACCACCGCCACACTCTGTCTATGGCTCTAATAGCTCTGACCCCTGGGCAACTTTATTTATTAACATACAATCAAAATCACATTTCAGTACAATTAGAATACCACCACATTTCCCCTTTTCTATTTTAATAAAAAGAAAAAAAGCAAAAGGTTATAACTAACAAAAGAAAAACTATATACAAAAGTACAATAACTATATACAATATATACAAGTAATAAATACCTAAACAGGTATTTGACAAATCAGAGAAAATAATTCCATTATCTATCCTATTTTGGTAAATCCAAGATGTATCTAATGCACTTTCTATCCTAATTAATTTTCAACTATAACTAACTAATCTTCAACCATAACTAACTAATCTTCAACTCCCTCAGAGACCCAAGAAGGGAATAATATTAGCTAACAAAAATAAAAACAGGAAGTGCATGTAAGCAACTTCCAAAAAATTTGTGAGTTGACAGAAACAGCCAGCTGCCTGGGCAGTCACCTGAGGTTTCTCCGCAGTGTTGGGGCATCATCTTCAGCCTATAGGCTTAGTGTATCTGACAGACTCATTTGTGATGTAGGATGTATACAAGGTCAACAGTTCAACCTCACATTGGGTGAGAGCAGTCCATGTACCAGAAACACCTGAATTCCACTAGTGTCCTGTCATGATTCAGGATTTTAAATTCTGGAAATTGTTGACAGTTTTTTAATTCAGCTGTTCATTCTTCTTGGCTGTGTATATATGGCTTCATCTCAGCATCCCCTTCTTCTCCACATCCCTCTATTAAATGCCAGTCTACTTTCGAGAGGCATGAGCTTTCAGCTGCTGTTTGGGTTTACAGCCAATGAGAAGGCAGAACAATAATACTATAAAAAAGACGTACAGACAGGAAGTAGCCCTCTTTCGGGAAGCTGGGACACCGCAGGCGGAAGGGTGAGATTTTAGCTCTGAGCTCTGACCTCTCGGCTTTCTCTTTTACATTGTTTCTGTGTTTCTTATTTAATAAGACGGTTGGTTACATCAATATATTACTGTATATATGTCATGTATACATCTGTGCATATGTGTATGAAAGTCGGAGGTTGAGTGTATTCCTCAATTGATCCCCAACTTATCTGAGATAGAGCTCATTGGTTTGGCTAGCCTGACTGGCCAGGAAGTCCCAGGGCCCTTCCGGCCTCTGCCTCCAGTCCCAGCACTGGAGTGTCGCTGAGTGCTGCTTTGCCTGGCTTTTTACACGGGTACTGGGGATCTGAATTCAAGTCCTGTGCTTGCAGAGAAAGCATCTCACCAACTGAGCCATTGCTGCAGTCCCAACCTCTTGTTTTCTATCCATTTCTTTCTTGTGTATGTCGGATCCTTAGGAGTCCTAAAGAGAAAAGCTTGGCAAAACAGAATTTGTAGCAGATTGGGCTATTGGTCATAATATCAAATTTTTGCTTCTCTTAAAGGAAGGATTATACCTCCCTATTCCACTGATGTCAGTCTTAGACAGGCACTCTTGCCCTGATGAAGAGATGTGAGCTGATCTCACATGTGCAAGTTCCAGGATAAAGAGTCAATATGTGATTTGACTGCTTTCCTCTTCCATAAGATGCCAACACTGTTTCAGACACAGAGTTTGTCTTCCCTGCATCCAGTCTCCCTTCATTCCTCCTAAGACAACTCCAATTTTGCCCCTGTATTCACCCACCTCTTCATGGCTCTGTGGATAGGGAGAGGAGTCTGTAGGCAGAGTTTTCCTGTCTCAACCATCCTGCTCCCAAATAACCGGTAGTTGCTTTCCACTGAAGTGAGTCAGAGACTTAATATAAATGCTTGGCCAATAGCTCAGGCCTGTTACTAACTAGCTCTTACAACTTAACTTGTTCCTATTAATCTATGTGCTGCCCCAAGGCTTGTGACTTTTACCTCTATCCCATTTTGTATGTCTGACTTATTCTCTGCCTGGCTGTCCACTCCTCTGACTCCACCCTTCCTCATCCCATCATTCTCAGTTTGACTTTCCTCGCTTAACTTTATCCTGTTCAGTTATTGGCCAGTCAACTTGCTTATTAAACCAATCATAGCAACATATATTCACACAGTGTACAGAAAGACTGTTCCACAACAGGAGTCCAATTCCCAGACCCGGGAAGAATTACCACTAATTTAAGTTATGCACCGTGGATCCTCATTCTTTCCTACTGTGAAGCTGAAGTTCTTCCAGGAGGCCACATTGCAAGAGCTAGCTAGTAAGAAGCCTGAGCCATAAACCAAACAGTTTGTAATTAATATTAAGCCTCTGAGTGATTGTTTTAAAAGTGGCTGTGGAACTGTGGGACCAGGGCGGGACAGAGAAAAGTGTCTGGCTACATATGGTGCCCAAATATTTGCCAAGAAATTCCACATAAAACCTGAGAAAGCTAAAAGGGGGTTCTAGAACACATAAATGGGGCCAAGAGCAGCTTCCTAATTTGTGTCTCTCATGCCGGCCAAGGTACAGAGATGCTGCAGCATTCAAGCAGTACACAGAGGCATTTCCAAGCCATGCAGCACACAATGTGATGGATTTAGCTTTTGCTAGTACAGACAAAATAAAATAAAATAAAAAAGGTGTCTGGACTACACTTTGTGTGATGGAGGCATAGACCCACTGCTTCCCAGAGTTGGCGGTGATCATGGCTCCCAAAGCTAGCAGTAAATGTACCTCCACTATGTTGGGAAGCCAAATGGGGTGGAGCCAGCAACAAAAGCTGAAGATTCAGTCATAGCCACACAGCTTAACAGTTTACAAACTTTCCTGGTCTGAAAAAGATTACAGATACACAATAGGACAGATTCAGATGGGAAAAAAAAAAACTCTAAATGGTTTGCAATACGTGTAAAAATGTACGTAGGCTTGGAAAAGAAAGGAAAGGAATATAGGCAGTTATACAAAGACACAAATAGTTTTAGAAAATAAATTCTTAGACAATAAAAGTAATATAAAAGAAATAAGCCAGATAAAGATGGAAAATACACAGAGTCTGGATTATGTATATTATGTTTTCTTTGAATTTCTTGACTGTTAATTAGCTAAATGCAGAAAGATTTGATTATAAAGGCTGCTAAGTTAAATCAACATATATATTTTAAAGGTATTTTGACTTCAAAATTTGGGTTTAAGGATATGTTGCTTTGGAAAAGAGGTTCTGTAGCACGAATCTTAGAAGGCATTATTAATAAAAATAAACCCGGAGCCAGGTATTGGGATGAATGCTGGAAGATCAGAGAAGCAGAACAAGCCACAGCCACCTCACCTTGCCAATTCCTCAGCTGATCCTGTTTCCTCAGACTGGAATCCTCTCAGTCCTCATCCAGAATGAATCTCAGCTGAACTGTGCTGCTCAAAAGCCTAAAAGTTTAACCAGCTCTAGTTCCTTGTCCTCATGCCTTAAATACCTTTCTGCTTCCTGCCATCACTTCCTGGGATTAAAGGCTCATGTCACCATGCCTGGCTGTTTTCATTGTGGCTTTAAACTCACAGGGATCTCTGCCTCTGGAATGCTAGGATTAAAGGTGTGTGTGTGCCACCATTTTCTGGTCTCTGTATCTAGTGGCTGTTCTGTTTTCTGACCCCAGATAAGTTTATTAGGGTGCACAATATTTTGGGGAACACAATATCACCACAAGGTTCTGTTTTTGTTTTCACAGAAGATGAGGGCATGTGGATTGCTTCCAGGTTAATATGGTTTGATTGAACAAGACCCCTGTGGTGGTATTTTTATTTGTGCTGAAATGTGATATTTTATTTGTATGTTAATCAATAAAGTTTGCCTGGAGATCAGAGGTCATAGTCAGCCATAAACAGAAGGCAGTGGTAGCACACACCCTTAAGCTGATCATATGGCAGGCAGAGTCTCTGTATGTTCAAGGACACAGCCAGGCTGGTGATACACGCCTTTAATCCCAGTAACAAGCATAGAGACCTGGAGGTCTCTATAGACAGGTAGTGATGAGGAAGTGATGTGACTGGGCTTAGAGCCAATGAGAAGGCAGAACAGGAAGGCAATAAAGGCACAGGTTAGACAGGAAGAGGTTCTCTTGGGAAGCTACGACGTGGTGAGCTAAGGTTAGTTGGCAGCTGTTGCTATGATCTCTACAGCTTGCACCCCTATATTTGGCTCTATGTTTCTTATTTAATAGGACTGTTTAGAAATTCATCTATAGACCCCCTGAAAAATCTCCAATGGGAACCGATGGCTCAGATGATCCAACATTTTAGAGCACCTCTGTTGCAGTTTCCTCTGAGTTCTGCATCCAAAAAGGCTTCAAGGCTATTGGCTGAGATGATCCAGCCTCATAGACTACTCCTGTCAGGACTTGAACATAATCCTAAATTTTCTCAGGGTCCCTCAAAGATTATCATTGCCCCCAATCAGCAGGAAGTAGCCTAGAAAATTATGCCCACAGTCCTCAAAAATGGATTATGAATGTTTGTCTTTGTTTAGGGGGCTTGGTTACAAATTGTTACTGGTCATAGTCAATTGCTTTCTAAAAGAAGAAAGGAGGATATGATATAGAAATGATAAAAAGATAGATTATTGAATCTACTTTGACCCAAAAATCAGCTGTTAATATCAAACTACTTTACATTGATATGGATTTTGGTATAGTGATACAAATTTAAAGTTAACTTTGTTACATTGTATATATGTTACTATTCTTGTTTAAAGGATTTTTGTATATTGATACAAAATTAAGGTTATTTTTGTTACAACATACTATATATATGTTTCTATTTTTGTTTAAGGTATTGTACCTATGCAGTTCATTTAAAATATAAGGTAAAGTTCTAATTTTTGAAAGCTATTATTATAAACTATTTAGGATAATCAAAAAACATAGGTTAATAGTTAGTCTTCTATAACAATCAAGTTTGTAGATATGTCAGGTATGTTTTCAGGATCATAAAGAGATATATTTTAGATAGATGGCCTTCAAATACTTCAAAGACCTGTAGAATATGGTATTTAAAATATTTTGTTAACATAGGTTTTTTTCATAACATTATGAGACACATCTGCTCCTGGCAGTGCCAATTCACGTCAGAGAAGATGATGGGCATTGAAGAAACTCCTTGTGGAGTTTTCTTTCATTGTGGCAAGCCTAGTCATTTGGGCAAGAAACTGCTTTTGCCTGGACTACTTGACAGTGTGTTGTATAAACTGGACATGCAGGACCCAAGGGAAAATGAACACTGAATTTTGCCAAAACAGGATGAGATGGTCCTTCAGGTTCCTGCTTCACAGAAAAAAACTGCCAGACATTCTGCATGACATAGAGAAAAGCAACTGACAAACTCTGTCAAAATAGGCAAAACAGTCCTTCAAATTTCCTGCTTCCCCAAAAAGTATGCCAGAGACTCTAGGCCTGTAGGCTCAAGATGGATGCCCTAACACTACAGAGGAACTTTGGGTGTCTGTCCAGGCAGCCAGATGTATCTGTCATTTCTAGACTTTTGGAAGTTGCTTACAATGCACTTCCTGTTTACTTAGGTAATATTATATCCTTCTGGGGTCTTTGATGGAGTTGAAGACTAGATAGTTGTAATTATAGTTTTTCTTAGTTATAATAAAAGATAAATTAGATATAAAACTTTAGATTCACAAAAATAAGATAATTTTCTTTAATTTTGCCAAATACAAAGAGACAAGATATTGTAACTGTAATTCTTGCTTAATAACTGTTTTGTTATATCTAGTTTTACTGTGTTAAAATGAAATCCCCCTTTTGATTAGACAGAAAAAATGAAATGCTGTGGGATGGTCTTTCTGTATGTTGTGTGAATATGTGTTGCTATCACTGGTTAATAAAGAAGCTGCTATGGCCTATGGCAAGGCAGAATAGAGTCAGGCAGGGAATCAAAGCAGAGAGACAAGGAGAAGAAGGCAGAGTCAGGGGAAATGCTGAGCACTGCTGGAGGAGCAAGATGTAATGGAACACAGGTAACACCACAAAGTCATGTGGTAAAACGGATTAATTGAAATGGGTTGAATTGTTGTAAGAACTAGTTAATGATAAGCCTGAGCCATAGGCCATTAGTTTGTAATTAACATAAACCTCTGTGTATTTACTTGGGACCAAGCGGCTGCGGGACACAGGAAAACTTCCAGCTACACCACATCTCTGTTTACAATGCTGCAAGCCCTAGGACCTTGGCAGATGTGAACATCATGGTTATAGAGAAATAGAATGTTGCAAGTTGGGAGCCAAAATTTTCTTGGACTGCCTTAGGCCTTTCATGCACTTTGAACCTTTGCATCTGACTTAAAACCCTCATGACTATTAGGTAAAGCATAGGGAAGTATCTTAAAGCGTAGCAAACTGTTAGGCTCCAGTAACCCAAAGCTAAGATGCGCTAACAGTTGAAACCTATATAAAACGTCCCCATTCTGCTGTAGCTCACCTGCTTGGCACTCCACTGATGCATTGATAAATGTGTTTACTTATGACCTTCCTTGCTCTGTGTCATGGAGTAACTTGAGTCTGTGTTCCCTGGCTGGGGTAAATAAACAGTGTTCCTATATCCTTGAAAGCAGAGAGGTATATTTTTTCATGTTGATGCTAGTGACTGGTTTAGGTGTGGGAAGTCTGCCTGAGGACTTCTGAGAAAGGTTTTCCTGCTGATAAAAAGATACATGAAAAGTGGTGGTCCTGACTTGTGCTGGATTCTGTGTGGCTGTGACCCCTGGCATCATCCTCTGGGTGTCAAAAGTGAAAAAAATGGAAAAAGATCTGGGTCCCTGATGTCAGTGAGAAGTTAAATGAATAAACTGTAGAGGTCACTTCTCACAGTTTTTGTTTATATGAGATAATACCTTCCTCTTGTTGTGGAAGACAGTTGAATCTGAAATGGAGGGGTTTAATTGTAGGAACATTGGAACAGCAGAACAGCACCCTTTCATATCGCTGAAGCTCAGAGACATCAGGGTTAGATTTGAATTTGGAAATCATGTATAAAGAAATATTGCATAAATAATATGTATTAATTGGCATTCCTATAAGGAAATATTTGAGATAATCAGTCTACAAAGCAGAAAATTCATTTTCATCATGATTTTGGAAGTTTCGGCCCAGGGTTGGCTGAGCTGCTGCTTTGGAGCCTATGACAAGACAGTCTATTCTGAGACACTTGGCAGAGGAGGCAGACAGAAAACGGAGAAACTGGGGAAGGGCTGAAGTCTCAATGCCCCCATTTCCAGTGACCCAGTTTTGCTAGGATCCATATCTTAGATGTTCTTCCACCTTGCAATAGCTTGACAGACTGATGACCAAGACCTTAAGACACCTGGGTCTCCACGGGAATGCTTATCCAAACCACAGCATTGCACATCTTAGAAAATGGTCTTCTATTTGGGGAAACTACTTCTGTGCCTGAGGAATTGTGATGTTATAACAAAACATTCCACTCATAATTGAATATGGCCATAATTGAATAGGGTCATAGGTTCTCACCTATGACCAAATCCTGGACCAGGAAATCACAGAGGTGTTATTAACTGCCTGGTGAGGAGAGCTCATGAGAAAGTGGTTTTAACATCTGAATCCCCAGAGGCTGCTTGGCTTAAGCTTGGGTTGTGTGGACCTTGGTAGTGATTTGCTCATGACAACATGAGTGTGATGTCTTTGAAAGTGGGTTATAAGCAGCTTGAACTTTATTGATTCTCATATTGTCCAGCAAGTTATCATCCCAGCTTGATTATGATCTCTTCTAGATATTGTTGGAGGAAGTATATGTAAAATGAAGCTGCAGTTATGTTGAAGATCCCACAGACTGTTTGACCTTGGTTGAGTAGAGCATCTGGGTGGTTGTGGACAGTGTAATGCAACAGGCTGGATGCCATAGTTACCTTGGTATATCTCAGTCTCTCTAATAGCTGTTTGCCTTCAGGCTCTGTAACTGACCTAATCTCCTCATAACTACTGGGTAAAACTCTTAGAATGCAATACTAAGTTTGGCAGACCCCTACCAAAGCTAAAGCTGAGAATCTCTAAGATAACATTCGATATTAACAGGAGGAAAGATACTATGGTCAAGAAAGTTGTCTCCCAGGACAAGACTTATCCTTTGCACCTGGGAGGTGATGAGCCAAGATTTCCCCAAATGCAGGAAAATCGACTGCATACTTTGTGGTAGTGGGAGATTGTGTTCATATGATCTCCCATTAATTAAAAAAAAATAAATAACACGTGAAACCAATAGAAAATGTTTCTGTTCTTAGCTATAGCTCACCTATTTGATGCCCTACGGCGGTGGCGGCACACAGCACTCGGGAGGCAGAGCCAGGCGGATCTCTGTGAGTTCGAGGCCAGCCTGGGCTACCAAGTGAGTTCCAGGAAAGGCACAAAGCTACACAGAGAAACCCTGTCTCGGAAAACCAAAAACAAAACAAAAAAAAAAAAAAACTTTACTTATCAAATATATTGATTTATGACTTTCTTGGTCCTGTGGCTATAAAAGTTCGTTTATCCTTTACCATGGCAGAATATGTCATTCAAGGTACGTTGAACTAATGTTTCCAGGTCACTCATATTCGGCTCAAAATGAGCAATTTTCTCATGGCCTTTTACAGCAGAGCTCTTCTTTTTTGTCAACAGCTCTGGTCTAATGCTACAAGACCCGGGTGAGGAAACCCAGCCAGACCTGTCCAGAGTCTTCACGGACCCTCAATGCAGCAGTTCCTCCTCCTGGGTTGGGGCAGGATCCTTCCTGGACTAAGGATCATGTGACTGACTAGTGACAAGGAAGGGCCGGTCTTTATGGCCCACGAGTATATGGAAGATGGGGGACGTTATCAGCACATTTTTAGGTTTCACATTGTCTTCTAGGAAGAGGCGATCCAGACTTTATGGCCTGCACTGGGAAAAAGACTTCTGGTTTCTATACCCCACCTCGAGGAAGCAAGGGCAAGGGTAGTAACAAAGTCAGAGGGTCTAGAAAAGAATTTGTCTCTGCTCTCCTTCCATTTCAAAGTTTCCTGAGCCCTACCAATACCTGGTAGGTGACTCTGTAGAAGCCCTGTAGAGACAAGGCTACACAAAATACATACCACAGGCAGGCAAAAAAACTAAAACGAAAACAAAACAAAACAAAAAAACAGGCATGGTAGCTTGTGCCTGCAGTCCCACTACTCAGGAGACAGAGGTCAGAAGATCAGAAGTTCAAAGTCATCCCTGGCTAGATAGCAAGTTCTAGGCCAGTCTGAGTTACACGAGACCCTGTCTCCAAAAACAATTTAAAAATGCCGTGGAAAGCCTGGCGGTGGTGTCGCACACCTTTAATCCCAGCACTTGGGAGGCAGAGCCAGGCGGATCTCTGTGAGTTCGAGGCCAGCCTGGGCTACAGAGTGAGTTCCAGGAAAGGCACCAAAGTTACACAGAGAAACCCTGTCTCGAAAAACCACCACCAACAACAACAACAAAAAAAAAAAACCATGGAAGGTCAGTTGGGCATTGTGTGACACACTACCTTTAATTCCAGCACTTGGGAGACAGAGGCACACAGATCTCTATGAGTTTGAGGATAGCCTGTAACACAAAATCTTAAAAGGTCCTATTAATTAAAAAAAAAAAAAATCCAGAGCCAGATATTGGAGTGAAAACTGAGAGATCAGGGGAATAGAACAAGCCAAGCTACAAGTTCTTACTGCTAGGAAATCCTAAGCCCAAGAGAACTATTTCCTGTGTGCTCACGCCTTATATACCTTTCTGTGCCCTGCCATCTTACTTCCTCTCTCTGCCCAGCTACATCAACCTCCTCTTTCTGCCCAGCTCTATCACTTCCTGTCTGTCTGTACAGATCTCCAGACCTCTATGGTTAACTAGTGCTGGGATTGAAGGCGTGTGCTACCATGCCTGGCTCTGTTCCCAGTGTGGTCTTAAACTCACAGAGATCCGAATGAATCTCTGCCTCCCGAATGCTGGGATTAAAGGCGTGTGCTACCCCTGCCTGACCTCTATGTTTAATATAGTGGCTGGCTTTTTCCTCTGACCCCCCAGAGAAGCTTTATTGGGGTGCACAAATAAAATATCACCACAGTAGCCTGGTCTTCATAGTGAGACCCTGTGCACCCCCCACCCCATCCTGCAAAACCATGCAACCTCAAGGTAATAGCAAAGGCAGGGTAGAGCCTCTAGCTACAAGCAGAGCTGTGGTTAGACCACCCTCTTTCAAAGCACTAATTATAAGACACTGGCTTACAGGTCTGTCACTTTAAGAAAATACAGTCAGGGTCTAGGGAGATGTTGCAACCTTATTGCTGAAAAAAAAAAAAATTCTTTTGAAAGCCCATTTATACAGAACTTTCCCAGAGTCCTATCTTAGTGAAACATGATATTCACGGTGAAATGGACACCTTACCCAAAATGTATTGCCCAATGATTTATAGATATCATTGTTGAGTTTGAGCTTGAAACTGTAAAACTCCTTTGCAATAAAATAAAATAAAAAGAAGGGAAGAAAGAAAAAGATGTTTTAGGGACAGCAAGGTGGATGAGCAGGTAAAAGTATTGTTGGACAAACCTAGTGACCTGGAGTCCATCTCAGAAGCCCACCATGGAAAGAACCCATCCCCAAAGCTGTTCTGTGAGCCCTGCAAACTCTTGGTGGCATTCACATGCCCCAGTACTCACTCAAACACACATCATAGATGCATAAGAATAATTTTTAAAAGACGTTTTAATGAGCTGGAAACGCAAATGGCTAAAGTCATCCCCATAGTTATTTAGACGTGTTAGCTAGGAGCTGGTGATGTGGCTTGGAGGGTGAAGGAAGGTATTGCCGCCAAGCCGATGACCTGACTTTGAACCCTGGAGCCCACATGGTGGAAGGGGAGAACCAATTACTGCAAGTTATTCTCTGACCTCCATGTGCGAGCCCTGGTAGCATGTCACCGGCCCGCCTTGTGCACCATAAATAAATAAAAATATAATTAGTTTATTTTCAAGAACTGAATACCAGGTTTCACACTATTGTTTGTAGGTAGAATTTGCAAATGGCTAGGACCAAGGACAATATGTAAAGACGACCAGGTTGTAGGGTGGAGGCGAAATGAGTTGTGAACTGGGAGGGAGAGACACACCAGTGTTCCTCCTAACTCAATGGAGTCTTAAACCTGTTTTTATGACACCGAGGTTATGATAACCCAGAGCTGGTGCAAACCAGGAGAGGATGTCCAATGTAAGAAAACCAGACCCCGAGAAAAGCATAAGCATCTTTGAATTATCTGAACGCGACGCTGCTAAAATCCCAACTGCCTCCTCCACCTCCCAGCCCAGGCTGCAGGCCAAGATTAGGGCAGACGAATCGCTCTTCTAAGGGTGAAGTCCAGCTGCGCAGTCCAGCCGTGTGACCTTGCCAGGCCGGCAGTCGTTTTTGGAAGAGGCTGGTGGAACATCTCAGTCGCGCCTCTCTGGGGGTGCAGCGCCGCACCCACCCGGCCTGCGGCCCATGGGCTCCGGAAGGGTGGGGTAGGGGGTGGGGGTCGTACCAGCCCCGCCCGGCCGCCGCAGGCTGCGCATCTCCGCAAGCTCCCGGCCGCGTCCTCCCCGGGCGCCGCGCCGCGCTGATTGGCTGGGCGGTGGCGGCGGCGGCGGCGGCGGCGCGAGGCGATCCGGCGCATTCTCCGGCCGGGGCTGCAGAGGCGCCTGGCGCACGGCGCGAGCGGAGCCGCGGTGCTCGCCCGGGACGCGCCAGGGGGTCGCGCGGGCGGGCGGGCTGCCGCCGCTTCGGTCGCCATGTGCGCGCAGGTCTGGCTGCTGACCGACCGGCTCATCCGCGAGGACTACCCGCAGGTGCAGATCCTGCGCGCGCTCCGGCAGCGCTGCTCCGAGCAGGACGTGCGCTTCCGGGCTGTGTTCTTGGACCAGATCGCCGTCACTGTAGTCGGCGGCCACTTAGGTGAGCGCAGCCCCGGAGGGGCGGGAGGGGCGCTGGGATCCCGTGAGCCAGCCCGCATTCAACCCACTCCGTGGTTGCCCCTCTTTGCAGTACGCTGAGGGCAACAGTAGAGAAGATGCTAAATTCACTGAGGAGACGGGTTAGTGGGGCATTCGCATTCACCTGAAGCTCAAGGCACCAGACCTCAAATTGTAGATTCTCCGTGCACAGATACCCTGCCAGGCGGGACTCAGAAATTTGAGGGATCAACCCAGAATTCACAAAATTGTTCTTAGGGTAGATGTTTGGGAAACTTTTCTATCGGTATGTGTGTACCACTGATGAATGCCTCAAACTGGCAGCCTAATTATGGGAGACAGCTGAAAAAGATTGGGATTGTCTCTGGAGTTTAAGGGGGGAGAGGAGACATTTGATGATTTTCTTTAACTCGTCCTCCTTCCTAAACATGTTGAATTCTGATTTCAAAATAGTCAAGTACACACCCTTCAGACTTTACTCATCCTTTTAATGCCGGGTCCAGGGGAATTGGGAGGTGGGGAGTAAGACATGGTTATCATCCCTGATTCCTCTCAAAGTGTTCTGTTTTCAGATATTCCTATTATCCTCAATACAAACCTGTTTTGTATAAGCAATCCATGAATTCGGAAACTCTTATTCACTGGCTTACAAGTCTGTGTTCTCAGTAAGCCCTCGGAGGTATTCAGCTATTTAGGGGGTCCAGAGCTGAAGAAGGTTTAGCTCTCTTGGATACTTCTTGGAGTGCTATTAATATTTCATCTTTATCTAGGTGGGTAGGAGATCCATTCAGCAAGGGAAGGGATACCAAATTTTGAACAGACTACTTACAAGTGAGGTTTTGAGTACGTGTTCCTAAGTGAAATAGCTCGGTTGAACATTGTTCATCCATAAGTGTATTTAAACCTTCCATGTGTAGGATCAGATTGCATATACTTTTTTGTTGTTGTTATTCTTGTTTTTTCAAGACAGGGTTTTTCTGCGTAGTTTGGTGCCTGTCCTGGATCTCACTCTGTAGACCAGGCTGGCCTCAAACTCAGAGAGATCCACCTGGCTCTGCCTCCCAAGGGCTGGGATTAAAGGCGTGCGCCACCGCTGCCCGGCCTAGATTGCATATACTTTTGCAGAAGTATACGCAAGCATCAGACACCTCACATTTCAAAGAGGTGTGGTTAAGTGTGAAGAGTACCATCTCTCAAACCTCGATTGCTAAAACCCTCCCAAATGGTTAATGAACTACATTCCTGAACAGAGAATCTGAAGGACTGTGTTCTTCTTACAGCTTTTCCGTTACCAAGTGTCTTGGCTTTGCTTTGTGCAAATCACTTTGATTTTGATTTGGTGTTTTGTTTTGTTTTTCACGTTTAATTTTACATATATGGCTATTTTGTCTCCATATATGTGTGTATCATATTCATGCAGTGTTTGCAATGGCCAGAAGAGGGCATCATATCCTCTAGGACCTGATGCTACAGACAGTTGTGAGCCACCATGTGGGTGCTGGGAATCCAACCTGGGTCCTCTGGAAGAGCAGCCAGTGCTCTTAACCACTGAGCATCTCCTCAGCCCCCATCTCTTTGAATCTTGTGTTTCATTCGAGCTGAGTTTCTTCAAACTTGAAAAGTCCATGCTTTGGGTTCCATATTTAAGTGATCAGTTATACTTTGGTGATCTAAATTAAGGTGCTCCAGAGATGAGTAGCTTGTTTACTTTACAGCTTGTAAAGATATCATTTTTGAAATATGGTAATCAGATTTTATCATTTGTTGGACTTTACAGGCACATCAGCAATTCAGAAAATGCTCTCTCTGTGTAACTAAAACTCCATTTTAAAGAATCAATTGTAAGAAAAGTGAAAGTTAAATCATAGTGATTCAGAAAGCATTTAAACAATTAAGTGGAATTCATGTGTGAAAATATCTGCACTCACAAACCAGTTATTTCCTTATAGCTACAAGAAAATCTATATAGCTGCTTGCCTGGTGGATGGAGAAAATGAAGACAGGCTTTTGTTGTTATTGTTGTTGCTTATTTTTGGTTTTTATTTATTTATATTTTGATACAGGGTCTCACTAGGTAGCCTTGGCTGCTATGTAGACCAGGCTGACCTCAGCTCACAGAGATCCACTTGCCTCTGCCCCGAAAGTGCTAGGATTAAAGTCATGTGCCTCCACACCCGGCTCTGTGATGGTTATTTTTTGCTTCAGTGATCTACCCTAACCAACCTAGATTTGGATGGGGATGGGGGAGGGACTCTTAGGGAAAGAGCCACGACCTTCGGGTGCCTGAAGCAGTTCTATGGAAAGCACCCCCTTTGGACTCTGCTGGCGTAACATTGTGAAAAGCACATCTACTTTGCTGTGTTTCTTTGAGAACCTGCAGATTATTCAGTAAGTGTTTATTTTCCTAAACACAAATGGTGAACAGGACCAAAATACCTATAACAAATAATAACAACAGTAATAACCTAGTCACAGTAGTAGGCACTTACACATGAACTCGTGGTTTGCGCTGGGTTCTTTTTAGTTATTAACTCTCATAAACAGTGAAGTCACAGTGCACACAGCACCAGCTGGAAATTGCAGCCGCACTCAGTGGATCATCTGGCTTTTCATGTGTTAGTCCATGCCGGCTCCGCTGTTGTCTCGTGACTCTTGGGCTTCCACTAAATATCAGTCTGAGGTCCCATCTGGTTCCTCCCAGATGGGAGAATTTCATTCATCCCTCAAATCTAGCTCAATTCGCTGTGTCTGCTGGAGTTTTTCCCAAGCTCCCTGCCCTATCCCCATGGAGATGCTCCTCCACCTGCTACCAAACAACATCAAAGTAGCACTCATTGGATTGTACCGTGATTTAGCTGTATACAAGGCTTGTGTCCCCCCCCCCCACATATGTAGGATCCTTCAAATATGTGTTCCAGAAGCAGTACACAGTAGGCCTTCAGGTAATGTGTGTTGTCTGATTTGAAATATGAAGCTTGTACTATAAGTACACAAGGCCAGGGGGTCATGATTGTGTGTGTGTGTGTGTGTGTGTGTGTGTGTGTGTGTGTGTGTGTGTGTTTATGATGAGCTCTTATCTGAAGACAGGTTTACAGATGATAGTTAGGTTTTCTGACCAGCCTCAGGTCAGAATCATTAGCTGACTTGAATAAAGGATAGTTATAAACTCATCATCCAAGAAAGAGAGTGAGTTTGACCCGGGAAAGGGGGCCTGTGAGCATTTGTCTCCTAGGAGCAGCATGATTCAGCATTCCTTCCGCTTTCGGAGCTCAGGCTTTGGTGGCCATATCTGTTTATTTATTGATGTTTATGCAGCCCTAGGGGCTGGAGCGAGGGTCTTGTGCATGCTCGGCAAACGATCTCCCCTTGGGCATCTCCAGTGGTGTAGAGCACTTTCTGGGTCAGGCTCTCTTTTATCTGTGCTGCTAAAAATTGAACTCAGGGCTCTATTGGTGTGCTAGACGAGCACCCTGCCACCGAGCTACATGGCTCACCTTTTATTTTTTATTTTAAGACAAGAGAATCTTGCTTTGTTTCCAATTTAGGCTGGCCTTGAATTCAAGCTCTTTCTTACCTGGACTATATGAGACCCTGTCTCAAAAAAAAAAAAAAAAGTGGGTATGGGGGTGCTGATCATGGTGATCTATGCCTTTAATCCTAGCACTTGGGAAGCAGAGAGGCAAGTGAGTCAATGTGAGTTTGAGGCCAGCCTGATCTATATAATGAGTTCCAGGCCAGCCAGGGCTACAAACTGAGATTCTTTTTCCAAAAGAAATAACTCAAAGGCCGGGCGTTGGTGGCGCACGCCTTTAATCCCAGCACTCGGGAGGCAGAGCCAGGCGGATCTCTGTGAGTTCGAGGCCAGCCTGGGCTACCAAGTGAGCTCCAGGAAAGGCACAAAGCTACACAGAGAAACCCTGTCTCGAAAAACCAAAAAAAAAAAAAAAAAAAAAAAAAAAAAAACTCAAGACTTCGCTATCAGCAAGCGATAATTCAGTTATGCTCGTTTGAGGATTGAATAGAAATGCTGAGCCTTTATTCCTGCACCTCTACTATTAAATTTTAGTATATGTTTTATTCTTCTCCACAATCCAATTCTCCATTTTACCCATTTCGTTCAGCAGGTGTTTACTGAGCAGTGTGCCAGGCAGTGTGCTGGAGACATAGAATGGCAAATAAGAACAGACATGGCCTTCACCCTCACTAATTCATGTGGGTTTGTTGTTGTTGTTGTTGTTTTTTATTCTGTCACTTACTGAATATTTTTATTCTGCTGACTGTATGTAAGGCATGATTCTAGGTGCCTGAATAACAGTGCTGGAAGTCACTGCCTCTCCGGGATATTACATTCTGTATTGAGGTAGAATATAAACAAGGTAAGTAAACTACACAGAATATTTCTGAAGAGGCTAAAGAGGAAAAAAGCAGGAGGTGGAGAGTGGCTGCAATATTAGGGTGACTGGGGTGGTCCTCACCCACAGGTGTATTCTAGTCAAGAGCTGAAGGAGGTCAGGAAATATACTATTTGGTTTTGTTTGTTTGTTTGTTTTTTGTTTTTTTTAAAAAATGCTTCTTTGATGAGGGGCGAGAGCTGCATGGCCCTGTGGGTGTACGGATAAGCATTGAGAGTCCAAGTAGGAATGGCATTGGTTTAGGAACGTGGTAGTAGTAGGTTCTCTATCTAGGGTCTGTGCCCTCTCTAGCCATGGGTAGCTGGCTAAGTTTACAGTACCAGACACGAATTCCCTTCTTTTGAGTGGGCCTTACATCCCATTAGACAGCTGTTGGTTACCCCCAAGATAAAAGCAGCGCTCTTATACCCTTGGGGCTCTCTTGCCGGGCTGGTCATTGTTGTGGATCGTAGGCTTTCCAGCTGGGGAGGACTATTGATTGCATTTCTCCCTTGGCAGCACACGTGTACGGCACCTTCTGATGTTGTGAGAGCTAGTCCTCAGGGAAGAGGCTTGCAAGTCAGTTCCAACTCACTCCTCCAAATCCTGTGTCTGAAGTGTATGGAATCTACAACAATCAGGCCTTACTTTCAACTTCTGGGAGGCAACTGAGGGCAGTGGTAATAGCCTGTACTGTTTTCTGAGTCTCTTGGAGTCCCCACACCAACAATTTGAAGGGAGGTTTCCCGTGTCTGACACTGGAGTTTTTGCTAATAGTCTATGGCTCTTGGGGGGTGGGGATATTATCACCCATGTGGCATAACTCCATCTGAACTATATATATTATATGTGTTTTTTAAGTGATCTTATAAAACACTGCTTCCCTATGACTTTTCCAAACATCTTTAATGTTATTTAGCTCTCTGTCCTCCCTTTCCCTCTGTATTATCCTCCCCGCTTCCTCCACCCCGGGAAGTGCATTATTTAGCTGTAGAGAGGAGTGGAATCATCCAGGCAGGAAGGAGCATTGAGGAGGCCAGTGTGGAGGAACAGAGGGAGTGGAGGGCGGATATGAGAAGAGGCAGAGAGTTGGGATAGAGATGGGGATGAGCAGCCACATAGGGCCTTGTGGGTCAGTGATGGACGTGGGGTTCACTCCAGATGAGGTTCTGGTGGAGGTGACAGCGAAAGGCTGGGCCAGTGCATGGCAGTCCCCACTGAGATCCCCTGTGAGGCTTCGAGCTGAGCAGGGAGCATAGTGAGAAAACAGTCTTGAAGACTTTCTTGCAAAGAGAAACTAAGGGGTGCCTACGGATGAGAGGCTTTACCTATAAAGGAATAAATTGTGGCTTGTTTATATGCTGGTACCTGTGATCCAATGGAGAGGGAGAAACTATGTCTTTGCATCCCCCAGGGGCTAACCACAGGTAGAAAAAACAAGGGGCCAAGGATGGGCTCTGGGGACATCGCTCCTGGCCACTCAGGAGCCACGTTGAGAACAGACTGGTAGTGGTGAGGGCAGAAACAGAATCCCCTAGTGAGTGTGGTTGAAGTCTGGAGGAGAAGTGACTGTTGGATTGGAATGATTTCTGGGAAGGAGATGGAAGATGATGGGTTTTGGATGGATTTGGAAGGCAGAGTTGAGATTTGTTTACTGGATCAGATATGAGAGTGTGTGTGGAAAACCAGTTAAGGAAGACTGCCTGAACAGCTGAAAAAATAGATGTGCCATTTACTCCCACAGAAAGGATGAGTGAAGAGTGGTTTGGGAAGGTCTAAGTGTCTGAGATGTCGGGGGTGGACGGGGTGGTCGGGGACTGTCAAACAAGCGGTTTCTGCTAGAGACTGGAATGCAGAAGAAAGGCCTCGCTTGGAGATACCAAAGTCGTGCACGTGTCTACGGCCATCGTTGGCTGAGGTAGACGAGAGAAGGCTTCGAGGAGAAAGCTCTGGGACACTCCATAGAGGTGGGGGGAGCGAGAGGAAGAAACCCAGGAGAGGATGGCTTCCTGGGTTGTTTAAAATGAAAGCTGTGCTCAGACCACATCAAATATTGCTGTAGATCAGGTTAAGAAAAAAAAGGAAGGGAAATTGATTTAACTGTGGACTCTGCGTGAACCACTGTAAGGCACCTTCAGTGTGTGATGGACAACAGGGAGGGTGTGAGGATTTTCTTATAAAGGACGAGTGAAAGTAGGGTGAGGTTCAGGAGGAAATGGGGATGGGAGGCTTCTCTTTTTAAAAGTTTATTATTATTTTTAAGTGTGTGTGTGTGTGTGTGTGTGTGTGTGTGTGTGTGTGTGTGTGTGTGTGTGTATACAAGTGCAGGTGCATTGGATCCCATGGAACTGTAGTTAAAGGTGAGCCACCCATCAGGAGTGGCCTCACCCACTGATCCATCTCTCTAACCCTCAGGGGCTTTTCTTGAAGAAATGATGACAGTTATATGCTGTGTCCGTGGCTCAATAGAGAGAAGAACCCAAAATTTGAGGAAGGCTCTGGAGCAAAGACCAGACCAGTCTGCCTCCATTGCGACCTTCCTGAAAAGTCTTCCTAAGCCCTCCCTTTAGCTCGGAACGTGGCACTGATGATGCTCCGTCCTTGCTGCTGGCTCTGTTCAGGGTGGACAGCGTACACCATTAGCTTCACATCTTCCTCCTAAGCCCAGACACATGGGAGTCCGGTCTGAAACAGTCCTCCATTCTCCCCAGCCCCCAGGCAGAGAGAACCGTCCCAACACTTCCCTCTCCTCCGACACCATACATGCCCTCACGGGGCACCCAGCGCATTAATAACAACTGTGTGTTAGCTTTCTTCTCACACCCCAAGGACATTGTCCACTGCCCCCATTCTCCAGCCTTAGGATGGTGTCCCGTCCTTCAGCTGTCTGGAGCCCTCCCTTGCCCCTTGCCCTTTAACCATTTGACTGCCGGGTTCCACTTCCATCACCAGTATCTGTGTCTGTCTGATGGCCTTGCTATGCTCCCCGGAGCCCGTTCTGCTAACACACCCAGGGCCAGGGAATGAAAGCTATGCCCTAAATTGGCAGCTCCCTCCCCCTCAGGTGGGTGTATTTGTGCTCAGTGTTGGAGGATTCCCCTCGAGCGAGCGGATGCTAACTCACTGGTCACAGTCTTAGCTTTCCACACTCCCTTCCCAGACTCCACCTCTCTCAGCATTTCTTAAAATTTCTGCCTGTTTGACTACACGAACTTGAATTGTGGTCTCAAGGTGTCCTGGGCAAACCCAAACTGAAAATTTCTGCTGAATGAGTACAAAATAACCCGTGCACTGAGTCAGACTTCAGCTTCCTCCAGGAGGGGGCTGTAAGCTCCAGGAGGGCAGAGGCTGCCTGCCTCACCTTTGTGTCCTGCTTAAGCGGCGTGTCTGCCTCAAAGCAACAGTTCAATAAAAAGCTGCATTGAATTAAGTGACCTCAGAAAAGCAGTTAGTGGGAACGGAAAAGCAGCCACTAAGTCGCTGTGGGTTTTAGTGGGGCAGAGGTGAGATTTCTTTGAGTGTCTTCCCCCATAGGACCTCAGAAGGATAAGCACAGGGGTGACCGGATCTACCCCAGAACCAAAATGACTTCCTCATGGGAGGTGGTAGGGTGGAGAAACGGAGCAGAGCTGCAGTGACACTAGCCTGTTGTGCTCTGGTGACGCGGCTTCTTCCCACCCCAGCAAACATCCAGAGGGTGACAGGGACGACCACGGAGGTGGCTGACTCTTTACCGGCACCTTCCTGAGCTTCAGTGCCGGCCACAGTTGCCGGATCCTGCTAAAACACCATAGTCCTAAAGCGGCCCTAAGTGAGGGCCCTCCTTGGTTCTCACTTTTCAGTGTCCTGCTGCTTCTGCTGCTTGCTTGCTTTGTGCATGGAAGGTTGGCTTTCCTGGTGTACTGGAACCCAGGTTAGTGGTGAGGTGTTCTTTTGTGAAGCTGGGGGTGTCTGTGTGTGCGCACACAGGGGGTGACTTGCGTGTGCAGGTTGGGAGAGCTGCAACCCCCAATGCATCCACTTTGTGGAAATGCCAGACCTTTGCAGTCAGATCTCCTCCATCCATATTATAGGATGCCTCTAAATGAGATAACAAATGTGGACGTTCTTAGGAGAGTACCCAGCGCAGAGCAGATGAATGAATGCTCTGTAAAAACGCCAGCCAGAGTCGAATCTGATGGACAGCACCTTTGAAGGCCGGCCGGGCTTCTCTTCCTCTGTGTGGGTGACGGAGAGTGGTTCTTTGAGTTTTAAAGCTCTACCTTGGAATCATGATTTGCTTATTGCACAGTAATGCTGTATATCCATTGTAGAGTACGTTTATGTGCTACTGCACACACAAATGCACAAGTTTACTTTTGTTGAATTTAATCCATCCCAATACAGGTTATGGAAGCAGATTTGTTTCTTTGGAGAAGTTATTCTCCTTTTCTGTCCTGGGTTGTTATTCTTGAGTCTTGTTTGTTTTGTTGTTTTAAGACAAGGGCTCACCACGTAGCCCAGGCTGGCCCCAAAGCTATGCTCCTCCTGCTTCAGCCTCTGCAGTGCTGGGGTTATGAGTACACTAGTTAGTTGTTTTGTTGTTGTTGTTGTTTATCCATTTGACACAAGCTAGAGTTATCTGGGAAGAGGGAACCTCAGTGGAGTAAAGGTCGCTAGCACATTGCCTATAGGCAAGTCTGTGGAGTATTATCTTGATTGATGAATGATGTGGGGAGGGGCTAGCCTACTGCAGGTGGTTCCACCTCTGTGCAGGTATTCCTGGTGATCCTGAGAAGTATAGAAAGCAGGCTGAGCAACCCATGGAGAAGGAGCCAGTAAGCAGCACCCCTCCCTGGTCTCTGCATCCGTTCCTGCCTTGAGTTCTTACCCTGACTTCCCTCAGTGATGGACTGTGACCTGGAAGTACAAGATGAAATAAACCCTTTCTTCCCCACGTTGCTTTTGGTAGTGATGCTTATCACAGCAACAGAAAAAACCAAGCTAATACAACAGATATAGACCAGGATTCATAACATTTCCAATTTGTTTTAAGGAATTAGAATATTTCCAAATGCAAACAAAATTCAAGAAGGAAGTTGGGATATAGTTACCTGTTTCGATTTCACAAAGTTGGTGTACCCCAGCCGGTCACTGCACCAGCCAGTTTGACGTCTAGTCTTTCCCCTCTGTCTTTCTGACTTCTTTAAGGACAGAGTGTTTTTTTCTTGGTTTGTTTGATTTTTTTTTTTTTTTTTTTTTTTTTTTTAATGATTTGAGGCTAAACACAGTAAGTCTCAAGGCCAGCCAGGTGGGGGATGGGGAGTGGAGGAGGCCAGAAGCTGCTCACATCCTCCCCCACCTCCCTGGGTTAAGGTTCTACTCAGTCATGTTAAGTCCCTGGCTGTCTGAAGGCGGGGCGGCTTTCCTTCCATTCACCATAGCCAACTGGAGCCGGGTCATCCAGTCCACACAGGTTCTCCATTCCCTTGCCTTGAGGCCTGGAAATCACAATGAGGATTTTAAGGACCATGGGAAAGGTGACAGGTTCAGTAAACTGTATCCCTACAATGGGCTCAGCAGGTGCCTCCCTGAGAGTCGATGCTAATGGTGGGAATTCCTGTGTGGTTAAAGGTCTCAGACTTTGCAGGCAGGTTTGCCAAGGAGCCAGTCCCAAATGCAAATTGTTCTTGGCCACATATGGCTGCTGCTCCCTCCTACTGCAGCCAGAGTGAGAAGCAGTTTTCTCTACCTGAGGTCACGTTGTAGCAATGCGATGATACCACGGTGAAGAGACTGAACGAGGGTTATGGAATGGCCCAGAGCAGGAGCCTCAGAGATGTCCAAAGTCAAAGATGTATGGTTATCCCCTAGTATTTTCAGGTGATTGTTCTAGACCTTCCATCCCTTACCAAAATCTAAGGATGCTCCAGGCCCCTACATAACATGTACATGTCACCTGTACATATCCTTTTGTACTTCAGTGCACCTCCAGATCACTTAAAACACTTGATGTAGTATAAATACAATGTAAGTATTGTGGATTCTTTGTGGGTCTAAGGTGGGTGGGATTTGAACCCAGGGCCTTGTATATAATTGGTAAGTTATCTACCACTGAACTATACCCCTAACCCTGGAAAGAGTTGCTATACTATATTCACATTGTTTAAGGAATAATGTCAAGAAAAAAAGTCTTAACATTTTCAGTATGGATACAATTTAAGTTGTTCCAGTACTTTCTATTTGTAATTGGCTGCATCCATTGATATGAAACCTGTGGATACATGGAGCTGGTGTAACCCCCAACCCAACAGGTCCCTCTGCCCAGGGCTAGACAGCAACATAGTCAGACATCAGACCTGTCTTCATGCCTGGCGGAGCCGTTTGGGTCCCACTTTAACCCATTGCATTCTTCGTTTGTTAAAGGCGTCAGTGGGAATGAGCCAGGCCCAAAGATTTGCCTTTGGAGAAGAGAGATGAAGTCCTGGTAAGACTTCCTAGGTGTCTGTGCCGCTGCTTATAGAGGCTGAGCTCTCTCTGTGCACTGTGGTCGGTATTTGTAGAAATGGACTGGATTCTTTTCTTACTGTGTGGAAGTGTGTTTGTCCGTGGGCTCAAGCTGGGATTTAAAAGCTGGATGTTTCTCTTGCTTCTGGCTTCTCTAGGTCGCTTTTCTGTTGCCACGCTATTTTCTCATTGAGTGGAAAAAAAAAAAAAGTTGTCCTACCTTGCTTATTGGAATGTCTGTGCCATTACAATGCCAGTGCCTCATGTCTGTAGCATTTTGTTGGTTTTCAAAGCGTTTTTTGGCCTCTCTGTCTCACTGCATAATGATGTGCTGGGCATTCCATACTCGTTCACCATTTTGATCAATGTGAATAACTTTCTTTTTCTTCCAGTTTCTTCCAGACTGCCCAAGCAGTCTTTGAACTCTTTATCCTCCTGCCTCAACATCCCGAGGGCTGAGACTGTGGCTATCTATGTGCCACCATGTCCAGTTTAGGAAATAGTGCTGTCCCCTGGTGTGTGGCACGGCACCGTCTAAGGAGAACCAGGGACTCAGGCCCTCAGACAAGGCAGCAAGCATTCTACCATTGAGCAACACCCCACACCTCAATCCCTGAGGGAGAAAGTGTGGCTTCAGGTGTACATTTTGGTTTGGGTGCAATATGTATAAATGGTGTCTAAGTTCAAGCCACCTGTAAAGTGGGTCTGTAGATTGCACTTCAAAGGTTTTCTTTAGAGCATTTGGGGAATTCCTTTGAGGTTGGTTAGGAGGGAGACGGACCCAGGAAGTCCTGAAACTCAGTTCTCATGGCCTCACACATTCCATGTCCCACCTCCGTCACTCCATCCCAGGGGCTGGGTGCACCATAGATGCTGGGTGTCCCGCCTCCCTCACTCCATCCCAGGTGCTGGGTGCACCATAGATGCTGGGTGTCCCACCTCCCTCACTCCATCCCAAGGGCTGGGTGCCTGGAATCAGACAAACCCTAGGGTGTCAGAGCTGAGAGACACCAAGCAGTGTGTATGGTTGCCTCTACTCCTTGTGTTCCCTCTGTGCTATCTTTGAGTGCCCACTCTATTCTAAAGGAGTGGAAGAGTATCTGAGCTTGGTGAAGCCTGAATCTGTCTTCCTGCCACTTCTGTTCAATTCAACAACTATCAAGTGCCTACCAAGCACTAGGCAGTGGTCCAGGGACTGGAGTCAGCACAAAACACATCGACAAAAATCATTTCATGGCTAGCTCTACCCCTTGGTGTCATGCGAGGCAAGCCAGAGAGTTCTTCTGTGCAGAAGTCCTTCAGGAACCTGTAGGTGCTCAGGGTCCTCTTGCGTCTTCACATCAAGTTGAGTCCTTGATTAGTCCAGAGTAAGGTAGACAGCCTCAGATCTTCTCACTTGTGTGTGTTACGGTTTCTTTCAATAAGTGTCATTTAATGAATATTGAGCCCAATACTTATTAAGTATTGAATTGATTTTTCTTAGGCATTTTAAATTTTGGTTTTGTGATAAATACACTATACACTTGAAAAGACATTTTGGAAAATTCAGATAAAGAGAAAATACAAAGAGCTGGTCGTAGGAGCTCATGTCTGTGATGTCACTTGGGGTACTGAGGCAGGAGTGTTGCCATGAGGCAAAGCCACATGGGCTATATATATAGTGAGTGTCAGGCTAGCCAGGGCTACATAGCAAGACCCTGTCTCAAGAAAAAAAGAAATTACTTGTAGCCCTATTTTCACTGTTAAAATGTGTATTTCTATTTTCCTTTTCCAACCCACATCTATTTACATAGTTGAGAATATAATGAATTAGTTATTTTAAATCCTGAGGTGGTGGAGGGGGCAGTGTTGGGATTTCTTTTGCCCCTCTGTTAAATGAGTTCAGACTGAGCTGGGGGTTGAATCTTGCACATGTTAGGCAGGCACTTTACATAGCACCGCTAGAGTTCTGTTTCCCCATCTAAGATCGACATTGGCACATATGAAATGTAACTGTATGTTGATAAGGATTATTTATCTGGGTGAGGTATAGCATAGGACTGGAATCTCAGCCCCTGAGGCAGAAGGATCTTGAGTTTGAGCTAGTCTGGGCTACATCATAAGATCCTATTTTTTAAAAAAAATGAAATGGAAGTGGTTGCATAATGTTTCAGCCAGTAGATTTTTCCTAAGGTTCAGTCACCAAAGAGTATAGGGATTCCAAACATGGGCGGCACTGATGCCTCTGCCTGAAGCCATCAGCCTCCCAAGCCACTGGCCCAGAGCAGTCCTAGCCCCATGGAAAGCAGGTTCTGACCACAGCTGTGCTGTGGACCTGACTTTTCTAATTTGCAACACTCTTGATGCATTGCATTCTCTTTCTCTGCTCATTCCTTGTATCATAATCACGCTCTGCCCGTTTGTCAGAGGATGGTGCTGTCTTCTGCCTTGCCGCATCCACCAGCATCCACCAGGATGCCCACGCGGCTGTTTTGAGGCTCCCTTCTGGCCAGATGAGCTCTGGAAGTGCAAAGCTCTGGCAAGCGCAGAGCTCACTCTAGCCCTTGGTTGCAGGCCTGCAGCTGAGCCAGAAACCCCTGACCACCTTCCCCGATGTGGTGGTTGTACGAGTGTCCACGCCCTCCGTCCAGTCGGATAGCGAGATCACCATCCTGAGGCACCTGGAGAAGCTGGGCTGTCGCTTGGTCAATCGTCCTCAGAGCATCTTAAACTGCATCAACAAGTTTTGGACATTCCAAGAGCTGGCTGGACATGGGGTCCCCATGCCAGACACCTTCTCCTATGGTGAGTCTCCCTAAAACACATTTATAACCCCTTTCCAAAACGCTGGTGTGTCTCTTTTCTCCCCCAGAAGCCTTTCCTGTGTCTCTGGTTGCTTTTTCTGATGACTCTGTTTAATCTTTGAGGAATTAACATATTGACTGCTGACTAGCCCTTCTGTGTGAACTGGCTTGGTTGCTCACTGTTCTATGCCCAAGGCAACTCTTGTAACAGAAAGCATTTAACTGGGGCTTGTTTACAGTTTCAGAGATTTAGTCCATTATCATCATGGTGAGGACCATGGATGGCAGCAGGCAGGCAGGCGGGCAGGCAGGCATGGTGCTGGAGAAGTAGTTAAGAGCTACATCCCGATCCACAGGCAAGGAAAAGGAGACACGGCCCCCACTTTGACACACTTCCTCCAACAAGGCCACGCCTCCTAACCCTGTACATCCTATCAAAGAATTCCCCCTACTCCCTGGTGACTAAGCATTCAAATAGATAAACTTATGGGGACATTCTTTTTCAAATCACTGCAGAAGCTCTGGGCTAGAACAGTACCATCCCCAGGCCATTCCCAGGGCATCATAAACGAAAGGCCACAAATAGACAGGCAATGCCCATGCAGAAGGTCAGTGTTGAGGTGGAGAGTCACTGCCCTTGGGTGGTACAGAAGTTCATCAGAGAGCTCTGACCACAGTGATCAGACATCAAGGACCATCTCCTTAAAGAGGGAGCATCCACTAAGCTAAAGATAGCCTGTGAAAAGCAGGGCCAGGAACTGAGAGCCGAAAAAGAGCCAGAAGCGAAGAGAACATGATTAGCTGTATCGCCGGTGGCTGCAGAAGGTTAAGGATGCTCGAGAGAGAACTGAGGCCTAAGATCGGGAAGAAAAGAGGGTGCTGCAAGCAGAGTGCCGAGGAGATAGTGGTACCCCAAGATTAATAGGAGGCTTCTGATCAGGAAGTACCTAATCAGAGTCACCCTGCAGATCCCTTTGACCACTACACGGAGAGAGAATTACACAAGACTGAGACAGGGTAGACAGCAGTGAGTGAGGGATGGTGTTCTTCAGTGAGTGAGGGATGGTGTTCTTCAATGAGTGAGGGATGGTGTTCTTCAATGAGTGAGGGATGGTGTTCTTCAATGAGTGAGGGATGGTGTTCTTCAATGAGTGAGGGATGGTGTTCTTCAATGAGTGAGGGATGGTGTTCTTCAATGAGTGAGGGATGGTGTTCTTCAATGAGTGAGGGATGGTGTTGCAAACTAGTAGCTATGTGAGCAGACTCAGGAATTGTGAGGGCAGTAGACATTATACAGCAGAGTGACTGATTGATTCTAGAGGGTCTGGGGAGGAATCGAGGTGACCAAGTTCTGGCTTGGGTCACCAGGTGCCAGCACACTCACGGACTGAACTGGAAACAGGAGGAAAAAGCAAACTGGTTGTCAGGGTGAGCAGCTGGCAGGGGAGAGGATTTCAATGGAGAACTTGGTCTGTTTGAGACATTTACAGTCTGGGCGAGGGAAGATGAGTGGGAGGGGTGAGCAGTGGGCTCTGAAGGCCGGGGACGAGGATTTGGAAGCCGCTGTTATGCTGAGTGAAGTGACAGGCATAGGGGGTCACTCAGTGTGAGAATGAAGGATGAACGAGCAGGAGGCTAAGGGTCCACTGAAGGGGTTGGACATGGGATGCTTGTGTTTTACATATTTACTGCAGTGAAAAGGTAAAATGGAGCTGTGTGTGGTGACACATGCCTGTAATCTTGGCTCTTGGGAGGCTGAGGCAGGAGAATCATAAGTTTGAGGTCAGCCTGGGTGTCTTAGGTAGGGTTTCCGTTACTGTAAAGAGACACCATGACCACAGCAACTCTGATAAAGGGAAACATTTCATTGGGACTGGTTTACAGTTTCAGAGGTTCAGTCCATTATCGTCATGGCAAGGAGCATGGCAGCATGCAAGAAAGACATGGTGATGGAGAAGGAGCTGAGAGTTCTACATCTGGATCCACAGGCCACAGGAAATAAACTGGGCCACACTGGGAGTAGCTTGAGCATATATGAGACCTCAGAGCCCACCTCCACAGTGACACACTTCCTCCAACAAGACCACGCCTCCCAACAGCGACATTTGCTATTGACCAAGCATTCAAACACACATTCAGACAAAGTCTAGGGGGGCCATTCCTATTCAAACCACCATACGAGGCTACAAAGTGAGATCATGTCAAAACAAAAGAATAAAACATAAAATTGGGGGGGGGGGAAGAGGGAATCTTTTAGGGAATGGATAAAGACGAGCTTATAAAGGGAACTAGGTGGATGCAATCTGAGAAGTGAGAGGGGAAAGCAGAGAGGTCACAGAGGCCACTGGGAAGGATGGCGTCATCAGAAGCCCACGTGGCTCCTATAGGACAAGAAGACTCCTTCCATTTAGTGACGGAGAGAGTAGCCACCATGAGAGGCCTGAAGAACCGAAGGGGAGCAAAGTGATGGAAACCTGTAGCTCCCAAGCAGCCTGATGGTGGGTAGCAGAGTTGCAGTGAAGGGATGCTGTGGGGCCCGCCCATTTGTTTAGTATGGGATGGAATTCATCTTGCAAGGAAACTAGAATGTTTTGTAACCACACTTGCCAAAACAAAACAATGTAACCACACTTATTTTGGCAAGAATTGGTAATCCTTTGTTTCATGTCCTGTCTGTCCTGTTTGTCAGCAGTCGATTCGAGGATACTTTGTTGTCCAGTGGCTAACTTTTGCCACAATGAACGTTAACTCCATATGCAGTTTCTTCAATGCCCATATTTTCTCTGAAGTAGATTGGTACTGCCAGGAGCCGACATGTCTCATAGTCATAACAAAAAAGAAAATTTTTCTAAGTTATTAAAACATTTTAAATGCCATATTCTGTGGATCTCTGAAGGGAGGTCTGGAAAGGAGAGCCAGAAAGGAACATTCTGATGGCACAAGACCTCTGAGGAGGTGACAGAGCGGGTCCCCACTTCCTTATTAGCCATCAACAGGGAGCCAATCACAGGCCCTAGAAGCTGCCTCCTATTGCCTGCTACATGGCCCTCCCCAGAGCTTGGCACTTTCCTCCTTCAAGGCCAACAGAAAACTCTCTGAAGTTTTGTTTCCTTTTAAAAGGTTCACCTTTTAGAGCAGGCCCACCAAGGATCGTTGACCTCCCCCGCTTCGATGGGCTCCAGGGTAATAGATTATTAATGTAATCCCAGGAGTGACAGCCTGTGCTCCCAGAGTCACTGGCCTCTCTCCCACTCAAGAGAAGGGACTGCAGAGAGGAATGTTCACCTGGAAGGGTAGGTACCTGGCACACCATCCTGGCATTCTGCTCCCACAGACATTGTGAAGGAACCGACTGACTATGAGAATGCCGTGAGGATTAGAATGGCTGGTGTGACATTTCCATGTAGACAGTGTGACTGGTAGTAGCTTTCCTCAGTCCTGGCCTTGCACATGACAGCTGTGTACTTATGTCTGCTGGGTTTGGATGGATTTGGATAGAATTCATCAGAGCATTCTGAGGGAGCAAGTGGCCAGCCTCTGCCCCATCGCCAACACTTTATTGATTCTTGCTCTTTCTTGGCAGGTGGCCATGAAGACTTTTCTAAAATGATCGATGAAGCAGAGCCCCTGGGCTACCCAGTGGTGGTGAAGAGCACTCGGGGACACCGGGGTCAGTGGCGCTGCTGGGAACTGCAGTTCTGGGCACGGGCGTGCTGTGCACACTCACAGTGTCTTCTGTCTGCTCTGTCAGGCTCCTCTGTCCGTTTGTCAGGCTCCCATCTCTCCCTGGACTCCCCTGCCTGAGCAGATTAGATTCTCAAGTCCACGGCCGGCACATCTGCTCTTTCTCAGGAACAGATCTGTTCCTCCTTGCTGAACACCCTCCCAAGTCCCCACGTTACCTTAGACTAAGTCCAGGTTCCCCATGATGGCGTCAAGGCCTGTGCAGAAGGCCTCTTCCACTCCAGGCTGTCCTCACTCACCAGAGAGACTGTGTACACTCTGCCCCGTAACCATCTGCTCTCTCGACTTCACTGGAGTCTGGTCTTTGCTCATCTGTTAAGGCCAGCTCCTGACATCATTTCTTCTCTCGGCACACCCCTGATCTCCCTCCTTTTTTTTTTTTTTTTTTCAGACAAAATCAGTTCTTCTATTTTGTTTTGGTAGCATTTGCTCTTCTAGTGCAGCGCTGAGCTGCTTGGCAGTTCTAGTTTTAAATGATTCTCAGGGTGGGGACCAGGCCCTGAGCACCTGTTTCCATAAGGCACTGGTTCTTAATCTTCCTGACGCTGTGGCTCTTTAATACAGTTCCTCATGTTGTGGTGACCCCCCCCCCAGCTATAAAAATTATTTCTGTTGCTAGCTCATAACTGGGATTTTACTACTGTTATGAATCACAATGTAAGTATCTAAGTTTTCTGACGGTCCTAGGCGACCACGGCTCTAAGTCCTGCCACAGTGCTCAGTGCGGACCAGAGGTGTGGCAGAGATCTCTGCAGGAGAGAGGAGCCCTCCTGCTGTTGTATGTGTGATGCAGATGGCATAGGACACTTGGGCTCCAGGCTTCTGGAGGAAGATGCAGCAGCCTAAACAGATGCAAGTTGACCCTTGCTGTGATGTAGACACCCAGAGAAACAGTCAGTGCAGACCATCACATTGCAGGGTTTGTGAACAGACATGTCCGTGGGCTCCTTTGAGCCTGAGGAACGGGAGAAGCTCACTCAACCTTTTTCATTTCCGTTTTTAAACTTTTAAAAAAGTTAATTGATTTCTGTGTGTATGAGTGTTTTACTTGCCTATATCTGTGTGCCACATGTATGCAGTTCCTGTGGAGGCCAGAGAGGGTATGGTATCCCTTAGAACTGGAATTACAGTTGTGAGCCACCCTGTGGGTTCTGGGAATCGAACCTATGTCTTCTGGAGGAGCATCTAGTGCTATTACCATGGAACCATCTCTCCATCCCCTCATTTCTGGGCCATTTAAATCTGGGCCATTCTATCCCATTAACACACACACACACACACACACACACACACACACACACACACACACACGCATGCACGCACGCACGCGCGCGCACACACACGTACCACTCTCCAGTGGATACTGGCTGCCCACTGCCCACCTAACTGTACACTTCCTATTACTTGCCACTTGGACATCTTCAAATAACTTGCTTCCTCTCCTCAAATTTCATTAGGCATCTGGGATTCCGTCACTTCAGGAATGATTAAATATTACAGTTTGTTTTATCTTTACAGTACTGAAGGTCGAAGTCAGGGCTTTTAGTGTGCTTGCTGAGCACTCCACCACCACGCTACATTTCCAGCCCTGAATGCTATTTATAGGTCTGGGAGGTGCTTTTCAGTTTTATAAGCCTCTAGTGTGTGTGTGTGTGTGTGTGTGTGTGTGTGTGTGTGTGTGTGTGTGTGTGTATGCACGCACGTTCACATGGCATGCACAGAACCCATAGGAAGGTGTCGGTATCCTTCTCTCTCACACTCCACCTCACTGCTTTGAGGCTAGGTCTCTCTAAAGAGCTCAACAGAGAGCTCAGATTTTTTCTACTTATCTGGCAGCCAGCAAACCCAGTGATCCTCCTGTCTCCACCACTCTTAGCGCTCTTAGCGCTGGAGTTATAGATATGCACAGGATGCCTGCTGGTTATACGGGTGCTGGGGAAAGCATTTCTTTTCCATTTTGGCCTAAAAGACTGCCCAGTCATGCATGCTCATGCCAGATTTTCAGGGCAAACCTTCTGGGAATGCTGCTCAGACCTGTGCACTGAGATGCAGGTATAAATAGCAGGTGCTGGGGGCTTGCAGGGACACAGATGATTCCAGCAGCAAACAAGAGCTTCAGAGTCACAGAGGAATGCCCGCCCAGAGCGCCACAGAGTGGAGCCATTCTCTGCAGGATAAAGTGAGGATAGCCAAGTGTAGCCGGAGACTTTTCTGTGTCCCGCCAGGTTCCGCAGCCGCTTATAAAATAATCATTCAGAGGCTTAATAATATTTATAAGTGTTTGGCCAATGGCTCAGGCTTAATATTAGCTAGCTCTTACATTTAAATTAGCCCGTTTCTATTAATCTAAGTATTGCCACATAGCTGTGGCATTACCAGTCTGCTGGCATCTTGCTCCTCTGGCGGCTGTCTGGCTTCTCCCTGACTCTGCCCTTCTTCTCCCTGCATCTCTGCTTGGATTTCCCACCTGGCTCCATCCTACCTTGCCATAGGCCAAAGCAACTTTATTAATTAGCCAGTGGGAGCAACATATTCACAGCGTATAGAAAAACATCCCACATCAGCCAAATAATACATTTTATCCACTTAAAAGGAAGAAACGGGGAACTGGGAAGACGGCTCAGTTGGCAAAGTGCCCGCTGAAAAAGCATGAAGGCCTTGGTTTGGCTCCCCAGCACCCCCATAAAAAGTTAAGTGTGGCGGTGCATGCCCAGAACCCTCGCTCTGGAGACGCAGAGACACGAGGATCATTAATCTTGGCTAATGGGTGATTCAGATCCCAGTGAGAAACCCTGGGTCAAAAAGTAACGTGGAGGAGCTGAGGAGATGGTGGAGGTGGCTCCGTAGATAAAACACTTCCTGTGTGAACGTGAGCGCCTGAGTTTGAAACCTCAGCAGCCATGTCAAAAGCTGGGTGTGGCTGATGTGCCCTGACCCCCAGTAGATGGTGGAGCAGATAGAGACAGGTGGATCCTGGGAGCTGGCCGACTAGCCAGCCAGCCAAAACAGCCAGCTTCTAGTTCAGTCGAAGACCCTGTCTCAGGGCAGCAAGGTGGAGACTGATAGGGGAAGACACAAAACACCTTCCTCTGGCAACACATGTATGCGTGGGTGCACGTACCATCATGCCACTGTACATATGTATCACACACACACACACACACACACACACACACACACACACACACACACGATGGGGAGCATGAGAGGAAGGCACCTGACATTGATCTCTGGCCTCCACACCCTCCCACATAGACATGCATGTGAATGCATGCACATACCACACAAAAATGAAAGTTGGAAGGGTGTCTGTCCGAGGTTCCCTCCTGTGAGCCCACAGGCCTGCCTTGTGGCAGTAGCAGGGACCTTGAGGGCCTCTTACTGTGTTGTGGTTGTCCTCCTTGAGACTCTTTCCATCCACACTTGAGATTCCTCTCAACTGTGCTCAATCAATTAATCTGTAAATACAGATGAGTGTCTCCCTGTATACTAAGCCATTGTGGGGTCTAGAGCAGAGAAAGAGAGCTAGACACAGGCCCTGTGGCACCCGAGGGTGGTGAGAAACACTGATGACTACTATAGGAGTCTTGGGGTCTTGTTTTGTCCCCTTATCTGAGTTTCTGGAATATGTTACAGTTTCATTTTGAAAAAAGAGCAGGCTCAGGAAACTCCTGTAGTCTCAGCATTCTGGAAAGCTAGGATCAGAGGATCGGCGGGAATTTAATTTTAGGGCAGCATGGGTTATATACAAAGTAAGACCCTGTCTCAAAAAAAAAAAAAAAAAAAAAAAAAAAAAAAAAAAAACAGACATGGATGTGGGGAGAAAGATGGTGAGGTTAAAATCTGAAGAAAATAAGATTCAGTGCTCTTTGATTAAGAAGAGTCTCATTAAGAGAAATGGGAGGAGCCAATACATGGAAAGTTCCAGAAAGTTGGTACCTGTTTGGGGCGGGGAGGTAGGACCACAAAGACAGGTGTACAACTTCTCCAGCTCTTGCTCTTTATTATCTTTCTTCTTGAAGGGAAAGCTGTTTTTCTGGCTAGAGACAAGCATCACCTCTCTGACATCTGCCATCTGGTCCGCCATGATGTGCCCTACCTGTTCCAGAAGTATGTGAAGGAGTCACATGGGAAGGACATCCGGGTGGTGGTGGTGGGCGGCCAGGTGATTGGCTCCATGCTACGCTGCTCCACGGACGGCCGCATGCAGAGCAACTGCTTTCTAGGTAAGATGGGGAAGGCTTGAGAGGGCCCCGGGACCTCCCTGGGCTGTTGGGTCTCAGTAAGCATGGACCTTCTACTGACTGTGAATCTCCCGGAGAAGGAGAGAGGAACCTTCTATGGCCATAAGCAAGCCAGGGGAGGAGCAGGAAGTCAAGGTCTGGGTGTCCTTGCCAGAAGACACAGTCCTGGGTGTCAAGACACTAAAGTATGACAACTTGTGCAGATGTTAGGACTTGACATCAGGGATGAAAAGGGAGAGACCAGTGTTTGGGAAAAAGTCTGTTGCATGAATCCTAAATGCTCCAATAATTAAAAACCTGGAGCCAGGTATCAAGGTGAAAGCTAAAAGATCAGAGAAGCAGAGCAAGCCACAGCCACCACCTCAGCCTGAAAAAGCATGAATTCCTGTCTCCTCCTGCTTTATATTCCTTTCTCTGCCCAGTCATATCACTTCCTGTCTCAACCCTCCTACTTCTGGGATTAAAGGTGTGTGATCCCAAGTGCTGGAGTTAAAGGTATGTGCCACCATTGCCGGGCTTTATTTCTCTTTTAGGCTGGATTAATCTCATGTAGCCCAGTGTGGCCTTGAACTCACAGAAATCCAGACAGATTCTTTGCCTCCTGAGTGCTAGGATTAAAATTGTGTGTGCCACCACTGCCTGGCCTCTGTGGCTAACTCTGTGGCTGGCTCTGTCCTCTGATCTTCAGGCAAGCTTTATTTCCTAGATTATAAACAATGTATCGCCACAAACGTCCATTTGAGTAAAGCATGGAAGCACAAGGAAGAAGGTGGGGAGACAGCTTTGAAAACTGCAGCTGCTCAGATTACCAAAGGCCTTACAGGTGTGTCCACCCTGTGACCCAAGAGCCCCAGGAACTGTGAATGCAGCCCAGCGCAAAGGCACAAACTTACTTAAAACATCGAGTTTTTTTTCTTGCAGTGTGTGTGTGTGTGTGTGTGTGTGTGTGTGTGTGTGTGTGTGTGTGTGTGACTTGATTGCAATTCTCTGCAAAGTGTGAACTTTGTAGATGGCAAGGTTATGTTGCAGCTTGAAAGGTCCACCATACCCAGGCCCTGAACAAAGTCTGTGGTCAAAAGGAACATAGTATTTTCTCTCACATTTTAATTGAAGATTTCCTTTTCCTTTCATGCACAAAACTGCCAGAAAGCTGCACTTTCTATTTTGGCTGAGTACAGAACTCTTTAGCCGACTCAGAAAGCTTATTTTCTGTCGTGGGGAACAGAGACATTGCAAGAAGGACATATGTTCTTGTCCCTATCACAGAAAATTATGGCCAACCTTGATGAATGGATTTGGAAAAAGAAAACAGAAAAAGAAAAGCCCTACAGCTATTTCCTGACTCAGCAGATGCATGATCCAAGTTCATTGACTAATAAAGAGGCTCATTTGCTGATTGGGTCCTGTTTGGCTAAAAGTCCCCAAGCAGCCCCATGAGTCTTCAGTGAAGTCTGGATGACAGAGATTACGAGTCAGTTCTTGCTCTGGACTAGCACATGGCCCAGAAGTTGTGTAGGCAAGACACTTGTGAGATACTCTGGCCACAGAGGCAAATTCTGGGTTAAGTCTGACACTGTGCTCAGCCCTTCAGCGACTGTCTTCATTTACACAATAACCGTGTGCAGAGCCACGTGTGGAACCTTGTGTTTGTGGGTACACGTGGTGTGTGGAGGCCCCAGGTTAACAGTATATTATTATTGTTGTTGTTGTTGTTGTTACTATCTTTTGTCTTCTGGTACTGGGGACTGAACCCAGAGCCTTGCACATGCTGGGTAGGTGCCCTGACACTGATGTTCAGCCCAGCATTATTAATGATTATAAAATGTGTTGTTCCTATCTACTATATGATAGGTAGATTATAATTTTTCATTTCCCTGACAACCATTTCTCAAATACACACTATGTATCAGGCACTGTGATTTTCCAATATTTATTTTTAATTTTAAGTTTTGTATGTATGTGTGTATGCCATAGGTGTGTGGGTACCCATAGGGACCAAAGAGGACGATGGAGTTACAGGCAGTTGTGAGCCACCCGAAATGGGTGCTGGGAACCACAGTGGAGTCCTCTGGAAGCTCAGTCAGTGCTTTTAACCACTGAGTCATCTCTCCAGCTCCAACGTTCTAAAATTTAAATATCACTGTGAATAACAGTACTTGTCTCACTAGCCCTTTGATCTCTCCGAAGGGTCGCCAGGGAGTGGCGCTTGTCACCTTTGCATTGCTGTGCTCTCTCCCCAGGTGGTGTGGGTGTCAAGTGCCCACTGACAGAGCAAGGCAAGCAGCTGGCTATCCAGGTATCCAACATCCTGGGCATGGATTTCTGCGGTATTGACCTTCTCATTATGGATGATGGCTCCTTCACGGTGTGTGAGGCAAACGCCAATGTCGGCTTCCTAGCCTTCGACCAGGCATGCGACTTAGATGTGGGGGCAATCATTGCAGACTATGCCATGTCCTTGCTGCCAAACAGGCAGACCGGGAAGATGGCCGTCCTCCCGGGGCTGTCGAGTCCCAGGGAAAAGAGTGAGCCAAATGGTTGTGCTCCAGCTCAGGGAGTTGAGAATGTCTATACCATCAACAATGGGTCTACCTCTAGTGAGAGTGAGCCTGAACTGGGAGAGGTCCGGGATTCCTCAGCAAAAACAATGGGGGTCCCACCCCCCCATGTTGCCCGAACCTGGCTACAACATTAACAGGATTGCTTCAGAACTCCAGTGAATTCCTGCTTCTTTGGCAGCATTTAGACCAAATCCTACTGCTTCCCTGAGTAGTGTCCAGTGAGTAAGATCTGGACTAATTTGATTTCATTTGCACAGAAACTAAAAAATCCCATCCAGGCACTCAGCATTCTTTCTAACAGTGGTTTGAATGAATAGCCTAGCTTTGTGGTTTTTATGAAGACTCATATAAAAAACACTCACCAAAAACAACATCCCAAATGATCTGTTTGAGACCAACGTGTACTTCGAGCACTTGGATGCAGTGGTAGGCTTTAAGGTCCCGACTCTATGCTGCTGTCCCTGGCTGTTAGCAGCACCAAACATGAGCTTGTCTCCTGGAAACACTGTTCTCACGTGTAGCCAGGAGATGGAGGCACGTGCAGGCAGGTGGGATGCTCAGAGAATGCTAGAGGATGTCTCCCCCTCCTCCACTCCCCCTCGGATGTCTCCCCCTCCTCCACTCCCCCTCGGTCACCATCTTACCACAGTCCTCCCACACTGGGGAGCTTCCTCTCTAGCCATCTCGCTGAAGCGCTCTGTAGAAAGTGAGATGGAACGTTCTTTGACCTCATTGGTTGGCCTATGTCCTGCTTTGTAACAGGGCATTTCTACAGATCGCTTTGTCACTCAGAATCTATACCCGTTTCACCTAACGCCAGCTCTAGCAGCTTCACGCACCTTTGCTGCCTTTGACCTCAACTGGAAATGCATCTGGATGAGCTATGTCCACACACTTTGTTTCTTGTGCACTAGAACCCAACACTATGGAGTTTTCTTCTCAATGAACTCGACTCCCTTGTCATCTGGAAACCAGTGGGATTTTACCACAGAAAGTTACTGGACAGTGACTGTTCCTTCCCCCTGCTTCTGGATGTTCTACCCTACCCAGGCTCCAGGAACCTGCACTTACCCATTTTTCCAAATTGGGGAGACTCGGGCATTTGTGGAGGGGTGAGCAGGGCTATTGTAGACATGATACCAAGTGCTTTCCACTTTAGCTCTTCAAGCAGTAGATGAGATCTTTCCCTTGGGAGGGATTGTAGAGATGGAGTGTTGTGTTTCTGCTTACAGGAAGTCTAACTGAAAACAAGCAATGGCCAAATACATCTGAACAAATGCATCCTGGAGTTACCTCATTGCAGTTACCTGGGAGACCATCCTCTTGGGCTATTTTATTGCAGGTGCCAAGAACATTGAGGGTTCCTCTTTGGGGTTACCTCAGAAGCCATCAAAGGAAAGAGGCCTCATAACTCTATCAAGAGGCCCTGTTTAGCTTCCTTTATTCTCTTCCCACTCCTGCTACCTGCCAAGGCAGTGCCAAGCTCCACCACCCATTGTATTTGCCAGATAAAAGACTCTCTGTCCACCACCCATTGTATTTGCCAGATAAAAGACTCTCTGTCCACCACCCATTGTATTTGCCAGATAAAAAACTCTTTGGCTATTAAAAAATTATAGACCTAGCCATAAGAACAAAGATTTGCCCACTCTGAGGAAACATGTAAGTTGACAATTTCCAAAGAGGGTTCTAGAAATGCGAGTTGGGTCTGCTACACCGAAATAAGCAACACTTCCCTTAAGGTGTCTACTTTGAAGGCAGTACCGTCCAAGAGTAAGCGCAGGCACACAGTCCCTGTCTTTACTCCACCGGAAGAGTAGTGTGTATAAAGTCAAAACTGTAACATGTTTTCACAACACATTTCAATAGAAATTGGCCTTTAAAATATTGTAGTGAAAACCAGATTTCACCAACCACCAGTTGTACAACTGAAAAACGTTGGTGCCACGTCATAGAGAGATGTCACACCTGACAGCTGTAGTTTCTACGCGGTCTCACCCCCAGGGTACCTGCCACTGAACTGAAACCTGAGGAATGTGTGTGTACAGCTAAGAAAGGACAACACGTCCCCTTGTAGACTGAGACCTGTGTCGTCTTACCACTCCGGGCGGCTTTAGAAGAAGGCTAATTAGGTTCCGTTCCTGCTGGAAACGGTCAGGTGTGAGCGAGCCCACTGTTGGGCGCTCGGCAGCCACACTCACGAATGTCCACTGTTGAGTGCAAGCCTCTTCCCGTTGATCTGAGTCCACTGAGGCCCAGGCAGAGCGACTCAGAGTGTTCCCAGATTCCTTTGCCAAAGGAGGCCCGTTTCCCAGCTGGCAGAGATGTCTGTCATTGGTGTTATTGTCCCAAACTAACCCTGCCTAGAGGCAGAGGGAGCTGACTCTCATTTGGATCCTAGCCCTGCTCTGGGATTTCCATCCCACAGCTGGCCATGGGCAATTACTTGAGTCTCAGCTCCGTGGCCCAGCCGTACTTGCCACAGCTGCCTACACTTGCTGGAAAGAACCTGGGGAAGCAGAGCCAGAGTCTGGTCCAGGCTCTCCCAACACGGCTGGCCACCTGAGCTCTGCGTCTCCGTATTTCCTCTCTGTAGACAGGGGAAACGGCCTATTTTATTTACCTCTTGGTGCACTCTGAGGTTGAAGTGAGTTCATAAGCACAGCTATGCATTTGTGGGAGGTGGTGACAGACACCTCCTACGTGTAGTTTTATGTTTCTCATCACTCCTCTGAGAGAGTTAAAAAAAAGGAAGAGCCTATGAATTCTTGGCATTAGCAAGCTCAACGGTAGTAGCGGCCCAGAAGGAAAGAATGCAGCTTCCTAGAGGCCTGCCTTCTAGCCAGAGATACTTCACAACCTGAAATGAGTACCTTGGGGTAGCCAAAGAACCTTCCAGATGTATCCTGTATAGCCTGAAACCCTTAATTCATGTACCAACACCAAGTCTTCCTCTGTAATATAGATTCAGGGTGTGTATGTATGTGGTCTTCTCACTGTCTGGTAGCAACATCTTGAAACTGGTCAAAACTTGAATGTCACTCAGAGTATACATGATTCTGCACTTGGGAAAAATATCCTGAGGTGTCTTGTCTGATTGCTTGTGTGGGGCGGACGGGAGGTGGGTTGGAGACTTTGGGTCTTTAGAATGTGATAAATTCACAGCATACGTGAATCGTGAGCCATCACCGTTACCCACCCAACTCTCCCACCGGAGCATTCGCATGTCAAACAGGCCAGGGGGGAGGGAGGAAATGGGGGGAAAGGCCTGGGATGGTTTTGTGGCAGAGAAATGAAATCAGGCTCACTTAGAACTCTATCGGGCTGCCGGGCGGTGGTGGCGCACGGCCGGGCGGTGGTGGCGCACGGCCGGGCGGTGGTGGCGCACGCCTTTAATCCCAGCACTTGGGAAGCAGAGGCAGGCGGATCTCTGTGAGTTCGAGGCCAGCCTGGGCTACCAAGTGAGTTCCAGGAAAGGCGCAAAGCTACACAGAGAAACCCTGTCTCGAAAAAACAAAAAAAAAAAAAAAAAAACAAAAAAAAAACTCTATTGGGGGGCGGGGGGGAATGGCATGAGGCATGGTAAGGACATCCTGCAACCTGCAAATACAGGGAAGATGGAAGCAGTTAATTTGGGGGACAGTGGGTTCTAGGACCAACCAAGTCCCAGAATGCCGTGTATAGAACTCAAAGTGGGGAGTGATTTCATTCTCAGGCACAGCTGGACACTGCCCCTATACTCACAGTACAGCCTCTGCTTGGTGGTAGTCTGGGCAGATGTTTTTAAGAAGGATACTAGCAAGAGCTATTTGTCACTACTACTACTATTCAAATTCATGTTCTTAGATCCTGATAGAAATCCTGGTAGTGTGGCTGGAGAGATAACTTGGTAGTTAAGAGCACTGGCTGCTGTTCAGAGAGGACCCAGGTTCTATTCCCAGTACACACACACACAATGGTACTTTGCAACTACAAATAACTCCAGTTCCAGGGGATCCAACACACCCTTCTGGCCTCTGCAGGCACTAGGCATGTGTATGATGTGCGCGCACGCGCGCACGCGCGCGCGCACACACACACACACACACATATTTGGGCAAAATATCTATACACATTATATATATATATAAGAGTTGTTGAAAAAAGAAAGAGAAAAAACCCTGACATTACTGTTGGCTAAGGAACTCAAGGTCCATATAGATAATTGCTTTAAGAAATGCCTTAGTTACTTTTATGTTGTTAGGATAAAATATCACGACCAAAGCAACTTATAGAAAGAAGAGTTTCTTTGGGGCTTGTGGTTCCAGAGGGACCATTATGGCAAGGCAGCGTGGCCGCCGGCACCAGCATGAAACAGATGAGAAATCACATCTTGAACTGCAAGCAGGAAACAGAGTGTACTCAAAATGAAACCTCAAGACTCACCCCCCAGTGACACACTTCCTCCAACAAGGCCATGCCGCCCATGCCTCCCCAAACAGCCACCAACAGGGGTCCAAGTGTTCCAATGCCCAAGACTTATGGAGGGGAAACTTTTTCCTAAAGGGACCATCCTCGAAGACAAACTGTTCTAACCTTTTCCTCCAACAAGGCCAGTCGCTGTTCCAAATCTGTGAACCCTGGCACCTCCTCTCCTAAGGCCCCCACAGCTCGGTCTGAACTCCCTTCAGGCTTTCCCATTTCCTCCTAAGGGTGCAGTTCCTACACCACCACCATGTAGGACCCCCACAAAACCAGCTTTCCAACGACATTTGGTAACCTTCGCAACCTCTGAGACTCCAATGTAACATTAGAAAGGTCACCCCGGAGAGCCAGGGTGGAGACGAGTGTATTCGCCATCTCGCAAAAGTGGATCTGAGTTCCAGAAGCAAGGGACACTGAGCCAGTCACCAGCAAGGCTGGACCTAGCATGCTGCAGGAGGCGACTCTGGTCCTCTACACAGCCAGTACTGTCTGCCACCCCACCCTCTGCCCTTTCCGTTCTGAAGAGCTGGTCAAGCACCTTGATGTCCAGGCCTCAGAGCTCGTGTGGGTGTAGGTGGGCATGAGTGAGGTTTGCAGAGTGTAAATCTGGGCCCTTCCTAGACTAGTGGAGAGTGTGGTGCCCCACCCCGCACTTGGTGATGGGATGTGAAGGGAAGGTTCAGGCCAAGCTGACTAAGGGCCCCCTGTGTCCCAACTTGGCTGATGTCTCATGGCGGAAGTCCTGGAGATCAAGGGTTAGGCTCAGCTGAGGAGAATCCTGTGACACATGCTCCAACTGCAGACAGCAATGATGTCAAAAGTGCCTGCCCCCCACACCTCTGTTTGTGACACCTTTACAATCAGACACTTGGTAGAGATTCTTCTCGATGGAGCCCAATGTCAGCGGGCAGCTATCCTTGGACAATCAGGTGGGTCTGGTAACTGAGTTTCTGTGGTTTCTAAAGGACTCTAAAAAGTTTAGAAACTCGAAAGGTTTCTAAAGGTGTTTCGGCAGCACCTGCTGGCCCCAAGCTCCTGCTACCTCATTTTAAGCAATGGTCTTGTCTTGTCCTCACCCTGTATCCATGAAGGTATAGTTTCCTTCCCTCCTCCATTTCTACACACAGCAACATTTAATGGAGCGTATGTGCCCATGCATGTGTGTGTGCCCATGCATGTGTGTGTGCCCATGCATGTGTGTGTGCCCATGCATGTGTGTGTGGTGTGTGAGGGGACTTCAGAGACTGCAGCAATACAGTCGGAGTCACACACAGGACATCTCACAGAGCGCAGGGGAATCTCCATTTACCTGTCTTCCATGTGGTATCTGTCTCCACTCCCTGGAACACGTCAGATGCCCCTGGCCGCAGCCATTCTTGCTTTGACCTTAACCTGTGGTGGCTTTCAAAGGGATTTTCTTCAACGCGTCAGCTCCCTCCCCCAGGGGAAGCTGAATGCCATCTCGGAAGGTGGCACACTTCATTCTCACCACGCTGACTTGGCTAACACCACCGCCACCGTTCCCACTTCTAGCTCTTGGGTACACCTGTGGACGATGACCTGGACTAAAGTGAATGGTGCCAGGTTGAGTCAGATCTGGTTCAAACCAGATAACCTTGCGTGGCACTAGACACAGCCACCACATCTTCCCAAATCTTCTGTCAGCTATAAATGTGATCAATAAACACAGTCTTGAATGTGAAACAGTTTGCCGCAGCCCTGGCTTTCTTTGGGTACCTTGCTCTGTTTTCCCCCACTGTGAGCAATCAGAAGCAGTGTCTTCCCAGGAGCGTGGCTGAGTGCCAAGGGATAGAAGCTGACATACAGCAGCTTACAGCTGGGAGAAAGAGATTGGGATGGGGTGGGGGCAGGGCTGACGACTGCTGGAGCAGACTGTGGCTCAGGCTTAATGTCTGGAAGGCTCCATCTATCCTGGAGACTGTGTGGTACAGCCGTGCAAGCCACAGGAATGTATCTGGCTTAGAAAAATCCTGGTGGAAAGGCTGCCTGGGACACGGGAGACTGGAAGCTGCCGGGATGCCTGACCTTGCATGATTTAGCACCTGGTTTTCTTGGCTCTTCGGTCTTAGATTTGCTGGCTTTGCATCACATGGACAGAGGAGGTGCCAGGGAGTTGCATTAAACCTGTCACACAGAGGGTGCGGGGAGTGTGGAAGTGGGGAGGGGGGGCTATGCAGAGAAAGCTGATGATACAATAGCACCATCTGGTCTTGGCGGGGATGACAGCCCTGGGGTCCGATGGAACCAACCAATAGAGCAAGCTAAGATGCTTCTGTCTTGGACTGGTCCTCAGGGGGACTCCCGGAATCTCCTCTATAGAAGGAATGCTGGTATCTCATAAAGGGAGAAAGAGAGACCCTGGGTGACTGGAGAACTGATTAGGTTTTTTTGTGAAGGCAAGATTAGGCAGGTGCCTAGTGTGTTTAGTCTTACCTGGAGGTCCCCAGCGAGCGGTGATATGCCAGAGCTGGCTAATCCTGGCCCACAAGAAAGGACTGAAGACTTTCATGGAAGCCAGTGACCTGGTGAAACCTTTGTAAGTGACGTGAAGTCAGGCACACTTCTTGACAACACTGCCTTTCTGCTGATTCTGTCCACCTTCTGTGTTTTTCATATGCGGGGGAAAATCTGTTTCCTTTGCTTGGGAAGTTTTGGAGTGATTTGTGAGACGCAGTCTCCCCTGTGGGAAACACTTCGGCTAAGTTCCCTCGGGGAGAGTCCACCGAGGGTTTCCCTTGCATAACTGGCAAACTGAAAGTGTGCTGTAAGGGAAGAGCAGATGTTAGCTGGGACATTAAAGAGCTCATTTGCAAGCGGCTCTCACAGCAACAACAAAGTTAACTCTCTCAATAGAGGAGAAATCAGTTTGAAGTGATTTGCTCTTCTTTGCTTTGTTATTAAGATTATTACTGAGGACCAGAATGCTCCATTCGCCTTTGTGCTCTGCGGCTTTTGGACATCCTTTTAAGTAAGAGTCACATGCTGAGTCTTCATTTTATTATTTTCATATCATAAAATGAGGGGGGATGCTTCAGAGAGACTTCATCCTATTCACTCGCGCACCAGCTGCATTCTGAAAAACCGTAATTTTCCTTTCAAAGGCAGAGTGTTGTCTGAATTGTAACAGCTCACTGCTGTCAAGATGATGGGGGGGACGGGGGACTGTTGCAGGTGGTGTGAGCTCGTCAGGGCCGCTCGCCATGCTCTCCTGCACTGACGAGTGAATTACAATTCAAACCGCGTGGGAGACTTAAAAGCTGTTTAAAATGGCAGTGTGGCGCAGCCAGGAGTCCTCCGGGATTGACAGTCTCTATGCCTCACCCAAAGAACTGTGACAGGTCAGTGGGGCCGTCATGGCTGCTCTTGCCTAACGTTTCAAGAGGCCTCTAGGGAGGGGCTGTGGTAGAATGTTGAGGTGACAGGCCTGAGGTCCCTGAACTAAGGCTGCTCCCAGCAGCAGCAGCAGCAGCAGGCAAATCAGGAGCTGAAGAAGAGGTGAGAGTCAGCTGCTGCAGCCAACACGGGTTTGTAGTAAGACCCCAAGTTACATGCTCCTGTCAACCTTCACCCCAGATGCCGTGAATACGACCTTTTTTAAAAATTTTTTTTTAAGATTTTATTTTCATTTCTGTGTTTGTATGTATTTGGGTGACGGAATGCCATGTAACAGCACTGGGGAGGAGGTGGAGGAAGCCCTTGCTGTGGTCTCCACGAAGCCTGCTCTCATCTCCCAGTTCCACTCTTCACCCTCTTGCTCTCTGACCATGGAGGTGTAGAGACCGTTGGACTAGCCAGACCCAGGCTTTGCCGCAGCTCTTCCATTGGATGTTCCACGGTGTCAGTGTATGTGTGTGCGTGGGGGGTGTGTGTGTGTGTGAGAAGGTGACGTCAGGCATACCTACCATGCTCTGCTTCAAAGTCTTCAGCTCTTGGATGTCACCGCCCATTGTGTATCCAGTCCTCGGCTGTCCAACTGTCCTACAGCACTAGTGTATGGAAAAGCACTGACCTTGCTGGAGACACTTGTTGAGACTGAACCTGATGGAGTTCCCAGAAGCTCCTGCCTGCTTCCCCACAGAGATGTCACCTGGCCTGCTAAGTGCCTGTACACTACAGCTGTCTCTTGCAGGGACAGAGGCTGTGTCTACTGTCCTCAGTTTTCTTTCACCAAGTCTCGTCAATGAGGTTTCTAATTGGACATCTTATCTGGAAGTCCTGTTTGGACAAGGGACTTCCTTTGAGGCTCATGTTGTATGTGGATCACCAGCATAGACTAGAGAATAAAGTAACAAAGGACTTTTTTGGACTCCAAGTGACAAGGACTCAAGGATATGAGTATTGGTGAAATTATTAAGGCCACTCCACGTAGTTAAAAGGATATTTATTTAATGGCGTAACTCACAAATTAAGGGAAAGGTAGGTCACAGGGGTCTGGGAAAGGTGTATTGCAATCCAGCAGTGTTCTCTGGAGCTGTGTTCGGTCCACCTCCACTGTTCAGGGTCCCTGCACAGAGAGAGCGCTTGCCCATTCAGCTCTTGGGTCTCCAGGTACCTCCCCTGGCCCCGCCTCGTAGGCGTGACAGTTGCCAGAGTCTCAATGGGGGTTGGAACTTCTAGATCCAAGCTGAAATGGCTGCCCACTACATATGAGTTTTCCAGGTCACAGTTTACAAGATGGGCCTAGGGTCTCAGAAGAAGGACTGTTGGGCAGGTTTGCTGTACGCTTAAGCAGTGGTTCTCATGGCTGTCTGTCCCTGCAGGATCTGGAATGGGCGATTTTCATTCACTCTGTCTCTAAGAAGCTATCTTTCTCCTCCTCCACTTTTCCTTCACTGTTCCAAAGCCCCAGTTACCAAGAGAGAATCGCCTAAACCGATGGAGTGCTGGACAGATGACTCAGCCATTAAGAGCACCCACTGTTCTTACAAGGAGCCTGAGTTTGATTTCCAGCATCCACATGGAGGTTTACAATGTAAGACTGTAACTTCAGTCTCAGGGGATCCTATACCCTCTTCTGGCTTCCACAGGTACTGTACGTGGTGTATAGAAATACATTCAAGCAAATACTCATGCACATAAATTAGAAATAAAAATCTCAAAAAAAAGTTTCTGTATGCCATTGTCACTTGTGACATTAACAAGTCCTTGACATCATTGACATCCAGTCCATATATTGATTCCCCCAGGCATCCAGAACTGCACAGAGCTCCAGCATAGACCAGTGGGTTTGTCATGGCAAGAGGTATTAGGAGAGGGTTGCAATTGCTTTCTGGCCACCTTGTCTGTGTCTCTGACAGAAATAGGTAGAGTAGGGACCAGTGGAGAGACCTTTAGGTTAGTTACAGTCACCTCCCCAAGCTGGTAGATATTGAGACTGCCTCTCCTTGAAGTAATGCCTATGAGACGGCCTCTCCTTTGATTCCTGATGTCCTGTGGTCTTCCTCCGTCCCCCAGCCCCCAGCTTCCTGCTCCCGGTACTTTCTGTCTGTCCCACTGGTACCCACTGCTTCTCCATTGGCTGATGCTGTCACTGCAGAAACTTCCTAACTCAGAGAACAGACTTCTCCCACACCCCATGCTCTTCCACCAAGCGTAGGTTAGTTTTGTTCAGTGACTCACAGCTCTTTAGTCTCCAAGGACCTTACATTTTCATTTATTATTTATCATTATTCTACCTTGGCAGAACTCCTCAGAGCAAGAGAACATTCAAGAAGCAAGCACTACCCTGTCAGTCCTAAAGTCTCCGAGCAGAGAAATATAGCAGCTGGGTGTTTCTTGCTATCAAAGACATGGTTAGGGTAAGTGGATTGGGAAAATGTGGGTCTGTGTTGTATTGCAAGGTATCGGATTTCTGTCCACTGCCTGATGAGACTAAGAAAATGCACTGGCTCTTATATAAGATCTATATTGTGGGCTAAGATGGCATCATAGCTTAATTTCAATGATCTGAACACAGTAGCTGTGTATAGAGAAAATGATAAAGCCTGTGTGGTAGAATGGACACACGGAATGGGGAGGTGGGCCCCATTGGAGTTCTGAGAACATGTGTCAGCCTCCAGGGCTCACTGCCTCCACTCTATCCGCCATTCACTTTCCTCCCCTGGGCTCCCTTCTCTTTCTTGTCTTACATCATCCTAAGTGTGTCTCTGTTTCCAAGGTATTCAGGACCATGCATGTGACAACCTCAGATTTCTCTCTTGAACTCTGGTTCCTTTTCATACCATCAGATGGAATATCCAATTACCTCTCAGCTCCTCAGTGTCTCATAAGTATCTCCAAGCCACCATCTCCCAACAGTGTCCACGTTCTGTCCCCTCTCCCTGGGCTTTTCACCTGGGTGCACAATACCAGCCATTTGCTCAGATTAGAAAAACAAAAAAAAAAAAAAAACCCACTGGTCATTTTTGGCTTATCGTTCCCTACTTCCCCGTTACATACAACTTTGTTTCTTGTAGTGAAACTTCATTTTCAAACTACAAGCTTTTTTGTTATCTTTCCCTTTTCCCAACCATTTATTAAAATCTTTGGGGAAATCTACAGTCCTGACAAAAATTTGCCAGCAAGTAACAATGTTCATACCAAATAATCATGACTCAATTAATAACCTTGTTCTTATGATTTTAAAAGCTCTGACTGCTGCTTATTTATGTATTTATTAGCTAATTTAAAACTTTTAAAATTGCATTTATTTATGTACCCATAGTGTGTGTGTGTGTGTGTGTGTGTGTGTGTGTGTGTGTCTATACAGATGTGCATGCACATGCACATGCCATGGTACACATATTGAGGAGTTGTGTACATAGAGGTGTGGTGATCAGAGGAATTGGTTCCCTCCTTCTGCTGTGTGGGTTCTGGGGACAGGACTTGGGTGGTCAGGTTTGAAGCAAGTGCCTTTCCTCATGCGCCATCTCACCAGCCCCATCTCATTAGCCATTGAAACTATGTTTGCATTTGAACAAACAGGAAATAAAATAGGAATCTCCACCACATTGCCATTGGTCCAATAGCTACTAGGAGAGACATTATGTCATGTGAAGTGACATAATGCTGCCATTCAACACTTCTCCGTCATTTTTGAAACACTTTTATGCTAAATGTTTGTGTCATGTGAGCTCTTGTGCCTGAAAGATGTTCCTCACAGTCATTGTACATAGTCACTTCATCTCTACCTGGAGCTGCAGTGGGACATGGTGAGCCTATGGGTGTTAGAGCCATTTGGGTAGAATTGTGGTCATCTGAGACCCTGAAGCACAGCACAGGTCCACGATACATAACTAAAGTGTTAGATTGTAAGATGCAGATCACCTACCTCCTCAGAATGAACTTTGCTAAACACAGGTTCCCAAACATGATGTAATTTGTAACAGCACACGTGTGCTTGCAACAGAAAAAAAAATCCCCCACTCCCTTTCAGGGGTAATCCCTGATCTCTGCCCTTGAAAACATTATTTTTTGCTGCTGAAGATTTTAATACAAAGGAGAGCCACAATGATCTGGTAGGAAACTGGGCTGGTCATTGGGGGCCCCAGTATCACCAGAGTGCCTGTTCTTTTCTACCTGGCTATAGTCTTTGGGGTCAAGTAAACCACACTTGACAAAGCTCTTTGGAATTGGGATTATTTTCTGTATCAGTATATTATATATAAAAATAAAATACATTTTCGTTAGGAGGCAAGAGATGACAGCAAAAGATGTTCAGATTACTAAAGGAAAGAGAACCTCAGAATTTGTCATCAGCAGACCTCGTTATAGGAAATACTAAATGATTCATCAGCAATGTGAGCCTAGATGGGAAGGATGAAAAGTAAGAACACGAGGACTTTATAAAACAATAATAAGGTTTAAGGTTTACTTGAAATATATGTCAGTATAGAAGTTGTGAGGAGGTAAATGTGGCTAAGATATTGTGAAAACTTTCTATGTTGCAGGATAGATGATTCCTGAGTAAACTTAAGTTTTCTTTTGCTTTTTAAGCTTCATTTAGGGCCCAGTGTGCTAGCACATGCCTTTCATCCCAGTACTAGGAGACACATTTGTGCATTTGAGGCAAGCCTGGCCTTCATAGAGAGTTCCACAGCAGCCAGGACTACACAGTGAGATCTTGTCTCATAAAAACAGGAAAAAAATATTTTGTTTTTATTTTATTTATTCTGTGTACCTGTGTGAGTATATACCACATGCGTGCCCTGCCTACAGAATCCAGAAGAGGGTGTTAGATGCCCTGTTGCTAGAGTTACAGACAGTTGTGAGAAGCCCCATAAGGGTGCTGGGAACTGAACCCAGCTTCCCCAGAAGAGCAGCAAGTGCTCCTAGCCACTGAAACACCTCTCCAGACCAGAGTTTGTTTGTTTGTTTGTTTGTTTGTTTGTTTGTTTTTGAGACAGAATGTCATGTAGCCCCCGTTGGCCTTAGACTTACCCTGTAGCTGAGGCTGACCTTGAACTTCCGATCCTCCTGAGTGCTGGGATTACAGGTGTGGTCCACCATGCCAGTTTATGTGGTGCTGAGGATCCATCCTAAGGTTTCTGCAGGCCAGGTAAACTTTCTACCACCTGTGCTCCATCTCTAGCCATGAGTTTAGATTTTTTTTTTAATTTTATACTGATATTTTTATTCAGGACAAAAACAGAGCCACACAAAGACATCGGCGTCACTTGCAGTATTGGTCAGCTTTCAATTTGGCTCTCCTGCCCAGAAGTGTCTCCTGCAGAAATCCATCTTTCTAAGCCTTCTAAAGAAGTTTACTGCCAGCTGGCAGTGGCCCACGCCTTTAATCCCAGCACTCGGGAGGCAGAGCCAGGCGGATCTCTGTGAGTTCGAGGCCAGCCTGGGCTACCAAGTGAGTTCCAGGAAAGGTGCAAAGCTACATAGAGAAACCCTGTCTCAGAAAAAAAAAAAAAAAAAAAAAGTTTACTATCTTCTTTGCTTATTTTGAGTGTGTGGTTTGGAAGCTCGGAGATTTCGTCACATAGTGGAGTTCGCACTGCTTCGAATTCCCTTTGTCTTCTGGGATGCCATCTTTTCTCTTGGCTTCTCTTTGGATCTAATCTGAATTATTTTTTCTTCTGCTGCTGTTTTATTCTTGGCTTCTCTATTGTCTGCTTCATTGCATCTAATAAAGCAGCTATTTGAGACCAGTAAAGCCATTTTCCCATCTAGAAACACTGGTTCCCTTTGTGCTCTTGGCCCAATTGCACCCAAATGCCCAACAACAAGTCCACCTGAATCTATACCAAGATATTTTTCCACAACCAGATTTCAGGGCAATTCTGGAATCAGACAATTCGACAGCATTCGACCCTCTGGGGGATGGGGCCCCTCATCCACTTCTCTACATGGAGCTCCCAGTGTAAAAAGGCCATTGTCCAGTGCATGGTACGGGCTCCTTTATCCATTTCAATGCCTACGGCTCCTGAAATCTCCTGAAGTTGGATACAGTCTACCAGATTCCCACAATATCAAGCTGAATTTCTGCATCCTCTTCTTATCTTTGCCCTCTTTCTTTTTACTCTTGGCCTTGGTGCCCTTGACCACGAGTTTGGTGGACTTTACATAGGAGTATTTGGCCATGGTTTGGCACTCAGGTGGCAGCCCCTGGCAGAGTTCCCGAAGGTTGGGAGGAGGAAGTGGAGACGGATGGAGAGCTCTAACCGTGGGAGTTGAGCCCAAGTTTAGATTTTGATAGGACTTAGAGATGAAAGCTTAAGTTTCTGAGGTAATCTCTACAAACACAGAAACACAACAAACTACAAGAGAGAGGAATAAAATACAATGAAACTTTTTTAATGCACTGAGGAAAACAAGAAACAAACCAAAACCAGGTCATCAATCCAAAAGAAAGAAAAGCAATGTATCAGACAAGAACCATAAAATAAAATCATAGGCTTAAACCCAGTAGATTCTATTTTGTTTGTTTGTAGGATAGCCGTGTGTGTGTGTGTGTGTGTGTGTGTGTGTGTGTGTGTGTGTGTGTGTGTGTATGTGTGTGTGTTCAACTCAGGAAGCTATTACTAGAGATCTGAGCTTTCTCTAGGCATTAGGCTTGTCTGTGTGTGAGGCCCCAGTCTGTCGTCTGTATGACGAGGTCTTTTGTGTGTGGGGGGGTGTCTCCTCGAGACAGGACAGACAGCTCACACCTGCTTCAGATGGTCTCAGCCCATGCTCACTGGGACTCCCTTACATCTATGCTTTGTCTTTGTTTCCTGTTTCACATCCTTTGTGTCCCCCTGTTCCACTTTCACTGCATTCTTTTCCTCTAAGTATATTGTTTTAATCCATTTGTTCATTTTTTTTTTTTTTCGAGACAGGGTTTCTCTGTGTAGCTTTGCGCCTTTCCTGGAACTCACTTGGTAGCCCAGGCTGGCCTCGAACTCACAGAGATACTCCTGCCTCTGCCTCCCAAGTGCTGGGATTAAAGGCGTGCGCCACCAACGCCCGGCCCCATTTGTTCATTCTTAACTATTTTGAATTATTTTCTCAATGATTGCTCTAGGGATTATAATGGATTATTTTTTCCCACGGTCTGCCTCTGGTTAATGCTAACTTAATTCCGAGGTCAGAGAAACTATGTTCCAACATAATCTATCCCCTCACTTGGTGAAGGACTAGGAGGCACACACGGGTGGGGGGCAGGGCACGCTGCACTTACAGGGAACATGATGAACGGTTTACAGTTTCATTACAGCACCATTTTAGCCATGTAACTATACATTACCCAGAGCCATACAAAGTCACAATTAGCCATGGGCAAGGTCATGATAAACAACAGCTTTATTGACTACTGTGCCCAAAGCTCTAGACATCACGTGCTAATAGGGTCACCGTCCCTCAGGAAGTCCCAGGGAGGAGTGGAGGCAGCCAGAGGACCTCTGAGCAGCTCTGAAGAAAGCATCCATCAGTCCACAGCCCCCAAGGCACCACCAACACCGCCTCTCTAGGTGATGGGCTGTTCTTCCTCAGTTGAGATGATAGTCAGTAACTCTTGAATAACCCTTTGCTCCTGCACACTAAGATATTCTTCAGCTAGACTGAGGGCTCTCGTGGCATGTTCCTTTGCCTGAAACAGAATTTCAGTGGTAAGTGGAAGTGGTCCCAGGAAAGACTATCAATAAGAAACTAAATTTATGTTTAGCTTGGAAACTGGGGAGGGAACTGGTCACCTTCTCTCGCTAGCCACTGAGCTCCACGGAAAGTTCACAGACAGGTACACCTCCTCGGGAGAGTGAGAGCTGGGGAGGGTCTCCAGCCAGGGACCAGAGTTGGGAGGCAGAGAGTTTTCCTCTGGTGACACAAGTAGATTATCCCAGAGACCCTGGGGCCCAGAGGCTCGGGCAGAGGCTCCATGGGATCTCCATCTCAGGGTAGTCTCCAGCTCCTATTTCCCCCACCCTTCCTTCTAAACGCTGTTGACTGAGAAGCTGCCAGGGACCAACTACACAAAGAAGTCCGTGACCTTGTGCAGGAAAGACAATGAGCACAGTGAATAATAGAACATGATGATACTGTTTTTATGGTTTTGAGACAGGCTTTTTCATAGCCCAGGCTGGTCTCAAATGTACTGTGTAGCTGAGGATGAACTTGAACTTCTGCTCCTACTGTCTCTTCCTCCTGAGTGCTGGGACTACATGTGTGCACCACCGCATCCATGCTTATGACAGAATCTTAAGCAGAAATGTATGCCAAAGAACCAAAGAAAGTAGAAAAGAGGTATTGGAAGTATTGGTGGTGGTGGTGGTGGTGGTGGATGTCCTGGTTGTTTGTTTGTTTGTTCCTTTTGAGTCAGGGTTCTTCTGTGTAGCCCTGGCTGTCCTGGAACTCACTCTGTAGACCAGGCTGGCCTTGAACTCATGAAATCTGCCTGCCTCTGCCTCCTGAGTGCTGGGATTAAAGGCGTGCGACACCACTGCCCGGCTTTCCTGGTTAATTTTTATTGTAGACTTGACACAACCTAGAGTCGCTTGGGAAGGGAGAAGCTCATTTAAAGAGTTGCCATGATCAGACTGACCTGTGGCCATGTCTATGAGTGACTGTCTTGATTGGTGATCTATTGGGGGATGGGGGAGAGGGGGCAGCTCACTGTGGGCAGCAGCATCCCTGAGCCTGTAGGCATCATTCCTCCAGGGCTTCTGCTTCAGTTCTTACCCTGACTTCCCTCACTGACAGACTGAGCCGGAAGTGTAAGTGGACACAACCCTCTCCTCCCCCAGGTTGCCTTTGGTCACGGTGTTTATCACAGTAAGAACAGGAGGAGGGCGGACCGCAGCTTTAGACAGGGAAGACAGACATGGAGGAAATGGGTGGTGAGTCTCTATGTACAGACACGGGCCCTTTTTGTCTACGCACCTGCAGGAGACCTAACATCCTTAGCATGCTTTGGAGTAATGACTTCCCCCCTAAAATGGACCCTGACCTGTGTAAAAGAGGTTTTAGACAATGGTAATGTGAAAATTCTCTGGAAATATTTTCCTGGTCTCCATTTCTCCCAGAATTCCGGGATCAGCACCCCTCTTCTGTACTCCCCCAGGACCATTGAGCTTCACCGTCACACGCTCTTATGACCATACTGAGCTGCCTCAGACCCAGTGCTTAACAAAAGTTCTGGAAGGGAGGGAGGGAGGGAGGAAAGGAGGGCGTGAGGAGGCAGTGTGGAGTTCTCCATGTTGTCCACATACACTCCTGTTTTCTTTTTAGTACTTTTTACTGTCTGAGGTGATATTAGACATTTACATGTCTGTCTGATTAGGTTAGCTTCCCTTTCTCCAGGAGTCCCAAGTTCTACAGAGAAGTAACTTGTTTGGCTATCTGCTACTGTCTGCTCCATTCTTGACAGAAAGCCTTTCAAGTGGTAGATGCTCGATGAATATTTGAATGGGTGGATCAATCAATAGCCTGAGAGAGACCACTTACTGTCTATAACACATTGAAAAAATAATCAAGCCTTTCTGTGCCTCAGTTTCCTTAGCTATAAAGAGGGGGTGAGAATTAAACACGACGGTCATGTAATGGGCTTCAGCCAGTGTCTGGCCTCCTTTTTAACAGTTGAATGGCAGTTCCTGTCTGCCTAAATCCCCACAGCAACAGGGAGCTAGGATGCAGCGGCCACTTCAGTCTCCGCCAGCATCTTCAGAACCTTCCTGGATGCAGCAGGTTTCCTAGTGCTACCCCACCCCATTCAGTTCGTCCACTCAGCCCTGGGAATGCCCCCCTGAGAGAAGAAATCCCGGAGTCCATCACACAACCGGCCTGGCGGTGTTATAGACAGAAAGCTTGCCCTGGAGGTGGCGGGCGAGACATAGTTGAACTGAACTGCTAGAGGCTTTGCTATCTCTGTATAGGCAGCTTCTCTGGGGAAGCTTACCTTTGCCGTCTCCAACATCAGATAGTAAAGTATGCTCAGGGTCTTCAGGACAAGGACGGTTTTTTGGGGTGTTTTGCTGGAAGTAGATTCTCGGATGCTCAAGATTGAAGTTAGGATCCGAATGGCTTCTGCTTCCTGTGCTTCATCTGCATTGGAAGAGGAGGGAAGGCACACAGACCTCAGAGGCTGGTGGGGGTCGGGGGTCGGGGAGCTCAGTGGCTTAGAGGCTTCGTGGGTAAGAAAGCTTGCTGTGTGAGCACAAGGTCTTGAGTTCAGAGCCAGGCAGTCATGTAAAAACCAGGTATGGCTGTTTGGCTTGTACCCGGTGGCTGGGCAGGAACAGAAACAGGCCTGCTGGAGCTGGCTACATGGGGCATACTGCATTTGTGTACACACACACACACACACACACACACACACACACACACGCACGCACGCACGCACGCACGCACGCACGCACCCCTGCCCTTGTCCTAGACACTCAGCTGTGGCCTGCTGCAGCCTCCTCACGGGGTTCCAGGAGTCAGGGAGGTAGGACAGCGTGTACAGCTCTCCAGCTCGTCTAGCAGGTCAGTATCAGAGTGACCACAGCCCCCAGAGCTGCTAAGGTTTCTATTGCAGAGGCTGGCATCTCCGAAAGGCAGACTCCTTGGGACCCACTCAAACACCGCCCCACTTGCAGCCGCCAAGGTCAAAGACAGCTGACCTACAACAGCCTGACTGTCCCCACTGGGTCTGCCTATTTTTTTGCTTTGTTTGTTTTATTGAAATGCTATTAGACTTGCTATGTAGCCCAGGCTAGCCTTGAACTTCCATCCCCCTGCTTCTACCTCTAAGTGCTGGGATAATGGAAGATCCATAATCCTAAAAACCTTCCCAGAGGTTTATGTTCCTGTGTGGATTATTATGGGCCTGCCCTTAAGAGCATATATTTAAGGGACACGATTAAAGAAAAAGGCAAAAGGACATACCCATGATGCCAAGCATGGCTCCCATGCATGGCTGTGTTTCTACTATAATGAGAACTGTGTTCCTGATGAGAAAACTGAATGAAGTTACTAAACGTCTAAACTTTATCTCACAATCTCACCTCCCAAGTCACCCTTCCCGTGCCGCCCACCGGTCTGTAGTCCTCTTCTGGGACTCCTGTCAGGGTTTGTGCTTGCAGAATGTCCTTTTGCTGCTGCAGACGGGCTCTGTGTCACCTGACTGGGGGTGGCTTTTGAGTGGGAACTAGATCTCCCATCTCTTTACCCTCTCGGAGGGCATGGCCCCATACAGCGCTAACCAATATGCAGCCCTTTGCAGGCCTGAGGATGGAGATGGATCAAGTCTCGCCCAGGAGGACAGGGTGTCAGGAGGGGCAACTTCTGCACAGAACGTCCCTGGGCTTATGGACCATGGAGGCACAACAGAGAAGAAACAGATGCTAGGTAGAAACCACCAGGGTCTAATGGGGGCCCCCTTTTCTCTAAGTCTGCCCTTATCAGCCTCCTGAGGATTGTGTGGGAGGGCGGGAGGCTGAACTTTTTCTGATACTGGTACAAGCTCTTTGAGACCATTTTTCTCTGCAGCTGCAAAATGAGGAAGGGGGCACCAATGGGCACCGATGGGCACCGATGGGCTCTGTGAGAACACGCAGAGGCCTGAGCGTTGGGGGGGAAAGCCACTGTGCCACTTGCTAGCAGACTTACCCAGGCCGGTGTCATTCACAAACTGTTTGCCCAGCAAGTCAATTTGTTGGGAGCGAGCCCGTAAGAGGGTTTGATAGTGACCGTTCAAATACGTATGCCAGATCTCTGAGACCTGTTGGGAGAGCAGGGCGATCAGACCAGCAGGTCAGGGCCAGCCACGGGCCAGCCAGGTTGGGAACCCGCTGCTCAGGGCCAGGTTTCCTGAGTCTAGAAGCCCTCACTGTACATGGGAGCAGAGGGAACCCCAGGAGTCCAGACAGGCCTGGTGCAAGTGTGTAAGACAAGGGCTGGGCAGGCTCATCGGGGCAGCCTGCCAGGGTCTCGGGTCAACGGCTACCATTCAGAAGCACATACGTACTACTCCCATTTACGTGTGAATGAACTCTGGCTTAGAAAAGTTACCAACACACTTAACTTTTGGAAATAGCCGACAAATAGCATAGCCTGGTTCCATACCCAGGTCTGACCGAATCCAAAATTCATTAGGTTCAGGTACACCAAAATGCTCCCCCCCCCCCCCAAGACAAGGTTTCTCTGTATAGTCCTGGCTGTCCTGGAACTCGCTCTGTAGACCAGGCTGGCCTTGAACTCAGAGATCCCATTGCCTCTGTCTCCCATGTGCTGGGAATAAAGGTGTGCACCACCATTGCCTGGCCCAAAAAAAACTTTTTTCTAAGAAATGGTTCTAAAATAGAAATCCAGAGCCACAGTATGCTAGCCTATACCACAGCTGCTACCTGAGTGAGGGATTCCTGAATGGATGGCCGGCGTTTTCACACACTGGGAAGTTTTTACACGAAGAGTTGGGAGGCAGGGGAATGGCTCAGTGGACAGAGCGCTTGCTGTGCGCATGTGAGGACCTGAGTTCGGATCCCAGCCCCCAATGAACACAGGACACGCACCGGGTGGTGGCGGGACATGCCTGGGTGCCACAACACACACGTGGAGGTCAGAGGACAACTTTTCGGAGGCGGTCCTCTCCTTTCCCCATGTGGGTCCTGGATCAAACTCAGGGAAGTTCCTTCCTTCCATACGACTGCCTCACTGGCTGTGTGACAGGGTGTGACGGAGCCTGCCATAAGCTCTGCCTCTCTGTGAATCGCTCTGTAGGTACTAAGGATCAGCCATTTTAGCACTAGAGAAAGGGGAAAGTGGAGGACTCGGAGGGTTAGGCTGTATAAGCTGATGCAAGCTCACCTTTGTGTACAATGTGTCTGCCAGCTCTATTTTATTAAGACCGTGGAAGATATTGGCCAGGTGGAAGTAGCCTCCTGAGGTCCTGATGTCTTCTGTTCCAAATGCACAACTGGCAAAATAAATCTATTGTGGGAGGAAGAGAAAGGGCGCTTGAGTTCCCCCGGAAAACCAAGTGAACAATGGAGGGCTTGTGTCCAGAACGCACAGAAAAGGATTTTTCCTACAGCCTGATGTGGAAATGGACTAGGGACCTGAGAAGACGTTCCTCCAAAAGATACATGCATGGCTAATAAGCATGTGACAAATACTCCAACTGCCAGTCAGTCAAGAAATGCAGACAAAATCACAACAGTCTTACCTCTCCTCATAGCCAGGATGATGGCTCTCTTCAAAGAGAAACCAGCAAGCCTGGAAAGGAAATAAAAGCCCCAGACACGGCTAAGAGGGATGGCGAATGGTGTAGCCTCTGGGCAGTGGCCGGGCAGATCTTCAAAAGATTGACTATGGAGCTGCTGTGGGGCCCAGGTATTCCTCCTCTGGGTACCTTCCCAAGAAAAATGCACGTGTGTGTCCACAGAGAGACTGGTTCACAAACATCTGTCACAGTCATTCATAACAGCCCCAGAGCAGAAACACCCATCATCTCAAGAGTGGATAAATAACCTGTGGCCCAGACCGAGTGGACAGGTCATTGACAATAGAAGGGACCAGCTGCTGATCATACAGCAACATGAATGGACTCCAAATGTTATGAAAAGTGAGAGGAATCAGACAGATTCTCCCCTTATAAATAAAGAGTCTGTGGAGGGCTGGAGAGATGGCTCAGAGGTTAAGAGTACTGGCTGCTCTTTAAAAGGTCCTGAGTTCAATTCCTAGCAACCACATGGTGGCTCACAAACGTCTATATTTAGATCTGGTGTCCTCTTCTGGAATGCAGACAGAACACTGTATACATAATAAATAAATAAAACTTAAAAAAAAAAAAAAGAGTCTGTGGAGACGGAGACTGGCCACCTGGGCTGGGATTTGAATGGGAAATTTGGCAGATGGAGATGAGGGGTTTCTTTGGAGATGGAAATGTCCCAAAACTCAATTGTGCTGCTGGTTGTGCGGCTCTGTAAATGCACTAAAACTTACTGAAGTGCACACATGAAGACAGATGTTTCTGTAGTTTGTATCCATGAAGTGTGTGTGAAAGAAGAGGGCAAACATCTGGGTGTGATATCAAAATCTGCAATCCCAGCACTCAGGAGGCTGAAGCAGGAGGATAGTGAGTTCAAGATCAACCTGAAGTATATAATAAGACCTTGTCTCAAAAAATATATCTAGAGACAGGTGTGGCATGTACCTTTAATCCCAGCACTTGGGAGGCAGAAGCAGGTGGACCTCTATGAGTTTGAGGTCAGCTGGTATACATAGTGAGACCCTGTCCAAAAGAAATACAAACAAAAAAACGTGTGTGTGTGTGTGTGTGTGTGTGTGTGTGTGTGTGTGTGTGTGTGTAGATAGATGCATAGACAGATACATAGATAGATAGATAAAGATTGAGGATTTAGTCCAGTGGTCCCCAGTGCTGAAGTGTGTGTGTGTAGATAGATAAGATTGATAGATAGATGGATAGACAGATAGATGGTGGATGGATGGATAGATAGATAGATAGATAGATAGATAGATAGATAGATAGATAGCTTAAGGTTGAAGATTTAGTCCAGTGGTCCCCAGTGCTGAAGTGTGTGTGTGTGTGTGTGTGTGTGTGTGTGTGTGTCTGTCTATCTGTCTGTCTCTGTCTCTCTGTCTCTGTGTATGTCTGTCTGTGTGTGTGTGTGAGCACCCACAATTCCCCCACTGTATCTCCCAGCCTCCTCTCCCCAACTGTGCCTCCCACTCTTTAATCCCTAGCAAAGTCACACAGCAGTGGCGTCCAGGATGACCATGGAGGGCAGCCTCCCAGGGCAGAGAGTTGCACAGAGAGTGGCCTGGAGGTTCAGGGAATAGTCTAAGGCGAGTGCAGAGGCAGGCAACCAAAGGGAAGGGTGTGTGCGTGGAGGAGAGGTGAGTGGAGACACTACAGAAAGACCCCGCGGAGGTGACAGGATGACCCAACCTGGAATTCAGGTGCAGGAACTCTGTCTGATATTTTCCTCTCCAAAAATTCCGAGGAACCCCCAACTTGAGAAGCACAGCTCATCACTCCTCCTGTCTAACATTTGCACAGTTTTATAGATTGTAAGTACTTCCTTATAGATCCAGCTCATTTAAATTTAATAACCACAGGCTGAAGAAGCGATGTCCATATTATTTTAACAGAGAGCCGCAGAGTCCAGTGCGTACAGTCTTTTATTATGAATCTCTGCAGTGCACTGATGTGGTTGTGTCTTACACGTGAAAGAAAGGTTAACTATTTGTCACAGAACCAGCAGAGCTGGGAACAGAAGCACAGCCCTCGTCCTAGCCAGGGTGCTGCTCGCTTCAGACAACTGAGGGATGGGGAAGGTGGGGCCTGGCCGCATTTGCACAGGAAGTAGAAGGGTTTGAACCCGGGTCATTAGAACTGAGTTCTTGCTGTGACTCGAATGGTCAGTAAGTCTTAGAGAAATGCTCGGTTAAAGAAACACTGAACAGAAGTGTCCTTGGAAGTACCCAGGGGTTTAAGTGAGCTCTCACTCACATCATTAGCCAGATGGTACCGGGCTTCCTCGTGGTTGTCCTTGGCGATATAGAGAAGGCCCAGGTTCCGATGCAGTAAAGAGTGTGTGGCATTACTACAGTCAGTTGACTTGAGGACTGTCCACCGGGCTTGGGATAGATATTCTTCAGCCTGCACTATCCGGCCCAGACCTGCCAAAAATCAGTTATAAAAGATGTTATAAGCCAGGCAGGGTGGTGCATGCCTTTAATTCCAGCACTCAGGAGGCAGAGGCAGGAGGATCTTCATGACTGTGAGGCCAACCTGGTCTACATAGAGATATTCTATCTCAAAAACCACCAAATAAATAAATAGGTTATAATTCAGTTTTTAAATAAAGAATATACAATGAAATATGAGTTATCATACATTCATTTATTCATTGATACAAATATTTATTGGTGCTGCAAACTGCTCATGAATGTTCATAGCAATCTATTCATAACAAATGTTCATCAGCTGATAAGCATATCCTTACCCATGAGTGAACTGTGACTAGTCATAAAAAGAATATGGCCTGGATCCCTGCTACAGAGTGGATGGCTTGAAAACAGCATGCTAAGTGAAAGAAGCCAGGCACCGAAAGCCACATATGGTCAGAGTCCATTTATGTGAAATGCCCAGAAGAGGCACATGCACAGAGACACAGGAGTTAGTAGTGGCTGGGGGTGGGAGAATCAGGGAGAGGAAAAAGTGGGGATGTCTAATGACGGGTAACTACTAACAATTACATGGATTTTTAGAGGTGACAGAATGTTCTGTAATTAAATAGAGTGAGTTATACAACCTTTTAAATATATTAGATTGTACCTCAAAGGGGTGAATTTATAGATTGTGAATTCTTTCTATACACACACACTAGACCTTTAAATTTTTATTTATTTATTTACTTGGTGATTTTTTGTTTTGTTTTGTTTTAGGTAGGGTCTCTGTAGCTCTGGTCTTGAACTCTATATAGACCAGATCTCTATAGCCATCCTCTTGCCTCTGCCTCCTGAGTGCTGGGAAATAAAGGTGCCCACCATCAAGCCAGGTTTATACCAGGCTTTTAAAAATACTTATTTTTAGGGCTGGGTGGTGGAGGTGCATGTCTTTAATCCCAACATCAGGAGGCAGCGGCAGGTGGATCTGAGTTCAAGGCCAGCCTGGTCTACAGAGTGAGTTCCAGGACAGCCAGGGCTACACAGAGAAATCTTGTCTCGAAAAAGAAACAACAGAAAAGTTCCCAAGGCCAAGTGCAACTGCATCCAAACAAACATCAGTCCTGAAGGGAAAGGCATGCTTGGGAGAATGCACCAGGGGCCGGAGGTTCAGGGACAGGGCACGGTAAGGCGGGCACGGGGCTCCAGCCCACGGGTTCTTCGTCAGAGCTCACATGAGTGGCCAGTCCAGGCATGCTGCCGGGGGTGGGGAGTGGAGGTGTGAAGAAGTGAGACTCTCCTGAAGGGTGACTTTACAACATTTGGGATGGAAGAAGAGACCAGTGGCATTTGTCTGACACGGATTAGTGGCAAACCTAGACACATTACATCATAGGGGGAGGTCCTGCAGGCCTTAGTGATGAAAGCCAAGGAAGACAGAGGGAGCAGTCACGTCGAAGGTACTCAGGGGAAGGAAAGGGAGCAGCCTTTCCCAAGGATGTGGCTGCCCCACACCAGCCAGACCGTCTGAACCTGTGACAAGTCTACCAGCAATTCCAGGAAACAGTTACCAGAGGAGGAGACTGTTGTCTTTTTATGTAATTGTTGCTGCCTTTTAAGCCACAGCTGTCTGAATCACCAACTGAATCAGCAACTCGGCCGCTACCAGCCAGCAGTTAGGCCTCAAGGGCCACAGCCGGAGGGAATTCCGTTCCCTCAGGCACCGACTCTTTCAAAGCTACAAAGGGAACTTACCTAAATCTCTGTCCCTCTAGATAACTCAAGATTCAAAGGTTGAGGTGGAATTGTCCTCAGAGAGGCCAAATAGCAAGCAGCTCACCTCCTCTCCCTGCTCGAGTCTCCCCAAAGCCCTCATGCTTCTCCCAGCCCCCACTTAGGAGCCCTTCACCTGGCTCCTCCCTACCACTTCCTGTCATCTAGTTGCTGACTCAGCCTCCTGACCTCAGGTGAATTTTATTTAATCAAACACATCTCTGTATCTTTTTTTGTGTTTGTTTGTTTTTCCAGACAGGGTTTCTCTGTGTAGTTTTGGTGCCTGTCCTGGATCTCGCTCTGTAGACCAGGCTGGCCTCGAACTCACAGAGATCCGCCTGCCTCTGCCTCCCAAGTGCTGAGATTAAAGGCGTGCGCCACCACTGCCCGGCACATCTTTGTATCATTAAACAAATGTTCCAGAGCATAAACAAAAGTAACACACCTTAAAATAATAATATTCTACAACAGGAAACTTCCTTCAAGTGAGGTATCCTCACCTGACTTCCTGAGTCTCCATCACTGTGCTCGATGTTGAGTGCACACCGAACTAAGCGTGGTCACTGATTGCAAAGGAACCTTCTGTCCAGGAGGGTAAGGTCCACAACAAACCAACCATGAAGGGCTTTGAAGGAAATGACCACAATCACCATGACAGCAGGAAGAGCCTAGACTGGATGACTAGGACCTCTCTGCAAGGATAGTTGAGCAGATGCCTGCGGGTTGGACAGAAACCAGCAGTGTGGAAAAGAAGAAAAGTCTCCAGCCTCGAGGTCAAGAGCCCCACCAACTACGAAAAGACAAAGACGTGAGCTCCCCTCCTGTGTCACGGCTTCAACAGAACATGAAACGCCCTCCTAAAACGCCTTCCTTGGGCTCATACCTTGTCACCCGGTCCCCATCTGCATGCTCTTAGTGGTTTCTTTGGGAGGAGAGTGGACACTGGACAAGTGTCCTAAGACAAGTGTCCTTGAGAGTTGGCCCGGTCAGTCCCTCCCTCTCTCTGCATTTTGTCTACCATGAGGAAAACTGCTCAGCTCTGCTCTGCCCTGCCCTCCCCATTGCAATGGACTGAACCCTGTGAGACCATGAGCCCAAACTAGTACCTTCCCTTGTTGTCTATGCAAACTAGTCCTTCCCCTCTTATTGTCTTTACAAACTAGTCCTTCTCCCCTTGTTGTCTATGCAAACTAGTCTTTCCCCCTTGTTGTCTATGCAAACTAGCCCTTTCCCCTTGTTGTCTGTGCAAACTAGTCCTTCCCCCTGTTGTCTATGCAAACTAGTCCTTTCCCCTTGTTGTCTATGCAAACTAGTCCTTCCCCCTGTTGTCTATGCAAACTAGTCCTTTCCCCTTGTTGTCTATGCAAACTAGTCCTTTCCCCTTGTTGTCTATGCAAACTAGTCCTTCCCTTGTTGTCTATGCAAACTAGTCCTTCCCTCCCTTATTGTCCATGCAAACTAGTCCTTCCCCCTGTTGTCTATGCAAACTAGTCCTTCCCTCCCTTATTGTCCATGCAAACTAGACCTTCCCCCTGTTGTCTATGCAAACTAGTCCTTTCCCCTTGTTGTCTATGCAAACTAGTCCTTTCCCCTTGTTGTCTATGCAAACTAGTCCTTCCCTTGTTGTCTGTGCAAACTAGTCCTTTCCCCTTGTTGTCTATGCAAACTAGTCCTTCCCCCTGTTGTCTATGCAAACTAGTCCTTCCCTTGTTGTCTATGCAAACTAGTCCTTCCCTCCCTTATTGTCCATGCAAACTAGTCCTTCCCCCTGTTGTCTATGCAAACTAGTCCTTCCCTCCCTTATTGTCCATGCAAACTAGTCCTTCCCCCTGTTGTCTATGCAAACTAGTCCTTTCCCCTTGTTGTCTATGCAAACTAGTCCTTTCCCCTTGTTGTCTATGCAAACTAGTCCTTCCCTTGTTGTCTGTGCAAACTAGTCCTTTCCCCTTGTTGTCTATGCAAACTAGTCCTTCCCCCTGTTGTCTATGCAAACTAGTCCTTCCCTCCCTTATTGTCCATGCAAACTAGTCCTTTCCCTTGTTTTCCATGCAAACTAGTCCTTCCCCCGGTTGTCTATGCAGGTGTGATGCTCACACTGCTGTGTAGTGCTGAGAAGAGGCAGGGGACAGCGAGGTGCCTCCGTTCTCTTTGAACTATTACTGCTAATGCCATTCCTCGTTAATTCAAACTTCCAAGTTTTGGTAAAAGAAAGACAGGAAAAAGAGAGAAACTGAAAAGGGAAAGAAGAAAAGGAGCCTGTCTGCTAGGTTTCTACTCCAGGCCGAGGAGTCTCTAGAAAGAAAAGCGTGTGAAAGGAATGCGACTTATTTTAACTTTCCAAAAGTTTAGCAAGGCTGTGCCTCGAGGATCTGGCCCTGAGTTGAAACCTTCCATTTCAACAGCACCTTGAGCTTTCAAAGCACTTTCATGATCATTCCTTCGAGCTTAATTCCCAGAGCCACCCTAGGAAGAGGTACTCAGACTCAACAGAGGCTTTCACAGTGCCATGAGGGACCAGGGCAGTGTTGTTTGAGCAACCTCTCTGCTCTGTGCTGTGCTGGGTGTGATAACCTCATGGGAGGATGGAGCTGGTTCTCCTGAGTCTAAGAGGAGAGAGGAAGGAATCTCACCAATAAATCTATAACTAACAATGGAGTGAGTGCTCAGGACAAAAGGAAGACATTTCTAAGTGAGCAGATTAAGAAAGAGACCCATGGAGAGTGAGTTAGCTCAACAGGTAAGGCACAGCCCTGAGCCAGACAGCCCAAGTTCTATTACCATACACGTTTGTTTATGCTGTGGAATATTTGTTTAATGATGCAAAGATGTGTTGCGTTCTTTTATGCTACATGTGTTTAACTCTGTGAAGCTGTGTTACTCTGCCTGTCTAAAATACCTTTGGTCCAATAAAAAGCTGAATGGCCAATAGCTAGGCAGGAAATGGATAGGCAGGGGCTGCCAGGCAGAGAGAATAAATAGGAGAAAAAGAAAAGAAGGAGAAGTGGGAGAGGAGAGAGGACTCCAGGGGCCAGCCACCCAGCTACACAGCAAGCCACAGACTAAAAAGGTATGTAGAATAGAGAAAGATAAAAGCCTAGAGGCAAAAGGTAGATGAGATAATTTAAGAAAAGCTTACTAGAAACCAGCCAAGCTAAGGCCAGGCATTTATAAGTAAGAACAAGTCTCTGTGTATTTATTTGGGAGCTAGGTGGCAGGCCCCCAAAGAGTAAAGAGTTAAGAACAAAACCAAACCAACTATAAAAAGGCTTCCAGACCAGAGAATAGAAACCTTGACCTGAGACTGAGCGAAAACAAGGAACTAGTTAGGTGGAAGGGAGAGAAGAAGACATGGAGGAAATAGTTAGAGACTTCTAGAATAAGAGTGCCCCCAAGGACTTGAGAGAAGGTCTCCGTAACTAGAAGAGAGAAAAGAACAGGAGAGAGCCAGTCATTCAGGGCAGACTGCTGTGGGAATTTGTCTTCTTGGACATGTAATGGGATCACATTGTTTGGTGAAGTTGAATGTAGCTGAAAGTTTTCCTGGTCCAGTAGCCACTCAGACCCAAATGAAAACCACAGAGGCTTATATTATTTACAAATGATATGGCCTAATGGCTCAGGCTTCTCACTAGCTAGCTCTTACATCTTAAATTAACCCATTTCTATAACTCTGTACTTTGCCACGTGGCTGGTGGCTTTCAGGTATTTTACATCTTGCTTCTCCTGGCAGCAGCTAGAAGCATCTCCTCTGCTCTCCTTTCTCTTCCTGTCTATCTGTTTGGATTTTCCACCTGCCTCTAAGCTGCCTTGCCATAGGTCAAACAGTTTTATTAGTTATAACTGTTTTTTTTTAATTTTTATTAGACCAAAAAAAGGGGGGAAATGTGGTGATATTTTATTTGTACTGAAATGTGGTGATATTTTATTTGTGATTTAATAAAGCTTGCCTGGAGATCAGGGGAAAAGGCCAGCCATTTTAAGTAAACAAGAAGTCAGGCAGCACTTGCCCTTAATTTGATCACTTATCAGGCGGGGTCTCTGTGTGTTCAAGGCCATACTAGGGAACAGAGCCAAGATGGGGTGACACACGCCTTTAATCCCAGTACCAACCACAGAGACCTGGAGGTCTGTACAGAAAGACAGTGACAAGGAAGTGAGGTAGCTGGGTTAAGATAGCCAATGAGAGGGCAGAACAGCAAGGCAATAAAGGTGTGGGTAAGACAGGAAGTAGCTTGCATTTGGAAGCTGCCGAGTTGATGAGGTAAGGTTGGCTCGTGGCTTTCCCTTTTCCCTAACCTCCAGGCAAGCTTTATAAAAGCACAAATAAAATATCACCACAGTTGAGACTGAAGAAAAGCCACAGAAGGCATGGAAATAGCGGTGAGTGAGCAGGTGGGAGATGGTGGGGCTTCAGCTTAAATGGCTTCCTCAAATGGTCAGTGCCAGAGTGCATCGTCTGGGCTCTATTTCCTGGCCTGGTGCTCTTTCTACTGTCTAGAATGCAATGTCAGATCTCAGCAGGTAAGGTGGGCATTGCTACAGGTACAAAGCCTGGTTGGTACAGGGGGCCAGAGCCCAAAAGACTAAGGACATGCATGCAGGAGAGTCAGCCCCTGAGTGAGGAGGCCGAGCCCACACAGGCAGGGGAGGGCATCTTTGTTGGTGGCGGAGCTTGGACTGGAGAAAAGGATGAGTTAGGTCCTGGAAGCCCATTATCTAGACAAACACATCAATGACTGTGGGCGCCAACATCCATCCTCACTGTCAGAGAAGGGGCTGCACACTGAAGACGCGAGCTGCCCAGGGTCTGGGTGTGCTGGCACAGACCCATGTCACGTATGTGTGAGAAACATTAAATGTTAGCCTTGTCGGGCAAACACTATAAACCTTAGTTTATGACAAGGAATTCAAATTGTTTGATCTCCCCCACATAAAGGTGAACCTTTATGGAAGTGTTTACATCCCCCTGACCCAGTTAGACTTTCCTTTCCACAAAGGCCCTGCTGTATCCTTGGAATTTAAGTGACTTTAATGGCCCTCCCCTTCCCACTCTCCTTTATTTCCTTTTAAAACTAGCCAATTGCAGAAGACTGAAGTCGGACCCCAGCCAATGAGGAAAAGACACAATCACCACCTGCGCTAGAATAAAAAATGAGTGAACTTCTTGTGGCTGTGGGCTTGCTCGCCAGGTTTGGATCTTAGACACCCTTTTTATAAAAAGAATTTATCTCACTGGCTACTTTCGCCTTGTTCATAATTTCCTTCTGCGTGATGCTGAGATTGTTTCTAACATAGATGTCGTGTGTAGACACACACACAACACAGTATTGTGTTTACACATCCATTTCTAGTTCTCTGCACTGATCAGTCCTGGCAGAGGCAAGACCCCTGCAGCAGTAAGTCTAGGAACAGCTTTTAGTGTCCAGATTCGTTTTCTAAGAAGAAATGAAAGGCTGGGCATCTAGCAGATAATGCGTCAGAAAGCAGGAACTAAAAAAAAAAAAAAACAAAAAAACAAATTGGAGATGTTTCAAAGAGCAAGGAGATGCAAAGCGGGCCTGAGTGAGAGCAGCCACTGGCCAAATCAGGGGCAGTTTGAACACGGGAATAATAGTAACAACTGTGGTGGGTTAAAACCCGGTGAATAAAACGGGGAAACAGGAATCACAATAAATGGCTATAAATGAATGAATACATTAAGAGTTTGGTAAAGAATGGGATGTTTATATGACTCCAAAGTACCACTTTATAAACCAAAACTAGAATTACAGTGATTCGTGATAGAGAAGCGTGGCCAGCCCCACTGTAGTAAAGGTATGGCAGTGAGCATTTGGGAACACATGTCTATTGAGAGCCGCTGGTAGTGAAAGTCCATGAAAGTATACGGCAGTGACAACTAGTGTTCAGAAGGTCAACCTATCAGAACTAAGGGTTCTGTTAGAGGAAATCATCACACAAGGTGTTATGGGATTACTGCCTTTTGAATGAACTGGCTGTCTCTTGTAAACTTCTTGTGCAATAACAGCTATGAGTCTCCCCACTCACCATGCATCTCCATGTTATGTGTACATGTAATCTCACGATTGCATCTCAATCTTGGGCACAACTTTCCCTATACATTTGGGGTAATTGGACAACTGCCCCAGCTGGATTTACCTTTCATTAACATATATCTGGCTAGGGTCATTCTCTGGACAAAAGTATTTCAGCAAAGAATTAGCTCATCTCACTCACAGAGAAAAGAACCACTAACAATGAAATCTTCAACTCCTTACCTTCATCCTGGGTTATTTACACAAGACCCTATTTTAAGAGATTTACTGCTCCCATTCCTGGGATGAAGTTTTAGCCATTTGCTAGTTACTGAGTTAAGGCAGTTACTTCCCACTGACCCAAGAAGATTGCCTCCAGGCCAGGCAGGCAACAGGTGCCAAGCTTCTTTCTTGTGCAAATTAAGTTTTTATTCCTCCTCAGCCAGGTGCTATTCCTAGATTTTCTCCTCAGCAATTACTCTGAGTGAAAGTGCTTTTACTAACCAAATACTACGTGCTCTGACAGAGGTTGCTTAGCCACCTAGCATATGTCCCCCTCCCTATCAGAAAGCAGCTGCAGCTGGGATGAGGGGGAAAAGCGGCGCCAAAGACAGTTTACTTTCTTGTGACTTACTGAACCCTAACATTTTATCTAGCCATTTCTAGATTATTGTTTGAGCACATAAATTCCCTAATTAGTCTTAGCCTTTAGTTGACCCTACCAGAGAACTCCCCTTTAGTCACTCCCCTTTTGGGTTGTGATTGGAAGCTGACAATTAATTGCTTTATGTGTGGGTCCTTATCACCTCTCTCTGAGACCCTGAAAACTTCAAGCCTCGCCATTGCTTTACCAAAGAATTACTGTGTGGGTATATATGCTGCTTCTCGGAGAGCACTGGTAGAATAGGATTGATGGAGAAGAACAAAGATGAGGACGGAGATGGAAAGAACTAGGTAGAATGATGAGAGAACAGCAGAAGGGACTGAGAGCAGGAGGGACCGGGAGGAGCTAAGTAAGAGAGCAGAAAAGAAACTGTGTAGATGGAATCGCCATAGAAGAATAAAGTGAACAGACTAAAGAACTCAGTGTGCTTAGATTCATTGACTATCCCTCAGATTAGAATCCTCAGCTGGTTGGTAGACTCTTCCGCGGACCCTGGGAGCAAGCAATATAGGCTGGACCTATTATTGCTTGTGTTACATGTCCTACTTGGTGGAAGGAGGGGCTGCCTGATTCTAGACGTGCAAATAAACCCAATTAAGATCATTAAACTTAGGCAGAGCTGGGCTGCATAGCATCCAGACACTGTAGCTGAGGACGGTCTTGAACTTCTACCTTCCTGCCTCTACTCTAGACTTTACTTCCGTATTTTCCATCTAATACCTTCTGATCACTGTTGCCTATGAGTAAGCATCAGTAGTGGAAAAGTTGCGTCCGTTTATCAGATGGGTTGAGAACACACTATCATTTTGTGACATGCCTGTCCCAAAATCCATACCTCAATACAGTCACAAGGAAACAGCAGACAAATACAACTGAGGGGTGCTTTATACAGTGACTGGCATAGCTGAAGAGTTGGCTCAACAGTTAAGAGCACAGACTGCTCTTCCAGAGGTCCTAGGTTCAATTCCCAGCACCCACATGGCAGTTCACAGCTGTGTGTACCTCTAATTCCTAGGGATTTGGCACCCTCTTCTTGATTTCTCAGGTACTAGGAACAGATGTGGTATACAAACATACATGCAGGTGAAACACCCTTATGCATAAAATAATACAACTTTTTAAATTAGCCAATCATCTCTGATGTTGTGGGATAATCTTTTTGTATACTGTAAAGATGTGCCTCTGCCTAAGATGCCTTCTGATTGGTTTAATAAAAAACTGAATGGCCAATAGCTAGGCAGGAGAGAATAGGCGGCACTTCTAGGGAGAGAGCTCTGGGAAGAAGGGAGGCAAAGATGCCAGTGAGTCACTGAAGAAGTCCGGCATACGGTACAGAGGAGAGGTAATCGAGCCACATGGCAGAATGCAGGTTAACAAAAACGGGTTACATTAGAAGAGCCAAGGCCAAGCTTTCATAATTCATAAGTCTCCATGTTATTTGCAGGCTGGTGGTCCTGATGAGACAATACAACTCCACTCAGAAAGTATCAAGGTCAAAAAAGCTGAGGAAAAGCAGAGAAATGTTTCAAAGTGAAGATTTAGCATAAGGCAACAAGAGAGAAAATGTGTCTGACTTGTGACTCCTGGGGCTGCAAACACATTGTTGGAGAAGCCTGAATGGGATCTTCTTAGAAGGTGAAGAGCTTTATGGGAAATGCACACCAGAGAGCTCCAGACCCAGGGACCCTCTGCATTACAGTAAGCAGCATGATCGCATGGCTTGGGTGGGCTCTGATATTACACCAACAAGCTAGGTGTGTGCTTTCCAGATGAGCTACAGTACTAGCCTGAAAAATGTTATTCAAAATGATGGCTATTAAGATGTGTATGGTACCTAAAACGCTGTAGGTGCTCAAGAATGTAAATTCCTCTCAGAATGCTGATCTCCTATAGCAACCCACAGGCACGTGTCTGCTAAGATCGGCTCTCACTTTAATGGAAGTGGGTTCCTCTGTCTCTGAACTTTGACCCCAGGGAACAAGGGTAGCTTCTACATTTCAGCTGGATTAACAAAATTCTGTCTTCTAGGAACTGGCAAAGGAAATGAGATGCTAATCCACTTCTGCTTCTCAACTTGAATCTAGAGGACATGCAGATTTAACTAGATCTGATATCTGAGGGGAAGGAACTGTCTCCTGCAGTGAGCAAAGGATGTTAAAATTTAGTTTGCAGGGCCAGGCGGTGGTGGCACACGCCTTTGATCCCAGCATTTGGGAGGCAGAGCCAGGTGGATCTCTGTGAGTTCGAGGCCAGCCTGGTCTACAGCACAAGCTCCAGGACAGGCCCCAAAACTACACAGAGAAACCCTGTCTCAAAAACACCAAACAAACAAACAAAAACAAAAAACCCCCAAACAACACCAACAACAAAAATTTAGTCTGCAGGTAGGCAAACTGAATCAGATACCTACAGAGGGGCAGAGACAAGAAAGAAGGCCGGAAGCAGCTGAGTTGATAGGGTATTGGCCTAGCGTGCATGAAGCCCTGGGTTCGATCCCCCATAACACATGGGAATGTAGTGTTGGCCTGAAATCTCAGCACTGAAGGGTGGTGGAGGCAGGAGGATTAGAATTTCAAAGTCACCCCTTAAGCTACCTAGTGAGTCTGAGGACAGCCTGAGTTTCATAAAGGACCCTTAAAAGAAAGAGAAAAGATGGGGTTGGGGATTTAGCTCAGTGGTAAAGCGCTTGCCTAGCAAGCCCAAGGCCCTGGGTTCGGTCCTCAGCTCCAAAAAAAGAGAAAAAGAGAGAGAGAAAAAGAGAGGGAGAGAGAGAGGGAGAGAGAGAAAGAGAGAGAGAGAGGGAGAGGGAGAAGGAGAGGGAGAGAGGGAGGGGGAGAGAGAGAGGGGGAGGAGAGAGGGGAGGGGGAGAGAGAGAGAGAGAAGAGAGAGAGCCTAGGAGAAAACCAATGTCCTATAGCAGTCGGCCCTTTAACCCCTTCCATCACTCCAGCAGTCTAATCGATTTCTTCCCTTTGCCCAGGCCAACTTGAGCGGATTTTTTTATATATATACAGTGTTTCTTTGTATAGCCCTGCCTGTCCTGGAACTAGCTCCCATAGACCAGGCTGACCTCGAATTTACAGAGATCCGCCTGCCTCTGCCTCCTGAGTGCTAGGATTAAAGGTGTGCGCCACCACCTCCCAGCTGTTTTTGTTTTTTTTGACACAGAGTCTCTCTTATGTAGAGTCCCAGCTGTCCTGAAACTTGCTGTATAGACTAGGGTGGCCTCCTGCCTCTGCCTCCCCAGGGCTAGGATTAAAGGTGAATGCCACCAAGCCCAGCTTGAGTGGATTTTTGTCAGCTGTGGCCATTGCTTTCCCCCTCCTTTTGCCAGACCTCATACCAAAAAGGGAGTCCTGCCCCTGTCAGGAATCAATACAGAACTTCAACAGGCTCCAGGGGTCTCAAGTCAGCCCCACTCACCAAGGCTGGCCTCGGCCAGGAGCAGGTAAGCAGGCACCAGCTCTACTGAGCTCAGGCCGTGCACACTCATGCGGAATCGAAGGGAGTGCAGAGCCGCGGGGACAGCGTCTTCGTGTTTTCCTTCAAAAAGATATTTCTGGGCGACGGTGTAGCAGAACTCAATCAAGTGCTTCTGTGGAAGGTGGGAACAGACGCTGTGAGACAGTCTCGGGGAAAAGGCACAGGTGGAAACACCCACAGGTAATGTCAATGCCTGGACTGGGTGACATGAGATTCAGGGCTGGGGTGGATAAAAATGCAAACTTGGGGCCCTAAGTCCAAGGTCCAGGAGCAGGTATCTCATTTCAGTTCAGAATTTGGCAGACAGGTGGCTCTAGCATTCCTGTAGTTCTTGTTGGTAGCATCCCTTTCCATCATTGCTTTTTATTTCTAGGGTTTGGTACCTGCTAGCCAAGCCCCTACCAACTGATGTACATCACTGGCCTTATCCTTCCAGTTCTAATAAAACTTTAATTTAGCAAAGCTCTAGATGACACAGGACAATCTAAAACTTTCTGTCTACTGAAAGACTGTAAGCACTGGAGGACTGAGACCACTGCTTCAAAATCTTCTAGACATAACAGGGACACTGCACCCACGAACTCTCAACAATATCGTTGTTCATGCAAGACCAGACCAGCCATGGATGGGGGACATTTAATAAGAGCTAGAGGTAGTCAGTGGCTGCTGAGGGAGAATCTGTTTTCTTCAGGGATGAGCCATCTGAAGGCTTCCCAATCCTAAGGGGTCAGGTCCCCAATCCTAAGGGGTCAGGTCCCCAATCCTAAGGGGTCAGGTTCCCAATCATGTACATTAGGCAACACTACAGGAGACACACACACACACATACACACACACACACACACACACACACACACATACACACACACATACACACACACACACACACACACACACACACACACACACACACACACACCCGTTACAGGAGAGGGGTCAGGGAACACAGGAGGCATTGGAAGAGAACAGGGAGGGTAGAAAGGGTGCAAAGTGTAGCCATGTATGAAATTCTGAAGAAATTAAAATTTAAATTCAAAAAGTAAAACTGTCTTTATATTTGAGTTAATTTCAAGAAAACATCTCTTTTTCCTTCTGAAATTATCCTGCCTGGCTAATATAAAAACAACTTTCAAGTCTTCATTGTTCTCAGATGATCGTAGTTTTGTAACACTAATATTGATGAGTCTGGTACTTATAGATTTGTGGTTTCAGGAGGCTAATTTTGGGGGGCTGGGAAGATGGCTCAGTGGGTAAACTGCCTGTTGTGTAAGCATTAGGACCCAAGTCCAGGTCCTTAGCACCTACATAAAAACATCATAGTAGTCACAATAACCACAGACTGGGAGAGGGACCCCAGGGTCTCACAAACAGCCAGTCTAGCCAAAAGGGCAAGCTCCAGGCTCAGTGAGAGACCTTGTCTCAAAATACAAGGTGGGGAGCAGCAGAGAAAGACACCCCAAGTCAACCTCTGGTCTCCACACATGCAAGCATACCTGCATACACATGTGTGCACATGCACACAAAGGGGATTAACTTTCAAAATAATAATTGAAATTCTTTTTCTTTTCTTTCTTTTTGTTTTGTTTGTTTGTTTTTTGTTTTTTTAAGAAAGGATTTCTCTGTGTAGCCCTGGCTGTCCTCGAACTTACAGAGATCCACCTGCGTCTGCCTCCCAAGTGCTGGGACTAAAGGTGTGAGCCACCACTGCCTAGCTAATAATTGATATTCTTAGTTGGGCGGTAGTGGCACACACCTTTAATACCAGCACTTGGGAGGCAGACGCAAGTGGATCTCTGAGTTCGAGGCCAGCCTGGTCTACAGAGCTAGTTCCAGGACAGCCAGGGCTACACAGAGAAACCCTGTCTCAAAGAACAAAAAAAAAAAAAAAATTAAAATAATAATGATAATAATTTATATTCTTTTAATGCCATAATCTAGATTAGTTTTTATAGTCTCCTTTATACCCTGATATATTAATATCATTTTTATATCCTCTTATACTAGTGGTTCCTAATGCTGTAACCCTTTAATACAGTTCCTCATGTTGTGATGAACCCAACCATAAAATTACTTCCATTGCTACTTCATTCCTGTAATTTTGCTACTGTTATGAATCATAACGTAAATATTTTTTTCAAAAGGTCATGACCCACAGATTGAGAAACAATGTGCTATTCACTAAAGCTCTTATCATAGTACTTGGCACATGGATTCTATGGACTGAACCATGCCCCCCACCCCAAAAGTCATGTGCTAGAGCTCTAAATCCTTGTCCCTCAGGATATGATGAAAAGTTTCTGCACTCCATAAGTCTCTCCGCCAACGCAGCAATCCAAATCAGATCAAATCAGACTGAATTAGAAAAAGTCAGGGTTTAAAGAGCAAAGGGCTCCCGGGTGATTTTCCGGCCTCCCAGAGACAGGGAAAGGAGACCAAAAACCATGTGTCTGTTTCCTGGGGTGCAGTTCAAATACTCTGTGGGAGTGGTCTTGAGCATCTCTGGGGGAGGAGCTGTGTTTGGAGGGGCTTTCTGGGGGGCAGGGTCTGGGCAGAGAGGTGGGGCTTCCACCAGAACATTCCAGATTCTTTGGGTGTATGGATGCCAGGGTGCCAGGGGCTTAGGTGAAGCTCCCACTAGAACAGACTGTATTTGGATAAAATGCTCTCCAAAGAGGTGGTTCAGTTAAAATGGACCCACTCACATAGACTGTATCGAATTTAACCTATTGGGCATCTTAGTTACATTGTGTGTGTGTGTGGGGGGTGTCCATGTGTGCCATACGGAGAGGTCAGAGGACAACTTCTGGGAGTGGGGTCTCTCCTTTGACCTTGTGGGTTCTGGGGATCGAACTTAGGGTGTCAGGCTCGGCCGCAAGTGCCCTGCCCCACCAAGCCATGTGACCAGCATTGACTGGTGTCTTGATAAGAAAAACTGGACCGGCAAAGAAACACCAGCGTGTTGTAGAATATTATTATTTTAAGGTGTGTTACTTTTGTTTATGCTCTGGAACATTTGATTAATGATGCAAAGATGTGTTTGATTTAAATAAAACTCACCTGCGGTCGGGAGGCTGCGGCAGCAACTAGCTGACAGGAAGTGGTGGGGAGGAGCCAGGTGGGAAAGGGTTGATAAGGAGGGCGAAGAGAAGCACAGGGGCTTTTGTGAGCAAGGAGAGGAGGTGAGCTGCTTGCTGTCAGCCTCTGGAGAGCAGAACCGCACCTTAACCTTTGAACCTTGAGTCCTTCAGAGGGACAGAGATTTAGTTAAGTTCCTTTTGTAGCTTTGAAAGAGTCGGTGCCTGAAGGAACGGAATTCCCTCCGGCTGCGGCCCTTGAGGCCTAACCGCTGGCTGGTAGCGGCCCAGTTGCTGATTCAGACAGCTGTGGCTTAAAAGGCAGCAACAATTTAAAAACAACAACAACAGCCATGATGTGTGCACACAGGACCAGATGAAGACTCTGCAGGAAGGCAGCCACCCATCAGCCAGGAAGAGAGATCTTAGGAGACACCAAGTCTGGGGCTTGGGGGATGGCTCAGTCAGTAAAGTGATTCAGAAGCATAAGGACCTGAGTTCAACACCCAGAGAAACCAAGGAAAAAGCTAGGCGTGGTGTGCACACCTGTACTCCCAGCACTGAGGAGAAAGCCATAGGCTGGGGCTCACTGGCCAGCTAGGCTAACCTCCTTGGTGAAACCCAGCCCAGTGAGAGACCCTGTCTCAAAAGACCAAAACCAAAAACCAAGGTAAACGGCTTCTGAAGACGGACACCTAACGTTGTCCTGTGGCATCCAAAGGCAATTCAAACACACGTGTACACCCAAAGATACTCAGGGTGTGGGCAGGAGACTGGGAGGGTTGGGGGAGGACGTGGGGGGAGGAAAAGGTGGGAAAGGAAGGGAATGGGGGAAGGTAGAAACCCTGACTTGGACTTTCAACCTCCAGCAGTGTTGAGAAAATGAACACTTGTATGTACCACTCTATCTGCGGTATCTTGTTATGGCCACTCAAGCAAATCAGCAGAGTGGGTATTCAGTGAAAACGTGGGAAATGACCCAGGGAGCGGGACTATGATTGGCAACATAAAGACCAAGGCCCAGCCCTCACTGTCACCGGCTGTAGGACTTGCCTGTCGCTTCTGCAGCTGCTGTAGGCCATGCTGCCTTTCTTCCTCTGAGTTATAGAAGGGCATGGTGGTACGCAGAGGAATTAGCAGCTGGCATATCTTCTCATGGATGCTGCCCCAATCAGCCTTCTGATGCACAGGCCCACTGGCAACAAAAACACACTGCGTTATCTTGATCTTTATCTCCTCCAGCCTAGCTCGAAAGGCCAGAAGAGTCAGCCCAACCAACCCAGGCAGGGGCCTGAAACCCTTTCTGAGATGGAATTCTATCTTCTCTCAGGTCTTTATTTGTATAAAAACTACATTGGGGCAGGGAGGAGGGTGGTGGAAGCTGGAGAGATGGCTCAGAGGTTAAGAGCACTGGCTGTTCTTCCAGAGGTCCTGAGTTCAATTCCCAGCAACCACATGATGGTTCACAACCATCTGTAAAAGGACCTGGCTCCCTCTGCTGGCCTGCAGGCATACATGCAGACAGAACACTATATACATAGTAAATAAATAAATCTTAAAAAAAAAAACCAAAAAAACCAAAAAACTGCATTGGGATCCCTGGCCACCAGAAAAATGCAGATTAAAACTACCTTGAGATTCCAGTCAGAATGGTTATCAAGGAAACAAATGTTCTGAGTGTGGTGGCACACACCTTTAATCCCAGCATTCAGGAGACAGAAGCAGGCTAATCTCTGTGACTTTGAGGCCAGCCTGATCTACATAGAGAGTTTCCAGGCCAACCAGTGTACACAGTGAGACCCTGTCTTTAAAAAAGAGAAAGGAAAAATCAAAACAAAAACAAAAAAACAAGTGACAACAAATAATGGAAATATAGCCGGGCGGTGGTGGCACACGCCTTTAATCCCAGCACTCGGGAGGCAGAGACAGGCAGATCTCTGTGAGTTCAAGGCCAGCCCGGCCTACAGAGTGAGTTCCAGGACAGACTCCAAAGCTACACAGAGAAACCCTGTCTTGAAATAAATAAATAAATAAATAAATAAATAAATAAATAAATAAAAATAATGGAAATACGTAGGGAGAGATGAACCCGGTGGGAATACAGACTAGTGCAGCCAGTATGGAGGTTTCTCAAAAAAATAAAAATAGAAGACTGGAGAGATGATGGTTCAGTGGTCTAGAGTACGTGCTCTTGCAGAGGACCTGGGTTTGATTCCTGGTACCCACATGGTGACTCACGATAATTCATAAGTATAGTTCCAAGTGATCCAACCCCTTCTCCTGACCTCCGAGAGCACTAGGCACACATGTGGTGCACAGACATACATGCAGGCAAAACATTCCTACACATAAAATGTATGAATCTAAAACAACTTAGTCTAAAGCTAGTACTACCATAGGGCCAAGCTATACCACTCCTGACGTGCACCTGAAGGACTAAGTCCTTCACCAGAGAGGTTCTGGGACATCCATGTTTACTGCTGCACCATCTACAACAGCCAGGAAATGGAACCAGCCTGGATGGTCATCGATAGACAAATGAATAAAGAAAACGTACTATGTCTACATAGTGGAATTTTATTTAGCTGTAAAGAAAAATGAAATTATGACATTCTAAGGAAAATGGTTGGAACTGGAGGCCATTATGTTAAGTGAAATAAGTCAGACCTAGGAAGACAAATATTGCATAATTCCTCATACATGTAGTGCAGTTTACATTCACACACACACACACACACACACACACACACACACACACACGACATTACAGTAGAGCAGGGAGTATGGAAGGAGAGAAAGAAGTCCACAGGGAGGGCAGAACAACAGTGATGGAAATACATATCATGAAGCAGAAGGAACTGTGGGGGAGGGAAGAGACCAGCAGGAAGGGGAAGGGGATAGAGGGGGGCAGTGGGTGATTCGAAAAAGAGCAAAGTGTGTGTATGTGTGTGTGTGTGTGTGTGTGTGTGAGAGAGAGAGAGAGAGAGAGAGAGAGAGAGAGAGAGAGAGAGAGAGAGAGAGAGAGAAATGTCACAGTAAAACCCTTTTCTTTGTGTGCTAACCAAAAATTATCTAAAACTGTTGGGTTTGGGAAGGGGCCGTGTGAAGGGGCCTTTTCTGCAGACACCTGTTCACACTGGAGGTCACATATGCAGCTGTGGCTCTGGTGTTAAGCACAACAAACACAGCTGGGTGTGGTAGCCCAGGCCTTTAATCCTAGGCAGAGGCAGGCAGCTTTAATCCCAACACTCGGAAGACAGAGGCAGGCAGATCTCTATGAGTTCAAGACCAGCCTGGTCTACACAGTGATTTCCAGGACAGCCAAGGGTTATGTAGTGAGACCCTGCCTCAATAAAGAAAGAAAAGAAAAGAAAAAGGAAAGGAAGAGAAAGAGAAAAGAAAGAAAGAAAGAAAGAAAGAAAATTGTCTGGAAGAAATTTTAAAAAAATTAAAAAAGGAAGAAACCCAGAGGATGGGAGAAAATACTGGCAAATCATCTGACAAATGTCTTGTATCCAAAATATATTCAGAACTCCTAAAAGTTAGAAGATCCAGTTCTTTTTGAAAGGAAGGAAGGATTTAAATAAACCTTCCTCCCAAAGAAGATATAAAAATGGCTAATTAGCACAGGAAAAGATGCATGTTAGTTACTAGGGAAATACAAAGCCAGAGCACCATGAGAAGCCCTGTCAAATCCTCTAGAACAGCTGCGAACACAGACATGAACAAGAGTCAGCAGGTCAGCACGGCTGGATGGGAGGGCAAGAGGACTGCCATGTTTGAAGGCCAACCTGAACTACATAGTGAGTTCCAGGCCTGTCTGGGCTACCGAGTGAGACCCGTCAAACAAGCGACAAAAACGCACGTGCAACAAAGTCTGTAAATAACTGTCACTGTCCTTTCTAAAGACACTGGCTTTGGGGCACAGCGGAAAGTACCGTCTTACTCTCTCCTACCTTCTTTAACATGATCGTAACAGATGCTGTTTTATTTTCAAAGAGGCAAAGTTACATTTAAGGCCTTCTCCCACATCACTGGCAACAAGAGGACATTGCCAGTGCAGTCTGAACGCCCACTCCCATCCCCAGAAAGCCTGAAGACAATGCTAACAGTGCTATTGGTGACAGTGACTACAGAAAAACATGTTTATAAAGTCTTTCTTAGACCCATCTCAGCCGAATTCAGATCCATCAACTTCAGTGTTCAGATATCCCCAAACTACTCTAGAACAATGTAAGGTTGTGTTTATTGTTTGTTTGATTTTGTTTTGTTTTTTTTGTTTGTTTGTGTTTTTGGGGGTTTTTTTGGTTTTTTTTGTTTTTTTTTTTTTTTTTTTTTTTTTTGGTTTTTCAAGACAGGGTTTCTCTGTGTAGCTTTGCGCCTTTCCTGGAACTCTGTAGACCAGGCTGGCCTCGAACTCACAGAGATCCGCCTGGCTCTGCCTCCCAAGTGCTGGGATGTGCGACACCACCACCCGGCTTTGTTTTGCTTTTCAAGACAGTTTGGTTTACAGACTTTGTTGTACGTGCATTTTCTCTGTGTGTCTCTGGCTGTCGTGGAACTCACAATATAGATCAGGCTGGCCTTGAACTCATAGAGATCTGCCTGTCTCTGCCTTCTGAGTGTTGAGATTAAAGTCAACAATTTTTTTTTCTTTTGTTTTTCAAGACAGGGTTTCTCTGTGTAGCCCTTGCTGTCCTAGAACTGTCTCTGTAGACCAGGCTGGCCTTGAACTCACAGAGATCCGCCTGCCTCTGCCTCCCAAGTGCTGGGATTAAAGGCGTGCGCCACCACTGCCCAGCAAAGCTGTCAACTTTAATGAATGGAAGTTCTAGAGCATAGAACTCAGAGTGGGGACTTTCTAATAAAGCTTTTCTGATACTAAAACTGCTTCCTTTTGTAACATGAAAAGGTGTACTCCACGCTGAATGAAGAGAAGACTGGGCCTGAATTTCTTGCAGGAACCCAAGCCAGGGGGCATGGAAGCCAGTTCCACTGATTAATTGTCAGCACACACGCTGCTCTTTCTTTTTGTTTATTTATTTTTTGGTCTTTTTCGAGACAGGATTTCTGTTTGTAGCTTTGGAGCCTGTCCTAGAACTCACTCTGCAGACCAGACTAGCCTCGAACTCACAGAGATCCACCTGTTCTGCCTCCCAAGTGCCAATATTTCTTAAAAAGTAAGTCATCTTAACTCACTGGGACTTTTCAAGGGGGTAGTGGCTCTTATGGTTTCCTGGGATAGAGAGCACTGTCTCCTCCCAGACACCAGCAGTAATGGGTCAGGGCAAGAGTGTCTCTGTCTCTGTCTGTCTGTCCATACACCTGCCCTCTGTGTGTGTGTGTGCGTGTGTGTGCGCGCGCGCGCACGCGCGCTGTGCTGTGCTTTCTGTTGTTCACTAGGCCCTTGCTATTGAAAAGCTTCCAGCTCATGGGACAGCTTCTCTGGTACTAGTATCTGCTGGTATTTAATCTCAATGATCATGTACTTCATGGTCAGAAAGCAGTGATCTCCATCAGTTAGGGACACAGTGACCTGGGAAGAACGGCCAGTCTTGGAGGTGAGTACCAGCCCAATCACAGGCTCACAGTTTTCAGGGCCTTGTGGAAAATGGAGTAGCGGTTGTGTCTGACTGACAGTGGCTTCTGCTACAGAGGCAGTGTGGCACTCCTCAGACCGCTTCCTTTTCACAGCTTCCAGATGTGGGTCATGAAAGCGTGGCCAGTTCATTGTGTCTTCCAGTCTTTACCATGCTGTGGAGTTTCCTAGTGACTGACTGGGTTTCCAAACACTAGGCTTGTTTGTGCCGGTGGAACAGCGTTGGTAAGCGCAGTTTCTTCAGCTCCTAGCATGCATTGCTCCTCCTAGGTGAGCTTGGCCATGGGCTTGAGATGATTGTGTCAACTGGAGGAACCCTGAATTCAGGACCACAGTGCCTGCATCTCACCTGGGTCAGCCTGGAAGTCACCACACGGCTCTCAACACTTACATGGCCAGGCTTGACTGCTCTCAAAGTCTTCGTCACCATCACCTTCTTCACAGTGTTCTCTACAACAGTTTTTGTTGTTGTTGTTTAGTTGGGTGTGGTGTTGCATGCCTTTAATCCCAGAAGTAGAAGGATCTCTGAGTCTGAAGATAGCCTGGTCTACATATTGAGTTCCGGGACAGCCTGGGCTACAAAGAGAGATCTTGTCTCAGAAAACAAACAAACAATTAAATTTTGATGATATCTAACTATTTTCACTTTGGTTCCTTCTGATGTTCAATCTAAAACTACACAGATTTACAATTATCTTCCCTTCTAAACCTTCTGTAGTTTTATAGCTAACATTTAAGTCTTTTGTATGATTATTTTTCACACAAGAGAGAAGGTGCAGGTCCGAGTCCATCCTATTACATGTGGATATCTACTTAACTCAGCACCATTTGCTAAAGGTGCTGTCCTCAATGAATGTTTGAAAATCAACTGGTCATAAATGTACATACAAGGTTACTTATAGACTCTCAATTCTGTACATACTGGAGCATTATAGGAAGTTTTGGAACTGGAAATGTTATATTTCCATATGAATTTTAGGATCAGCATGTCTAAGTTGGAATTTCACATGGATTGCACTGAATCTATAGAATAATTTGGGGAATATGGCTATCTTAATAATAAGTATTTCAATTTCTTTCAACAATGTTTTGTTAGAACGTAGGCCTGATCCTGTAGCGTGAATCAGGACACACCTCCCTGAAGCTCTCTCTGGGGTGGAATTAAAGTCTGTGTTTTTTCCTGTCCCTTGTCAAATACACCATAGTAAGCCCAGGCAACCCTACCATTTACATCGACCCTCAGCCTCCCATGTGCCAGAATGACAGGCACGAACCACCACACCCAGCGTCCTACTGCTTTTTTCCTGTTTTGGTTGTTTTTTGTTTGTTTTTGTTTTCTGAGACAGGGTTTCTCCAGCTGGCTTTGAACTCTGAGATCCACCTGCCTTTGTCCCTGAGTGATGAGATTAAAGGTGTGCACCACCACCACCACCACCACCACCACCACCACCACCACCACCACACTGCCCTCCTGCTTTTTATTATTAAAATATCACTTGACATTTTCTCCCTGCTGGCCAGTGAAGACATTTAAAATTGTATCACATGCATTCAAATTAAAGGAAAAATATTGCAAATTACTCTTATCTATATGCTATGAGCTGAGGATTCTTCGATCTACTATTAATGTTTCAGTGTGTACTTTTTATAAAATTATCCTTCTTAAAAATGTTCTATTCCAGGCCAGCAAGATGACTTCCCACCAAGCCACATGCTGAAATGGAGAACTAACCCCTGAAAGTTTTCTTCTGACCTGCACACACACCAACACAATTAAATAAATAAATGTACTGTTTTTTAATGTTCTGTCATCTGGGAACATAGTCATAATTCATGGTATATAACATAATTGTATTTAGAAGAAAACAGAAGAAATTTCACCAAAATGCCTTTTTGTTTTGTTTTGTGTTTTACTGAGTGATAGGATTTGGATTTAGTTCGCCAAGATTGAGGATGTACTGAGTGAAACATGGAGGAAGGGCATCTGGAATGGTCTGAGAAGGGAACCTTCACTCTGCACCTGGACCATTAATAGCTAGGCAGGGTCTACCCTCCAATGCAGCACACTGCTGCCGCCTGTCAGTCCTCATGAACACAAACAACATCACATCAACTCCAAACCACCCATATGGCTTGCTCAGGGGCAAATTCCAAATCCTTTCATCTGGTGTCACCCAAACCTCTAGCTTCTTGGTTCAAACTCCTCCCCTAACTGATCACAGCCTTTTCAACTGTTTTTGACTCAACTCATAGGAAGAAATAAAATGTATGAATATACATTATTTATATAGTATAAATTTAGGTTGTGACTTAGTCATGACCTGATGCATCCCCGTCTGCAACATGGAAATCACTGACTGCCCCTCACACGGTTTCCTTTCCCACCTAGGTTCCAGCCAACGCCCGGATAGCTGGAAAGACCTCCCCTTCTTCACATAGCAAGCCTCTACTGGCCTCTCAATACTCAGCCCAAATGTTATTTCTTCAGAGAAACCTTTTTAGATACCGCTGCAGTCACCATGTTTCCATCCTCAGACATCTCAGGCTTAATGCATCCTGAGTGACAGTATGTATCATGTACAATGGATAATAATGGCTATGCGTTAGGCTGGTAATGTTACCATCCTAATTTGTGAGGCTCAAACAATCCAGGGCTGGGGATGTGATTTAGCTGGTAGTGTCTGCTAGTATGCTGAGACCCTGGTGTTCTATCTCCAGGATCACACAAACCAGGTATGTTGACACACACTTGTAACCCCAGCCCTTGAGGGGTATGGATAGGAGGATCAAAAGTTCGATCCTTAGCTTACATAGTGAGTCTGAGGCCAACTTGACTACACGAAACCATCTTCCTCTTGAATTAGTAGCTCCTCTACACTCAGACTAATTGCACGGGCCAATTAGTCTTCTTTTGGGTCCTCAAGGACACAAGTCTTTCCTACTTATGAGCCCTATCTGTGCCCTTTCCAGGGCAAGAATGCTGGTGCTTTAGCTCACTACCTTCAGAGAAGCTGTCTGCCCAATTTCTCACACTTCCTTTGACTTCTGACATTTCTCCCTGAAATTATCGTTTGTTCACTTCACTGTCTTCCGAGCTTTCAGGGAAAGGATCTACAGTACTGGCCCATTATGTTCAGCACCTAGAATGGCGCCCAACACAGTAACAGTAGGACCCCGGGGAAACATCAGGAGAAAAACCAGTAGAGTGGGAGAGGAGGCCGATGAGGCCACGGGAGTCTTAGAGACACGTCTTCAAGCCTGCTCCGGCCTCGAGGGGTTGCTGGCAGAAAGGGCCACCACGTATACAGACACACAAGGCCAGCCCCATGGTTGGGAGACTGGGAGGGAGCAAAGGCGCCAGGCACCGCGTTCCAGGGCCTACCAGTAATAAGTGACTGTACAAGCCGTGCACACCCGCTCGGCCGGGGCTTCGCACACCTCACAGCAGAGCCGGCGCCCCTTGGGCACCGCGAGCGGGTAGATCACGTTCATGGTGCAGCCCGCAGTGTCTGTCTCCAGGACGGTTGCCAGGCTCGCCCACGAAAGACATAGACGTCACGTGACAGCCGCGGGCCAGCAGGGGAGTCCGGATTTCAAGGGCAAGGGGGCGGAGCGAGGCGGGACTAACAGCGGTAATCGGGAAGGGGTGAGCGCAAAGTCTTAAGTCCCAAAGGTTAAATGGCTAGAATTTGTTTGCAATGGAACCCAAGCTTGGAGAGGGATGTACGGTGGCCGGTAAAGGTAAAAAACAAAACAAAACAAAACAAAAACCACTTAGCTTTCCAGACTAGGAAACCCACAGGAGGTATAATTTTTCTGGATTTTCGAGAAAGACGCGTCCTCTCAATGCATTTCGACGGACTCAGACAGACAGACAGACGAGCATTTTGAAGCCGTGGCGAGGTCAGGACCTAGGGATGTCCCGAAGGCAGGGGACGCCCACAGTTACTATTTGCGGTTGCGCGTAGCTCAGGAATCCGGAAGGGGGCGTGGCGCCAGCGGCCGGCGTGCCGGGGCGCAGTGGTTCCTGCGTGCAAGTGACTCTAGCTTGCAGATGGCGGAAATGGACCTGGTCGCGGAGTTGCCGCCACCCGAGGGTGCTGCGCGCTGGGCAGAGGTTATGGCTCGCTTTGCGGCCAGGCTGGGCGCGCAGGGCCGGCGGGTGGTGCTGGTCACGTCGGGAGGCACCAAGGTCCCCTTGGAAGCGCGAGCCGTGCGCTTTCTGGACAACTTCAGCAGCGGGCGACGCGGGGCAGCGTCGGCCGAAGTCTTCCTGGCCGCGGGTTACGGGGTCCTGTTCTTGTACCGAGCGCGCTCGGCCTTCCCCTATGCCCACCGCTTCCCGCCCCAGACCTGGCTGTCGGCCCTGCGGCCTTCTGGCCCAGCCCAGTCGGGGAAACTGAGTCTGGAGGCCGAAGAGAATGCGCTCCCGGGCTTTGCTGCAGCATTGCAGAGCTACCAGGAGGCAGCTGCTGCTGGCACCTTCCTGGCAGTAGAGTTTACCACTTTGGCGGACTATCTGCATCTACTGCAGGCTGCGGCTCTGGCTCTCAACCCACTAGGTGAGTGCTGTAAGGAATCCAAAGGTTTCTTGGAGGTAGAGCCATACTTCCAGCCTCTTTTCCCTCATGCTTGCTGCTTTATCCCACAGCCAGGGAACCCGAATTGTTAAGAAACAGACCCCCATGCCCTTCCCCGATTTCTTAGACTCTGGTTTTCTTTACAGGCTCTTCTGCGATGTTTTACCTGGCTGCTGCAGTGTCAGATTTCTATATTCCTGTCTCCGAAATGCCTGAACACAAGATCCACTCATCTGGTGGCCCACTGCAGGTGATGGGCTCTCTTCCAGAGATCTGACCCCCTATAACCAGTCTTGGGTTACTTTCCTCTTGATCTGGAGATGGCCTTTCTGCATTCTGTATGAGCTAGGCACTGGGAATACAGAGATGAATAAGACACTGCCCTCCGTCAAGGACCTCACAATCTAGCGAGGGCCTGGACACCAGCCATAATCACAAATCAGAATGATAAATGCTGTAGCGGAGGTATGTACACAGAGCAGTCAGATATCGGGGTAGTGAGATGGGGGAGTCAAGTTTTCCTGGAGATGACTCATCAGAAGATGGGTATAATAAAGTGGGGAAGGTCATTCCAAGTGGAGTTACAGGTTGGAGCTTGCAATTGGGTAATGTTCTGTGAAATGAAGTGCTTTGGAAGACTGAAGAGGCAGCTTTGCCTTTTCCTGGGGGTGGGGGAAACAACTTTGTTTTTTGTTTTTTGTTTTGTTTTGTTTTTTTGTTTGTTTGTTTTTCAAGACGGGGGTTTCTCTGTGTAGCTTTGGTGCCTGTCCTGGAACTCCCTCTGTAGACCAGGCTGGCCTCGAATTTACAGAGATCCACCTGCTTCTGCCTCCCTAGTGGTGGGATTAAGGGCGTGCACCACCACTACAGGGCTTGGATTCCTTCTTAAGACACTTGGACTTTTATCTTGTGAAGGCTAGAGGCACTTAGGTAGAAGAAAAAGATAAGTTTCTGTTTGGGCTTAGTGGCACATTCCCTTCATTGCAGCCCTTCAGTTAACAGATGATCTCTGTGAGTTCAAGGCCAGCCTGGTCTACATAGTGAGTTCCAGGCCAGCCAGGGCTGCACAGTGAGACCTCCATCTCAAATAAAAATAAAAAGTTTTGTTTGTAAAGAATATTCTAGCATTTTGAAAAATGAGGTAGGGAGTAGAGTGGATAAATAGGGGCTAGTGTAGTTAGTTTAAGGAAAAGGTATGAGAGGATAGTGTCGTGGCTGAGAATTTAAGGTGGTTTGGAGCCTTGGAACCTGAGGGAATTCATAGACATTTATTGGATAAGTAGTTTATAGATGAACCTATTGGAAGGGCACCTTTGGGACAGTTTACTTACACACTTTGGAGCACCTCCTCTGTGTCGAGTACTATGGTAGTATCTAGAGATGAGGAGAAATACACCAGCAGTTGCTCACACTCTTGGGGGGAGTGGAATCCTTGCTGCTGACAAAGTGGGAGCTTGTATGCGATTTCTGTCTCACTTGCTAACAGGCTGTGTACTCTTTAACAGTCTGTCTTGAGAATAAACAGAATGGCTCAGTATTCCCCTTTGGTTATACAAGGTTTTAGGAAACAGGGCAGGAACTTGAATCAAGTGAAGACCAAGTCAGTTGTGTCCTCACTGGTCTGTTGTAATTGTTGTATTTATACCTGTAGTTAACAAATGGGGGGGGGGAATGTAAATAGAAACCAGTAGCCACTCCAGCAATTTGGCATATTTTAGATGGAGAAGTTTAAAACCCAGTATTAATGGACTTCTGCCAAAGTAACGTTTCCACGAGTGGATTACATTTGTTTATCTTCAGATTGGCATTAAAAAGAGAGATGAACATGATCAAAATACAATGTATAAGATTCTGAACGATTTACAAATACTGAAATGGGCTAAAGGGAGTGCCGGGCATGGCGTCACTTCCCACCCCTAATCCCAGCGCTCTGGAGACAGAAGCAGGTAGATCTGAGTTCTCAGCCAGCCTGATTCACGTACCAAGTTCTGTCTAGGTCAGCCAGGGCTGCATAGTGAGACCCTGTTTTATAACAATAGTAGAATAAAAGGGGATGTTTGAGCAACTGTGGTAAGAATGACAGAACAGTGCCGGTTCAGGAAACAGTTTTACCCCAAAGTAGGTGTCAGGCCGTGAATTTAGGCGTCATGAGCCCCACAGAACCTAGCCTTCAGGCACGTAGTGTGCTCCGAGAAGTTACACCGTGAGAAATCCCTTTTACACTTAGGCAGAAGTTGGTCCCTGATTGCTTAGATTCCTGGCGGGGACTGACCACTGTTTACTGATTAAACTTTGTGTGCTCTCTCCCACACAGATAACCATGAAGATGGTGCCCAAAATGCTCTCTCCCCTGGTTAAAGATTGGGCTCCCAAAGCCTTTATAGTCTCCTTTAAGCTGGAGACTGACCCCGCCATCATCATTAATCGTGCTCGGAATGCCTTGGAGGTTTATCAGCATCAAGTGGTGGTGGCCAACCTCCTGGAGTCAATACAGTCCTCCGTGGTTATCGTCACCAAAGACTCAGAGACCAAATTACTGCTGTCGGAGGATGAAATCGCCAAAGGCATGGTGATAGAGGAGAAGATAGTGGAGGACCTTCGCTCGCGACACACGGCGTTTATATGTGACAAACACTGAAGGAAGTGCTCGCCTAGCATCCCAACCAGGGCTCTTACAACTGACAGGAAGGAGGATGAATCCTTTGCTAAGGATACAGACAATGAGGAAACAGTGTGCGGGCAGATAATGTCGGTATTTTGTTGCTGACGGAACCGCTTGACACACTCCTCTTGATTTGGAAATGGAACAAGAACTGTTTTTCACTTTTTACAAAGCTGACTGTGATTTCGTGTTCTTCAGAACTGACGTAGGGGACTTAAACTGCATGTCGGCCTACTGTACAATAGAAGGATTGTGGACGCATGAGTGGTCATGCTCTGAAGATCAGGTATTTACCAAGTGCCTACCATGTGCCAGGGCCTGTGTGAGCTTGGAGGGTTTAAAAGATGAATAAACAACATCTCATTCGGGAACTGGATGTACAAAAATTTAAGTGCAATAATAAAGTATGTGCCCACAAACTGACACATCGAAAGGGTGGGGGTTTTGTTTTTGTTTTTAATATTTAGTGTGGGGTTTTTTTTGTTTGTTTGTTTTTGGTTTTTTGTTTTGTTTTGTTTTTTTGAGACAGGGTTTCTCTGTAGCTTTGTGCCTTTCCTGGATCTCACTCTGTAGACCAGGCTGGCCTCGAACTCACAAAGATCGGCCTGCCTCTGCCTCCCGAGTGCTGGGATTAAAGGCGTGCGCCGCCGCCGCCGCCGCCGCCGCCGCCGCCGCCGCCGCCGCCGCCGCCGCCGCCGCCGCCGCCGCCGCCACCACCACCCAGCTTGAGATGTAGTTATTTTTACTTTATACGTTTGGGCATTCCTGCCTGCATGTGTGTCTATGTGCCATCGTATGCAGTACCTTTGGAGGCTGGAAAAGGGGGTCAGATTCTCTGAACTCCAGTTCCAGAGGTTGTGAGCCTCCCTGTGGGTGTTGGAATTCAGCACGGTCTTTTTAAAATACACTTTTACTGAAACAGATACAAGGCAGACACCTCCCTAAAGACAGACTGAAGATCACAAACCTTTTCTACATTTACTTTTTGCCTCGTGTCCTAGATTTATTCCATATTTAAGTAACACTTTTCAAATCAAAGAACACTTTGCAGATCTGTTCTTGAGGTCAGTAACCAGCCTTCCACTTGGGGCCTGGCAGGAGCTAAATGAGTACTTGTGCCCTGAGGGACTTGGTACAGTGAGGTAAAGAGTGTGGGGCTTGGTCAGCCAGCTGAACCTTCTATTAGCTTCATAAATGTAGGCACTTGACAACGCAAAGTCCTTTATTTGTATCATTCGCAATACACAAGAGCCTCGGGTGTGCCTGAGGCGTCTTATGACCAAAGTCATGGGATGGCAGCGAAGCCCCTTCGGTAAAACAGTTCCACAAATCACGGAAAACAATCACTCTTTTCCACAAGGACTCTTCAAGGTCAGAGTACTTCTAGAAAACTGCTATTCATTCTGATGTCTACCCAGATACAGTGACTGCTGATCCCTACACCTTACCTACAGTGTGGGGGTAAAGCAACACTGGAGGTAGACCATTAGTCCTGTGTCTGACATTTTACACTCGGGAAATTGGTGCAGTTACTGGTTTTCTCAGAGGATTAGGCTAAGATCATTGAGTCCCTGAGAAGTTCTCGCTCTGCTGTTTTGGAGTAAGACTGTATGCCTAGTGCATAAAAATCCAGTAAATGATCCATAGAATAGTCATGAATGCAGTTGGTAGGGAAATGGCATTAACTATGTAGAACTCGGTAGTGGTCTACATAAATGTTTGATTTAGGGACTGGTGGTGCAGGCCCTAGGTGTGATCCACAGCGCTGCAAAAGCCTGCCTTAGAGTACAGCTCATGGGGTTGGGGAGGGGCGCCTGAAGTCCTACTGAGGAGGCAGTAAACAGCAGTGGCAAGGTGAGTAGATATAGTTCCACTTGGAAGTGTGGCCTCCAGCACAGGAGGACGGTGCTGCAGTCAGGAGTGAAAGCAGTCTCTTGGAGCACACAGTGGAGATGAACTTTAGGTCTAGTTGGCAAAACCTCCAAAACAACAGGCTTCAACTCTGGTACAGTGTTGTAAAAGATTGATTTTCCTCTCCACACCCATAGCCTTGGGGTGCTGACTCACCTCTGTATATTGGGATATATGCTGCTGGAACTAGGTGATCTTCAAGGTGGTATTCTGGATTGTTTTATTAAAGCTCCAAAATAACCACTAGCCTATTGTATGGACTCACTGCTATTTCTTCCTTCAGTTTATTATCTGTTCCAGTGCTTAAAAACAGTATTTACCTAGGTAGAAGTTCCAGGAATGTGTGTGTGTGTGTGTGTGTGTGTGTGTGTGTGTGTGTTTTAGCAGGTGGAAATGCTTGCAAAAGGGGACATGAGTCAACAAAGGCAAACAGGAAAGCATTTGATCTAGATTGGAGGACCAAGGAACCTTTTCCAAGCTGAAGCTGATAAATGGAAGTGGGCTATGGGTCATGGTAGAGGGGAGCATTCTAACACAGAAAATAGGTGCTATCCAGATGGTGGCACCAAATGATCCAGGAAAGGTTGACAGTAAAACCAAGAAATGTAAGTGGTGTTTGGGGTACCGGCAAAGCAAAGGCCTCTAAAAAGAGCAAAATTCAACTTTAACAAGCCCCTGGAATCTTACAAAGAACATCTGAAGATTTAAGTTGAGCCTATGCTCAACGCGTATCATTAAAGATGTTTACTTGGGGCTCTGGTGACTAGCATTTGCTGCTCTGGAAGAGGGCCCAAGATTGGTTCCCAGCACCCATAAGAGGTCTCACAACAACTGTAGTTCCAGGTCCAGAACTGGTGTCCTCTTTTGACCTTCTTGGGCTCTGGTGTGCATGTGGTGCACATAAACTCATCAAAGCAAAGACATGCACATAAATATATCTTTAAAAACTGTTTATTCTGCATTACATAAGCAAGAAGCCAAACAGCTATCAGTGCTTAGGTTTTCTGAAGGGTTCCAGCCTTTGTGGTAATTCTGGTCAAGCCCAGTTTCTGCATTTTCACAATAACTAGCTAGGTCCAAGAGTGTCGAAATTTAGGTATTCTATTGGTTAAGGAGAATCTGGCCCTAAATTCAGAATTACTGGCAAGCATAGTATCCTGCCTTAATTTTTTTTTAAGGCAACGTTTCGCTCTATAGCTCAGGCTACAATGGACTTTACTATGTAACACAAGCTGGCTCCAAATTCAATTCTACTTCACCCTATTATGCTGGAATTAACAGGCATTAACCCTCACGCCCAATTTTTGAAATTACTTACAGAAAAATAAATACAAGGAGTATAGGAAACAGGACTAGAACCCTGTGTCAAGTTAGTTATATAGACGCGGCACACTGTTGCTATGGTTACAGCTGCCACCAGAGCCAATGGCGTAGATCCTAGATCCTGGAGGCCAATGGTGTGCGTTGTTACAACAGTCACCACAGGAAAGACAGCCTCTAGTCCCGACAGCGTGCGCAGTCTCCATGGCTCCGGCCGGATGCGTGCTTGTGCGTCCCCCGCTGAGCGTGGTTGCCATGACAACACTGGTTGGCTGTAGCTGAGCGACCCCAGCTATTCTGCGCGCTCTTAGGGCAATCCCCAGTGGCAGCCCTAAGTCCACTTCAGGTCGAAGACGGACTGCTCTTCCCGGAGTGCATATTCTGGATCTTTCCGGCTTCCCGATTAGCTCCTTCGCAAGGCTGGCGAGCTTTGGTGTGCCCGGCTGGGTCGCGTTTCGTCCTGGAGAGTCGTGCTTCTCTCTAGTTGACATCAGGAGGTGACTGTCCCTGAAGGTCGCAAAGGCCCCCGGAAACACCGCCATCCCCTGCTCGTGGGCTGAGGGAAAGGACTGTGGGACCAGCTTCGTCACGCGCAGCCTTGCATCCGGATGAAACTCTGCAGGCCTTTGGTAACAGCAGCATCCGAGGTCATCAAGTCAGTTGCCTTCTGCCTTTCAGCCTTCAACTCCATCCACTTCTCTCACCATCCGAGCACCGGCTCCCTTATCCTGTTCATCCCATAACCATCTCCACCCTTCCCTGTCCACGCTGTGCATTGTTGAATGTCCCTGTGTCCTCACCACTCTGTCATCTATTGGCCACCTACTTCCGTTTCCCTACCGCAGGGCTTTGCATGACTGCACATTTCTCTTTCTCCAGCCCTGCAGTCACTGTGAAGATTTTCCGTTTCTCCGCACTGTTGCAAGCTCTCTGTCCTGGGTGAACTTGAAATGGGAAAAGTAAACGTTGCAAATACATACATTAGACTGTTGCAAACCTATTGTGTTTTGAAAATCGAAAGTAATTAAATATCAGATTTGGACTTATTGTCAGCCATACACACGCATCCCATATACGAAAGTTGTCCCTTGTTAAGTACTATGTTAGACATAAATTTGGGTGATGCGCTTATACTTGTAATAATGTCGTTCAAAAATGGTCGCATAACAGAATTTTGACTTTTAGGCCAATGGACATCCAATACCCAGGGAAGGTGGGATTTGCTAGAGTGGGGATCCTTGAAATTGTTCGTGTGTCTTCTTTTCTTTGTTTAAGTTTCTAAATTAGAAAATAATTTTGGTAAAGAGAACCAAGCAAGAGCAACTTAAGATAGATATTTTTGGCAAAGAAGCAGGCCCAATGCCCCCCCCCAAAAGATGAATACAAAAGTTCTTAGTACAAAATGGGGATAATTTAGATCCAGTGAAAATTTATTTTAGCCTGGAAAGTATGATTTAACTCATAACTTCATAATATGCATTGCTCATTGGCTCTTACTAATTACTTTTTTGGTATTCAGGTTTAAATGTAGACCTATGTTTGAAGACTGATAAGTTTACATTTTAAATAGATACTTTGGGAGTTATAGCAATATTTTGATTTCTTAGACCAATTGAAGCAGGTCTGATTTACAAATGCTGAAAACTTCAGTTGTCTGTACTAAATTAGAAAGGGAAAAAGTTCTTCAGGTGTTCTAATTTTTCACATCAAATAAAACTAAGTAGAATTCCTTGGGAAACACACAGAGGCCACTAGGTTCTTTTATAAGATGCCTCCTCCTCCGGTATGTGTTGAACAAGCAGTATATATAACAGGGCTAAGGTACAGCTTTTCCCCTCTTCTCCCCGAACAGTTCTAAACCAGGGAGTGGGGTGAGGCATTTGCAAGGCCTGGAGTCACAGCTGGTTGTGTGCTACTGGCCCCTAGTCAGCAGAGGCCAGGGCTGCTGTGGTACATCTACTGCAGAGCATCTCTCAGAACAAAGAATGATCCCATGTGAATGGTGCCAGGACCAAAAAAACTATCCTAATGTCACCAATGGTGGCTTTTTATATCCTACCTCAGTCCTAGTTCACATGTGTGCATTTTACATATTGATGGTGTACATTTTTCTTTATCTTTCTCTTAATGTATGTGTTAAGCATTTCTCACATTGCTGCATTGTTTTCAACTTTTTAAACAGTGTATTTTATTAGGAATTGAAACAACTATAAATCATTATTGGGTTCAAGGGTATGCATTTTCTATTATATTTCTATAGAAGAAAGGACGGTTAGGTTTTCAAGTCAAATGATTGGCTGTTCCAGTTGGTGGCTGTGGTATTTGTTTGTTCATTAGCAGTCACTTAAAGACCACATGTTCCCAGACCATTCATTTACTCAGAGCGAAAAAGTGAGGCTCTGGTCCCTCTGTTGTAGTTAGAGTGCCTGCTAGGAGAGAATAAAGAACAAACCTATGCTGTTTGCCCTTTCTCCATTAAAAATTCATTATTACTGTCTGTTTACTGACACTTTCTTTGGCTTACCACCTCATCCTTTATATGTGGGAGGTTTTAGAGGACTGAAAACATCTCAAGATGTACTTGCTTAAGATGCTGAATGACCATTACTTCGGGTATCTACTTTGAAGAGAAGACTATACTCATTTACTTTGTTAAATGGGGGCAAGTTTAGGTACCGTTTAAATATCAGAGAATTTATAATTCAAAGGACATGTTTTTATTAACAAGATCTACTGTATTGGAATTTTAATTTCTCAACCACCAAATCTGAGTTCACTTGGGGAGAAAATACTGTTCTGGGATGTCCTCATACCATCCCAGGTAGAGGGACCTGGATGTGCAGTCAAGGAACTAACTGTAAACACCGAGGTGGGAGCAGTGGCCAGGTGGCATGAAAGCCCAATGCTGAAGAGGATCAGAAGATGACGTGAGAGAGGCAGGCAGGAACCAGGCTGGAGAGAATCTCGGGTGCCAAGCCAGGGGCTTTGGACTTTTCCTGCAAGCCATGCGAACATGAAGCAGCAAGTGAGGTGTGTTCAGAATGAGCCTGCTGGGGGCTGTACAGAGTGCAGATTGGATGGGAGCCAGCATGGCGGCAGCAGGAACTCAAGTTGCAAACGCTGCTGTGCGCATCATGAGGGCCTATACGAAGCCAGCAAGCATGGAGAAGATGAATCAGGAAGTGAGAAGAGGGCTAGAAGCTGCAGAATTGAAGTCTGTGGGATGATAAGGGGAATGGGGAGGAGTTGAGGATGACACCCAGGCTGTATCACTGTGGCATTGGTGATTATGACTATGGACTACAGAAGACAGAGGGGAGATGGATTGTCCAAGCTGAGTTGTTCCATTGGACATGCACGGATCTGAGTCCACCCACTTTGTATTGCCCTTCCACCGTGTCCTGTCTGTCAGAGCTTGCGTCCTCCACCCGTCCTCTCTTGAACGTTAGACTGAAGGGATCATATCTGTACTCTCGTTTCCAGCCCATTTCCACCTACAACTCACTGAATGAGAACTATACACGTGGAGGAGGGCCCAGTTCATTGAGTAATTAACCCAAGTTCTCAAAAGTTTGAACAGAGAGAAACGAAGCATTGACCTCTCCTGAAATGATGTGTAGGCTTGGGGCTTGAAGCCTTGCTGATGAGCAGCAGCCAAGAATGCCCTGCTGAGAGAAGGATTCACAGAGAAACCCAGACATAAGTGCATCAGGAAGCCAGGCATGGTGGCTTTAATCTCAGCACAAGAGGCAGGCAGGTAGAACTCTGTAAATTCAAGGCCAGCCTGGGCTACACAGGGAGTTCCATGCTAGTCACAGCCACATGCTGAGACCCGGTCCAAGGGGGGAAAGGGGGGGGGGTGAGATTCTCATGAGCCAGGCTGTCCCTGAGCACTTAGAAGGTAGAAGCAGGGTGATTAGAACTCGGGGTCAGTGGAGCTTGAGTTCCTGCTTTTCTGTTTCTACCATCTAAGGAATTGCAGGTGTGGACTGCCACACCTGCTGGCTTTATAGCTTATCCTTTCAATAACGTTCTTGAGGTAGAGGAACTAACTGGCTGTGAGTGACAGGAAGCGCAAGGCAATAATTGCTTGAGTGGGTGGGGAGTATAGATCTGCAACAGAGTGCTTGCCTCTCATGTAGGAATCCTCAGGGAAAACAACTGATGTGAAACAGAAGATGGGCTGTTAGATGGCTTAGCAGGTGTGATCTGCAGAACCCACAGAAAATCTGGGTGCCATGGCTTTTGTAAAACAGCGGGAGAGAGGCCTTGGTGAGGTGGAGCCAAGGTGCCCCACAGCGGGACACACCATGCAGACAGCGCTCACTAGGAGAGTTTTATTAGTGGTGAGGAGAGAGGGAAAGGGAGCGCACAGCAGCCTTGTGGAAAGAGAGAGAAGGTAAGAGAGAGGGAGGGGGAGATAGAGAAAGACAGGGAAAGAGTATGGGCAAGGGGACTGAGAAGCCAGAAGAGAGAGAAGGTGGGCAGGGCCCCATATTTAATAAGGGGACAGCGCACAGGCACAGAGAGACCACAATGAGCGCATGACCTAGTCAGGATCCTGAGTGGGCCAAGGTATTGCCTGCATATTGGCCAGGTCCCCAAGGGGTGGGTCTGAATGCTAACAATGACTTGCATCTGTAATTCCAGCACTATTGTGGTGAGATGGAAGTAGAGACAGAAGCCCACAGGCCAACTAGCCCGAAGTATGCAGAACAGTGAAAACAAGAGAGACCCTGCCTCAGCACAGTGGAAAGAGATAACTGACTCCCTGAAATTGTCCTCTGATCACCTTACACGTGTGTGGAATGCATGTGCCTGCACTCACACATATACACATGCAAATATATTTAAAAAGAAAATGGCCCCTACTTTGTAGGCTGCATCTTGGAACCGTAAGAGGTCCAGGTTTCTTCTTTGGGGTTATTTTTTCTCCATAGCATGTGGTTTCCATTTGATGGCATCAGAATGGCTACTCAGGTTTCAGCTACTGTATTTGAATTCCAGCAAGAAGAAATAGGAAGGAGCAAGGAGGAGGAATTCCGGCCCTTAAAGAGCACTTCCTGGAAGCAGTGCAGAATGTCTCCTTGTCTTAGGGTTTCTGTTGCTGTCAAGAGATACCATAACCACAGCAACTCTTATAAAGGACAATATTTAACTGGGGCTGGCTTACAGTTTCAGAGGTTTAGTCCTTCATCATCATGGCAGGAAGCATGGTGCTGAAGAGGTAGCCGAGAGTTCTACATCTAATCAGCAGGCAACAGGAAGAGAGAGTGACACTGGGCCGGCCTTGAGCATCTGAGACCTCAAAGCCCACCCCCAGTGACGCACATCCCCGGAGAAGGCCACACCTGCTCCAACAAGGCCATATCTCCTAATCCTCCTCAAGTCAAATCACTTCCTGATGACTAAGCTTTCAAATCTATGAGCCTGGGGGGGGGGGGTTCATTCTTATTCAAACCACCACATTGTGAGCTGCCATGCGGGTGCTGGGAACTGAGCCCACATCCTCTGCAAGAGCCATCTGTGCCTCTAGCTTCTGAACTCTCCAGCCCCTAAAGCAGCAAATATTTGACCCATTGTCCTGGTGTAAGATGATATACAGTATGATTTCTTCTTAAAATCTTTGTTGGGGGCGTGAAAAGTTTCAATTCCCCAGTAGTGAAATAATGCCACCAATGTAATCAATCAGATCAGGCCCAATTAGCAAATCCAGGTTTGATCTGAGCATTCCTGGGGGGTCCAGGGGAAGGGAAGCCATGAGGGAAAACTACAGGCGAGAGTCTTGGGCTAGACCTTAAATGCCCTCCGGGGGTGGAGCCACTGCATGGGGGTGTGGGGGTATTGTGTCCCCCAAAATATTGTGTATTCTAATAAATTTATCTGGGGTCAGAGAACAGACAGCCACTAGATACAAAGGCTAGAAAATGGTGGCACTCACACCTTTAATCCTAGCATTCCAGAGATAGAAATCCCTCTGGATCTCTGTGAGTTCAAGGCCACATTGGAAACAGCCAAGCATGGTGACATGCCTTTAATCCCAGAAAGCCAGCCTTTAATCCCAGGGAGTGGTGGTAGAAAGTAGAAAGATATATAAGGCGTGAGAACCAGAAACTAGAAGGTTTTGGCTGGTTAAGCATTTGGCTGGTTAAGCATGTGGCTGGTTAAGCTTCAGGCTTTTGAGCAGTAATTCAGCTGAGACCCATTCCGGATGAGGACTCAGAGGCCTCCAGTCTGAGGAGACAAGACCAGCTGAGGAACCGGCGAGGTGAGATAGCTGTGGCTTGTTCTGTCTCTCTGATCTACCAGCATGGACCCCAATAACTCGCCTCGGGTTTGATTTTATTAATAAGAACTTTTAAGGATCCTGCTACATCTGGCGCCCAACGTTCGTGTTACGAATTCATGAAAAAGCTGTTTGCCTGTGGCCTTGTGAGCCCCAGCTCAGGCCCAAGCTACACTCAGCCGGTGGTGGTGGCACACGCCGGTAGGATTTGCTGAAGGAGACAGAGGCAGGAGGATCCCGAGTTTGAGGCCGGCCTAGGAGGCTTGGGAGAAGCTTTGGCCCGGAATGAACCACAAACAGTGGTGGGACCATGGAAGCAGTGGCTACTGCTCCACGTTGCCAGCTCCTTCTCATCGTGTTGGTGACTGCGATGCTGCTGCTACCAGGGACGAAGGGTTTACTGCTGCTGGTTCAGAGAAGAATTACCAGGACCATCGTGTTACAAGAAAGCATCAGCAAAGGTCAGTTTGGAAAATTTTGGCAAGACAAATTTTGGTGGGAGAAATTGCAGTGAAGATTTCCTGTACTAGGGAAGAATGTTCATGGTTCCGACAGACAGACATTTATCAGACTGTGATTGCTCCAAACCACAGAGGAGGCAAAAAAAAAAAAAAAAAAAGTCTGCAGGAAACCATGACCATGCCTAACAGTGACTTTGAAATCTTCAAAAAGATGACAGGTTCCTACAACGATGATTCCACATGGACTATGATAAAGCCATTAAGCTGATTAACACCAAGGAAAGATCTGCTTTGGACTAAAACTGCTTAGGACAATTTTGAGATGGCTAACTGAGATGATCCAGCCTGACAGACTACTTGAACAAGAACTTGAAACAAGCCCTGAACTTTCCTATTATGTAGAGACTGGACAAATGATACAGGACTTGATGATTAACCCAAAAATTTTCTTTTCAAGATTCCCTAAAGATATCTTCAACCCTAGAAAGCAAAAAGAAAAAGAGAATATAGATATGAGATAGATCATCGAATCTACTCTGAGAAAAAAGATAAAAAGAGAATATAGATATGAGATAGATCATCGAATCTACTCTGAGAAAAAAGATAAAGAAATAATAGGATAAATAGGTAGATCATTGAATCTACACTGAAGAAAAAGGGGAAGATATAAAAATAACAAAAGGTAGAATAATGAATCTATTATGAAAAGAAAAAAGAGAAAATATGGATATGATAAGATAAAAAGGGAGATTGTGGAATCTACTTTTAAAAAGGAACTACTTGTTTTAAATAAGATAAGTAATGAAAATTTTTTGGTCTGAGTTTATCAGATGTTACTGGACCGGACATTGTTAATATATATATAATGGAGTTTTTTTTGTCTGGATCTGTCAAATGTTAATGGACTAGACATAGTTAATGTAATCTTGACTGTATATTGTATATACTTATTGAAGATAGTTTTTCTTGTATTAGTTATAAGCTTTTTTAATTTTAGACAAAAAGAGAGGAGATGTGGGGGTATTGTGTCCCCCAAAATATTGTGTATTCTAATAAATTTATCTGGGGTCAGAGAACAGACAGCCACTAGATACAAAGGCTAGAAAATGGTGGCACTCACACCTTTAATCCTAGCATTCCAGAGATAGAAATCCCTCTGGATCTCTGTGAGTTCAAGGCCACATTGGAAACAGCCAAGCATGGTGACATGCCTTTAATCCCAGAAAGCCAGCCTTTAATCCCAGGGAGTGGTGGTAGAAAGTAGAAAGATATATAAGGCGTGAGAACCAGAAACTAGAAGGTTTTGGCTGGTTAAGCATTTGGCTGGTTAAGCATGTGGCTGGTTAAGCTTCAGGCTTTTGAGCAGTAATTCAGCTGAGACCCATTCCGGATGAGGACTCAGAGGCCTCCAGTCTGAGGAGACAAGACCAGCTGAGGAACCGGCGAGGTGAGATAGCTGTGGCTTGTTCTGTCTCTCTGATCTACCAGCATGGACCCCAATAACTCGCCTCGGGTTTGATTTTATTAATAAGAACTTTTAAGATTCACGCTACATGGGGGTGCTTCTCAGGGGCAGGGTTTGGAGAGGGCAGCTCCAGGAGAGATCCCCAACAGGGGGGATTATTATATTCAAAGTAAGAAGAATTCATAGTAGTAGAAGGATTAGGTCAAACAGTCCTATTGGGGGCTGGGGCTGGGGCTCATCGTAGAGCAAGGCCAAGAGTTCAGTCCTCAGTGTTGTTCCTTCCCGAAAAAGAGAACTTTTAAAGCAAGCTGAATGATACTGAAGTCAACACTATAAGGCACATCCTGTAAGTAAAATAATTCCTTGAAAATAGAGAATTAGGAGACTGTAGCTTCCAGCAGCCTCCTTTCACTTATAAGTGTTTTGTAGGAGGAACCAAGACTTCTTTGAGCTTTATAATATTGTTAAGGCTTTTTTGGAGATTTAAACATATTAAATTGTAAACCAGCACTGGACTGATATAAAATCATGTATTTTTAATTTTTAAAATCCCATTTATTATCATTGTGTATGTGATGTGTGATAGCGCAGATGCACACTTGCCCCGGCTGCGCTAGGAGCCCTCTGGTGCTTTTATCCTAGAGCTGCAGCGTAGGGAGGCTGGGGACACAGTATGAGTGTGAAAGGAATTACAGGGAAGCACGGGGAAGAAACAAGAGGGGGCGAGTGACACACAATTGTAAAGACGCCTGGGGTTGGTTCAGCGTCTTCCATTAAACCGGTGCATTGACGGCTAACATTTGAGGTCAGGCATGGTGCTGCACGCCTCTCATCCCAGCACTCAGGAGGCAGAGGCAGGCAGATCTCTGTGAGTTCGAGGCCAGCATGGTCTGGGAGTGATTCCACACTAGCCAAGGCTACATAGAGTCTCTCTCTCCCTCTCTCTCTCTCCCCCTTCCTCTGCTCCCCCTCCCCCCCACACACAGAATGGGATCCAGTGTCCATGGGAACAGAGGAAGTGCTTTGCCTTGGGAATAAGGACAGCTCATTATTTTTCTCAAGGGGAAGGAAAGCAGGAGTTGGTGGGTTTGGTAAGTGTGGAAGTTCTTTGCAGAGCAAGAAGCAGGGTGACGAGAGTGGAAAGGGGAGGTGATGGGGGCTTGGGGAGAGAGGGTGTCAAACAGTAGTCTAGTTCCACAGCGTGAGAACACCTGCAGGGACACGGGGCGACAGCCGGGCAGCAGTAAGGCTTCACTGGGGATGAGCAGACCTAGACTCCAAGCCGCGCTGGCCATGCTGTGCTCTCAGCCCTGCTGGAGCGAGGAGGCGCAGGAGACCGGGAGTTGCGGTGAAGTGAACCAGGGCTTTGCTCAGAGCTAACGTGGAAGCAAAGAAAGGCAGGGAGGAGCATTCCCAGTGCGTGGATTATGACCTCGGGCCTGGCTCTACGCTGTGTGAGAAAGTAAATGAGCCAGATGTGGTTCACACACCTGTAATCCCAGCACTGGGGAGGCTGAGGCAGGAGGATCAGGAGTTTGAGGCCAGCCTGGGCTACATAGTGAGACTCTGACTCCGAGTGAATGAGAACTGGAGAGGACTTAGGAAGGGTCTGAGGTTCACGAGTTAGAGTTTCTACTATGGTTGAAACTGAGCCTCTAGAAGTATCCTGGAAGGATGATTAAGAACAGAATGCCAGAAACAGACCCGAGAGCGGCTACTCTCACTGGTAATGACAGAGCCCAGGGAATTACTACGGGAGGCTGGAGTAGGACAGAGGACTAGATCTTTGGGGTTTGCTGGAGGACTGGGAAGCCAGAGTACGGGACAGTCATCTTGAAGAAGTGCCCGTGTCAGGATCTGTTGAGTGACCTTGGGCAAGTCATTTGGCTGCTTGGTGCCTCAGTCTTCATGTCTTAAGGAGGAACGGTAGTATTTCTGCCTCACTTGAATTCAGTAAGATGGAAAGCGCCACATCTGGAGTACACCTGTGCTCAGGAAACAGCACAGCTGGGAGTTAGCTCAGACCCGATCCCTAGGAAACCTTAAAAGGTGCTCTTACTCTTTAATTGGTGAAAAATTAAAAACTGTGGTGGTAACGAGTTTATCTACGCACTGGGAGCCGCTTCCCACTGTTTTTACTGCTTCTGTGAGACACTGATCAGGGTGACTGTAGACCACCTACCCACCCTCCCTTCCTTCTTCCTCCTTCCTTCCTCCTCCTTCCTCCTTCTTTCTTCCTCTTTCTTTCCTTTCGTCCTTCCTCCTTCCTTCCTCCCCCTTCCTTCTTCTTTCTTCCTGTTTCCTTCCTTTTGTCCTCCCTCCTTTCTTCCTCCCCCTTCCTTCTTCCTCCTTTCTTCCTCTTTCCTTCCTTTTGTCTTCCTCCTTCCTTCCTCCCCTTCCTTCCTCCTTCTTTCTTCCTCTTTCCTTCCTTTCGTCCTTCCTCCTTCCTTCCTTCCTCCTTCCTTCTTCTTTCCTCTCTCCTTTCCCCTCCCCTTCATCCTTTTCATCCCTCCTTCCCTTTCTACCCCCTTCTTTCCTTTCTTTCTCTTCAAAGGTTTTATTTTTACTTGTGTGTGTGTGTTTATAAGTGTGTATGTGCACGTGTGTGCCTACCACATGTGTGTGAGTCCCAGTAAAGGACAGAATAGGGCATCAGGTCTTCTGAAGGAGTTACAGATGGTTGTGAGCAGCCCTGCGTGGGTGCTGGGACCAGAACTCGGGTCCTCTGGATGGGAAGTATGTGTCTCAGCCATTGAACTATCTCTCGGCCCCTTTTCTTTCTGTTTTAGAACAAGGTCTCTGCTGTGGGATGTTAATGTATGTCCTGTGGGAGCCCTTCTTGGGTTCCTTGTGGCGTTACCCAGCAGGTTTGCATAGAGGATGATTAGGACCATGGGCCTGAGTGCAGGTGTCTGAGATGGTCTGCACTTGGCTGTACTGGGGGATGGTCTGTATGTCAAGTTGCTCTGATTGGTCAATAAATAAAACCTGATTGGTCGTGGCTAGGCAGGAAGTATAGGCGGGACTAACAGAGGAGAAATAAAAAGAACAGGAAGGCAAGAGACACTGCAGCCGCCGCCATGACCAGCAGCATGTGAAGACGCTGGTAAGCCACCAGCCATGTGGCAAGGTATAGATTTATGGAAATGGACTAATTTAAGCTATAAGCACAGTTAGCAAGAAGCCTGCCACGGCCATACAGTTTGTAAGCAATATAAGTCTCTGTGTTTACTTGGTTGGGTCTGAGCGGCTGTGGGACTGGCGGGTGACAAAGATTTGTCCTGACTGTGGGCAAGGCAGGAAAACTCTAGCTACAGGTCTCACTATGTGGCACAGCCTGGCCTCAAACTCATAATTCTCCTGCCTCCACTTCTCAAGTGCTGGGATTGGGTGTGTGCCACCGTGTCCCACCCTTATGTTATTGTTTCTGAGAGCTTTCAAACACCCTGGGAAGACGGGGAGAAGAGGACAATGTGAGTGTTATTTTTATTAATTATTAAACTCTAATTAAGAACTTTATTGGTGTTTTATTTTAAAAAAATAGTTATTTACCTACAGTTCTTTTAACAGTTTTCTGTTATTTCTTCCCAACAGAAGCCCAAATAAGGGAACCCAAAGAAATGTGTCAAGAAGGCTTGTCTAGACTAACTCTGAGCAGCCGCAGTAAACAGACCGAGTGCTTGCTGGGAGAGAGGAGGACACTAGCAGCAGCCCCAGAACTCATGGACTCCATGCTGGAGTCTCAAAGATACCCCAGCGGTAGCCTCCAGAAAGAATTTCCCCAGGTATTCTAGAATTAACTAGATAACTGTGTGAGACGCAGGCTCACTGGGGCAGCATTCATTCATCTATTCCAATCGACTAAAATATCAGGAAGCCAGTTTACATGCTTCGGAAGAAGGCTTTGCATTGGGGTGGCCTTCCTCTGCCAGCTGTAGGTGTTTGAACAAGCGGACTTCACGAGGCTCAATTGCGTCACCTGTTAATCTGACATGAACTCAGCTACAGCAGAGCGGTCATGAGGATGTTAGTGTGTGCGCATTATTACTTTCCCTATCACTGTGTTACACACCTCACGGAAGTAACTAAAGGAAGAGAGGTTTATTCTGTCTCCCGGCTTCAGGAAGGCTCACTAGGGCAGTGCCACCTGCAGTAGAGGAGTGGGGGGCAGCAGCGTCCATATCCTGGAGGGTCAGGAAGCAAAGAACTAGACCTGACTGGCTGTGTCCACCCACTATTGGCCATGCCCCAAAGGGTCCACAGCCCCACTAGCTGGGGAGTGGGGGCAGAGGGCATTTCACATTTATATCATAACAGCAAGTGTGTTGATGAAGAGCAGAATAAACTGAAACTTTTGTCCCCCACTAATAGGACGAAAACTCATTACAACTACTTTTAAAAGTAGGCACCGTGTGTGTGTGTGTGTGTGTGTGTGTGTGTGTGTGTGTGTGTGTATGTGTGTACTGTGTGCATATTAAGGTCTTCCCTTTTCTCTCCACCTTTTGAGGCAGGGTCCATCACTGAACCTGGAGCTCACTGGGTTTGGTTAGGCTGACTAGTCAGCGTGCTTCAGGGATCTGCCCATGCCTGTTCCCCCACTGCCAGGCCTGGCTTTAATGTGTGTACTGAAGGTCTGCCCATGTCCACTCCCCCACTGCAGGCAGGAACCAACTTCTGTTTCTTGATTTTGTTAAGGTGAAATCTGAGAAAAATCTGTCAGCCTTTGCAAAGAGAACATCAGAACCATCAGGAGACCGGGCAGCAGACTAAAAAATACCTTGCCCGGGTAAATATCAGATCCCTTTACCTAAAGATGGTGACTAACTCTATAGACTGTCATTGGTGTTTTTGATCATAGCCATTCTGACAGGTGTAAGGTGGTATCTCAGAGTCGTTTTGATTTGCATTTCTCTGATGACTAAGGATGTTGAGCATTGCCTTAAATGTCTTTCAGCCATTTGAGATTCTTCTTTTGAGAATTCTCTGTTTAGCTCTTTAGCCCATTTTTTAATTGGATTGTTCAGTATTTTGATGTCTGGTTTCTTGAGTTCTTTATATACTTTGGAGATCAGTCTTCTGTCAGATGTGGGGTTGGTGAAGGTCTTTTCCCATTCTGTAGGCTGTCTTATTGATTGTTAAAGTGACTCTTTTTAAAAAGAGTATACATACTTGGGAATTAATGAAACAAGTAAAAACGAAGACTATTTAGTGCACCATTCATGTTAGTGGTGTCGTCCCTCTTGTCAAATGATACAAGTGTTTACATTGGGTTTTGTGATCATGTAAACATAGTCTGTCAGTGTGTTGGTTTGGACCATGTGGAATTGTTTTTTACAAGTACAAAACCCTCAATTACCCGTAATTTTGTTTGGTTCAACCTAATCAACGACATGCACATGCGTGGAAGTGCTGTTTGCTGCTTTCCTCTACTGTTCTTGAAGCATGGACGGGAGCCACGTGTCTTCAGAGCACAGTGGCTGTTAGCTTATCACTAACACAGTTTCATTTCAGCGTCAGAATGAAGACACAGAGCCTCAGAACAGCCTCTTGAGGGAAGTGGAATGCATAGCACAGAGGCTGGGGGCGTCCCTGGAGGAGATCCAGAGGAGAGCAGAGGAGCCACAAGAGAAGAAGAACGAACAGAGAAAGTTAGGTGAGCCGTGGCTTCAGACAACCATTGTAGCCATGGATTACTGGGGTGGTCTGGGGGGATATTCCAAGGGGAGAAGAACTCAAAGGTGAACATGTAAAGACTTATTGCTACTGTGTCCCCAAGTCTTCAGGAAACACAGGCTTGGCAGGCCCGCCCCAAAGGCACAACCCAGAACTGTGTGTCACTCACCACTAGGAGTCCCAGCACCCAGAAGACCCATTTGTTCCTTCACCCTAACTCTGGGTCCTCCTTCCTCACCAAAAATAACTGCCACCCTATTTTGAATACTGTTTCTGAGTTCTGACAACATGCAATATCGTTCATTTAAATTTTTATTTTATTTTTGTTATGTGTATTGGTGGTTTGCCTGCATGTATGTCTGTGTACTGTGTGCATGCCTGGTGATAGCAGAGGCCAGAAGAGGATATCTGATTTCCTGGAACCTGAGTTGTATACAGACAACAGTAGTGAGCTGCCATGTGGATGTTAGGAATTGAACTTGGGTCCTCTGAAAGAGCAGCCAGAGCTCTTAACCACTGAGCCATCTTTCCAACACCCCCCCAACTGTTTTTAAAAAATAAAAAACTTTAGAATGAGTATGATGGTGCACACCTTTAATCCCAGCAGAAGCAGGTGGATTTGAGGCCAGCCTGGTCTACTTAGTGAGTTCCAAGACAGCCAGGGCTATGTAGAAAGACCTTGTCTCAAAAAATAAAAAAAAAAAACTTTAAAATTACATTAAAATTTTTATTTTGTATATGCTTGCAAATGTAGGCGGCATGCTAAGGCACACATGTGGAAGTCAAAGAACAGCTTGAAGGAATTGGTTCTTTCTTCCGTGTGGGTCGCCACCACCATTGAACTCAGGTGGTCAGGCTTGGGTCAGGGGCCTCTTTCCTCTCAGCCATCTCGTGCGCCATATCCATTCTTTCCGTTTGTTCTCTTGCGTAGTCTCAGGCCCGCTCACATTATTTCCTGTAGCGGCCTTTGTAATAATTCCACTGATGCCACACTGATCCATTCCACTGTCAATGGGCTTTGTGCTGTTTCTAGCGGGGGCTGCCATGAGTTCTGATACCATGAACATTCTTGCACTTCTCTTGTGGGTACTTACGCATTTCTAATCTGGATAAGAACGCAGTTTCTGGAGCAGAGACTGTGTGTCAAAATACAGTCATGTGCTGGGGGGAGGTCTTTTGCTCCACCCCTTGGCATTCCTATAAAAAGCCCTTTTGAAGAGACAGAAGGAGCTGGTAGATATTGATCCAGGTCTTCCTGAGGCTATCCTGTTTAGGCTATAAATATTTAGGTTTGCTTTTGGTTTTGCCAAATGGGAACTCTATTTATCAAATCCAGTTTAGGAGAGCACTTACCTACTTTCTGTCTCTAGAGTTGCCTTTTCTGGACATTTCATATAAATGGAATCATACATGAGTTTGCGCATCTGTTTTCTTTCACTTAACACGCTTTTGAGATTCAACCATGAAACAGGTATAACTGCTTCATTCCATTATACTGCAATATAAGCTAACCCCTGCTGTTTTTCAGGTTGTTGGTTTTTGTGGTGGTATTGTGTTCCCAAAATATTGTGTACTCTAATAAATTTATCTGGGGTCAGAGAACAGATAGCCACTAGATACAAAGGCTAGAAAATGGTGGCACTCACACCTTTAATCCTAGCATTCCAGAGATAGAAATCTTTCTGGATCTCTATGAGTTCAAGGCCACATTGGAAATAGCCAAGCATGGTGACACACGCCTTTAATCCCAGAAAGCCAGCCTTTAATCCCAGGGAGTAGTGGTAGAAAGCAAAAAGATATATAAATAGGCGTGAGGACCAGAAACTAGAAGCATTTGGCTGGTTAAGCATGTGGCTGGTTAAGCATTCAGGCTTTTGAGCAGTAATTCAGCTGAGACCCATTCCGGATGAGGACTCAGAGGCCTCCAGTCTGAGGAGACAAAACCAGCTGAGGACCAGGCGAGGTGAGATAGCTGTGGCTTGTTCTGTCTCTCTGATCTTCCAGCATTGACCCCAATAACTGGCCTTGGGTTTGATTTTATTAATAAGAACTTTTAAGATTCCTGCTACAGGTTTTTTTTTATAATAGCAACCATAACGCGCATAGAATTTTGATTTCTACTTCCCTATGACTAGTATAAAGTATATTTTATGTGTTTACAAGCTACATACATAATGAAAATGTCTATTCAATGCTTTTTGTAACTAGTTTTTTTTCAATTTTATTTATTTTATTATTTTATGTGTATGGGTGTTTTGCATGCACATATTTCTATATATCATGTGCCTGTGGAGGCCAGAAGAGAGCATCAAATCCCCTAGAACTGGCATTAACAGTCAGTCATGAGCCACCATGTGAGTGCTGAGAATCAAACCCAAGTCCCTAGAAGAGCAACCAGTTCTCTTAACCAATGAGCCATCTCTCCAGCCCCCTTTTATCTCTCCAGCCCCCTATTTATTTGTTTTTTGAGACCAGGTCTCATCATGCAACTCTGGCTGGCCTGGAATTTGCTGTGTAAACCAGGCTGTCCTTGAATTTAGGGATCCACCTGCCTCTGCCTCTTGAGTTCTGGGATCAAAGGCATGAGCACTGCCACACTCAGCCAGCCATCGCTGCTTTTTAACAGTGGGATTTCTCTTTCTCTCTCTCTCTCTCTCTCTCTCTCTCTCTCTCTCTCTCTCTCTCTCTCTCTCTCTCTCTCTCTTTAGTGCACAGGAGCGGGAAGGAGGTTGAGGATTGAGACAGGGTTTCTCAGCCTGGGCTGTCCTGGAACTCACTCTGTAGTTCAGGATGGCCTCGAACTCAGAAATCTACGTACCTCTGCCTCCTGAAGTGCCGGGATTATAGACATGGGATTTCTGTGTTTTTTAACTGTGGAATTTCTAGTGTAAACATTCTGGATATTAACCTCTTATGAGACGGGTGATTTCCAAATACTTCCTCCTCTGAATTGTGAGCAGTCTTTTCTAGCAAACGTGGCCAGTCTACCAAAACCTACTATTCCATAAACCTCCCTCACCTTGTGAAACCATGCCTATTTATCCAACCCCCAAATGCCAGGCATTCCTGAGATTGATAGTCACACCCTCCACCTGCACCATTATGAACGAGTCTATCGAATCAGATAGTGAGATTGTAAAGTGGAACACCCCCACCACCCTGCCTCAGGGTGAACACTAAGGGCCTCCTGCCAGAGTGTGCTCACCCCTGTGGAACATTGTGCAGCCTTTTGCCTTGTTCACGTCTGTCTCTTTGTGTGACACCAGGAATATTCTCCAGCACTTTTCACAGATCTTCACTCTGTTGATAGTGTCCTTGTGGGTACTATGGGCAAAAGGTTTTCATTTTATACAACTCAACTTACCTTTTTATTCTTTTTTTTTTCAATAATTGAGTAAAACTGAAATTTATTATATGCCACAGTCGTCCTAGGGACCTCCATGCTATATATATATAGCCTCTATGGTTCTATGGGTTGTAGTCTGATTGTTCATTTTATATCTAGAATCCACCAATGAGTGAGTACATACCATAACTGTCTTTCTGGGTTTGGGTTACCTCACTCAGGATGATTTTTTCTAGTTCCATCCATTTGCCTGCAAATTTCATGCTTTCATTGTTTTTCTCTGCTGAGTAGTACTCCATTGTGTATATGTACCACATTTTTTTCATCCATTCTTCCGTTGATGAGCATCTAGGTTGTTTCCAGGTTCTGGCTATTACAAATAGTGCTGCTATGAACATAGCTGAGCATGTATCTTTATGGTATATATCAGCATTCTTTGGGTATATGCCCAAGAGTGGGATGGCTGGGTCTTGAGGTAGTTCGATTCCTAATTTTCTGAGAAACTGCCATACTGATTTCCACAGTGGTTGTACAAGTTTACATTCCCACCAACAGTGGAGGAGTGTTCCCTTTGCTCCACATCCTCTCCAACATTGGTTGTCATTGGTGTTTTTGATCTTAGCCATTCTAACAGGTGTAAGGTGGTATCTCAGAGTCGTTTTGATTTGCATTTCTCTGATGATTAAGGATGTTGAGCATTTCTTTAAATGTCTTTCAGCCATTTGTAGTTCTTGTTTTGTGAATTCTCTGTTTAGCTCTTTAGCCCATTTTTTTAATTGGACTGTTCAGTGCTTTGATGTCTAGTTTCTTGAGTTCTTTATATATTGTGGAGATCAATCCTCTGTCAGATGTGGGGTTGGTGAAGATCTTTTCCCAATCTGTTGGCTGTCTTTTTGTCTTATTGGCTGTGTCTTTTGCCCTGCAAAAGCTTCTCAGTTTTGAGAGGTCCCATTTATTAATGGTTGTGCTCAGGGTCTGTGCTGTCGGTGTTTTATTTAGGAAATGGTCTCCAGTGCCAATGCGTTCAAGAGTGCTTCCTATTTTCTTTTCTATTAAGTTTAGTGTAACTGGATTTATGTTTAGGTCTTTGATCCACTTGGACTTGAGTTTTGTGCATGGTGACAGATATGGATCTATTTGTAATCTTTTACATATTGACATCCAGTTATGCCAGCACCATTTGTTGAAGATACTTTCTTTGTTCCATTGTATAGTTTTGGCTCCTTTGTCAAAAACCAGGTGTTCATATGTGCATGGATTAATGTCAGGGTCTTCAATTCGATTCCATTGGTCCGTATGTCGGTTTTTATACCAGTACCAAGCTGTTTTTATTACTATAGCTCTATAGTAGAGTTTGAGGTCCGGGATGGTGATGCCTCCAAGGGTTGCTTTATCGTATAGGATTCTTTTAACTATCCTGGGTCTTTTGTTTTTCCATATAAAGTTGAGTATTTTTCTTTCCAAGTCTGTGAAGAATTGTGTTGGGATTTTGATGGGGATTGCATTGAATCTGTAGATTGCTTTTGGTAAGATTGCCATTTTTACTATGTTAATCCTACCTATCCATGAGCATGGGAGATCCTTCCATTTTCTGATATCTTCTTCAATTTCTTTCTTTAGAGATTTAAAGTTCTTATCAAAAAGGTCTTTCACTTGTTTAGTTAGTGTTATCCCAAGGTATTTTATATTATTTGTGGCTATTGTAAAGGGTGATGTTTCTCTGACTTCTTTCTCAGCCCTTTTATCATTTGTGTATAGGAGGGCTACTGATTTTTTTGAGTTGATCTTGTATCCTGCCACTTTACTGAAGGAGTTTATCAGCTGTAGAAGTTCCCTGGTAGAGTTTTTGGGGTCACTTATGTATACTATCATATCATCTGCAAATAGTGAAAGTTTGACTTCTTCCTTGCCAATTTGTATCCCTTTGATCTCCTTTTGTTGTCTTATTGCTCTAGCTAGAACTTCTAGTACTATATTGAATAAATATGGGGAGAGTGGACAGCCTTGTCTTGTTCCTGAATTTAGTGGTATCACTTTGAGTTTCTCTCCATTTAATTTGATGTTTGCTGTTGGCTTGCTATAAATTGCTTTTATTATGTTTAGAAATGTTCCTTGTATTCCTGATCTTTCTAAGACCTTTATCATGAAGGGGTGTTGGATTTTGTCAAAGGCTTTTTCAGCATCTAGGGAGATGATCATGTGGATTTTTTCTTTCAGTTTGTTTATATGGTGTATTACATTGACTGATTTCTGTATGTTGAACCATCCTTGCATCCCTGGGATGAATCCTACTTGGTCGTGATGGATGATTGTTTTGATGTATTCTTGGATTCGGTTTGCCAATATTTTGTTGAGTATTTTTGCATCAATGTTCATGAGGGAGATTGGTCTGTAGTTCTCTTTCTTTGTTGCATCTTTGTGTGGTTTGGGTATCAGGGTAATTGTAGCCTCATAAAAAGAGTTTGGTAGTGTTCCTTCTGTTTCTATTGTGTGGAACACTTTGAAGAGGATTGGTATTAGTTCTTCTTTGAAAGTCTGGTAGAATTCTGCACTGAAACCATCTGGTCCTGGGCTTTTTTTAGTTGGGAGACTTTTGATGACTGTTTCTATTTCTTTAGGGGTTATTGGTCTATTTAAATGGTTTATCTGGTCTTGATTTAATTTTGGTATTTGGTATTTACCCAGAAAATTGTCCATTTCTTCCTGGTTTTCCATTTTTGTGGAGTACAGGTTTTTGAAGTATGATCTGATGATTCTCTGGATTTCCTCATTGTCTGTTGTTATGTCTCCCTTTTCATTTCTGATTTTGTGAATTTGGGTGTTCTCTCTTTGCCTTTTGGTTAATTTGGCTAGTGGTTTGTCTATCTTGTTGATTTTTTCAAAGAACCAACTCTTTGTTTCATTGATTTTTTGTATTGTTCTCTTGTTTTCTATTTCGTTGATTTCAGCCCTCAATTTGATTATTTCCTGGCGTCTATTTCTCCTGGGTGAGTTTGTTTCTTTTTGTTCTAGAGCTTTCAGTTGTGCTGTTAATTCATTGGTACGGGATTGCTCCATCTTCTTTATGTGTGCATTTAGAGCTATGAATTTTCCTCTTAGCACTGCTTTCATAGTGTCCCATAAGTTTGGGTATGTTGTACTTTCATTTTCATTGAATTCTAGGAACTCTTTAATTTCTGTCTTTATTTCTTCCTTGACCCATTGATGTTTCAGGTGGGTATTATTCAGTTTCCATGAGTTTGTGGGTTTTCTATAATTTTTGTTGTTATTGAGTTCTAACTTTAAGGCATGGTGGTCTGATAAAATACAGGAGATTATTCCAATTTTTTTGTATCTGTTGAGATTTGTTTTGTGTCCAAGCATGTGGTCAATTTTTGAGAAGGTTCCATGGGTGCTGAGAAGAAGGTATATTCTTTTGTGTTAGGATGGAATATTCTGTAGATATCTGTTAGGTCCATTTGAGTCATAACATCTGTTAGGTCCTTTATTTCTTTGTTAAGTTTCAGTCTGGTAGATCTATCTTTTGGTGAGAGTGGTGTGTTAAAATCTCCCACTACTAATGTGTGGGGTTTGATGTGCGTTTTAAACTTTAGTAGTGTTTCTTTTATGAATGTGGGTGCTTTTGTATTTGGAGCATAAATGTTTAGAATCGAGACTTCATCTTGGTGGATTTTTCCTGTGATGAATATGTAATGTCCATCCTGGTCTCTTTTGATTGATTTTAGTTTGAAGTCTATTTTATTAGATATTAGGATAGCTACACCAGCTTGTTTCTTAGGTCCATTTGCTTGGAAAACCTTTTCCCAGCCCTTTACTCGGAGGTAGTGTCTGTCTTTGGAGTTAAGGTGTGTTTCTTGTATGCAGCATATGGATGGGTCCTGTTTTCTAATCCATTCTGTTAGCCTGTGTCTTTTTATAGGTGAGTTGAGACCATTGATATTGATGGATATTAATGACCAGTGATTGTTAATTCCTGTTATTTTTTTTGGTTGTGTTGTGTTGTCCTTCTGTGGTGTATGTTGGTGTAGGATTATCTATTGCTTGATTTTTCATGGATGTGTTTAGCTTCTTTGGGTTGAATTTTCCCTTCTAGTGCTTTCTGTAGGGCTGGGTTTGTGGACAGGTATTGATTAAATCTGGTTTTATCCTGGAATATTTTGTTTACTCCGCCTATGGTGATTGAGAGTTTTGCTGGGTATAATAGTCTGGGTTGGCATCCATGGTCTCTTAGTGTCTGCATGAGGTTTGTCCATGATCTTCTATCTTTCATAGTCTCTATTGAGTAGTCTGGTGTTATTCTGATGGGTTTGCCTTTATATGTTACTTGGTCCTTTTCCTTTGCAGCTCTTAATATTTTTTCTTTATTCTGTGTGTTTAGTGTTTTGATTATTATGTGGCGAGGGGACTTTTTTTTTGGATCCAGCCTATTCGGTGTTCTGTAAGCTTCTTGTATCTTCATAGGTATTTCTTTCTTTAGGTTAGGAAAGTTTTCTTCTATGATTTTGTTGAATATATTTTCTGTGCCTTTGAGTTGGTCTTCTTCTCCTTCTTCTATCCCTATTATTCTTAGGTTTGGTCTTTTCATGGTGTCCCAAATTTCCTGGACGTTTTGTGTTAGGACTTTTTTGTCTTTATTGTTTTCTTTGACTGACGAATCTATTTTCTCTATCGTGTCTTCAGTGTCAGAGATTCTCTGTTCCATCTCTTGCAATCGGTTGGTTATGCTTGTTTCTGTAGTTCCTGTTCGTTTTGTCAGGATTTCTATTTCCAGCATTCCCTCAGCATGTGTTTTCTTTATTGTCTCAAATTCATTTTTCAGATCTTGGAATGTTTCTTTCATCTGTTTAATTGCTTTTTCTTGGCTTTCTTTGATTTCTTCCCATTTTTTGTTCGTTTTTTCTTCCATTTCTTTAAGGGAGTTTTTTATTTCCTCTTTAATGGAGTTTTTCATTTCCTCTTTAAGGGAAGTTTTTATTTCCTCTTTAAGGGAGTTTTTTATTTCCTCTTTAAGGAAAGTTTTTATTTCCTCTTTAAGGTAGTTTTTCAATTCCTCTTTAAGGAAAGTTTTTATTTCCTCATTGAGGGAATGTTTTATTTCTTCTTTAAGGGCCTCTATCATCTTCTTAATGTCATTTTTAGGGTTGATTTCTTCTGTTTCTTCTGTCATGGTATGTTTAGGTCTTGCAGGTGTAGAATCACTAGGTTCTGATGTTGCCATATAGGTCTTTATGTTGTTGCCTGTATTTTTGCACTGGCGTCTACTCATCTCTTCCTCTGCTCAGTGCAGGTGGTGTCTGTGTCTGAGAGTGCCTCTCTTGTTCTAATTTTTAGTCTTGGTTTAGTAGTGGTTCTTGGTTAAATTGGTGCTATTGGGCTATTTCTTCAGGGGCAGCTGATTTCGATCGGTGAATTATATACTTATGATTCTGGTGATCTGGTTTGGTGTCTGGGTAGCGCCTTCTTCTGTGTTCTCAGGTCACTTTTTGTTCATTTGTCAACTCCTCAGCTGATCTTGTTTCTTCAGACTTTAAACTGTAGGCATCTGAATCCTCTCCCAGATGGGTTTCAGCTGAGCAGGGTAGTCTCACCAACACCTCCAAGTTGTTGGGTTTCACAGGATCAGCAGCTGGGCCCTGGGTTGTCCTCAGACGGAGTGTTCAGATTCGTTCTGGTTCTGACCCACGAGATAGCTTCTTCCCCAGATGTTGGGGTTAGGGGCGTCCCTGTTCCAAGCTGCGTCTGCTTGTCTCCGTCCCTGGGCCTGTTTACCTCTGCGGTCCGCCGCCGGGCCTGTATGTCCCTGTCAGCTGTCGCTGGGTCTGTCTGCCTCTGGGGGTCGCCACCGGGCCTGTATGTCCCTGTCAGCTGCCGCTGGGTCTGTCTGCCTCTGGGGGCCGCCACCGGGCCTGAATGTCCCTGTCGGCCGCTGCCGCTGGGCCCGTCTACCTCCGCGGGCCGCCGCCACAGACCTACCTGCGTCTGCTTGTCTGCACCGTCGGGCCTGTCTACCTCTGTGGACCGCCGCTGGGCCTGAATTTCTCTGCCGGCTGCCGCCGCCGGGCCTGAATGCCCCTGTCGGCTGCTGCCGCCGGGCCCGTTTACCTCAGCGGGCTGCTGCTGGGCCCGTCTACCTCCGCGGGCCGCCGCCGCAGGCCTGCCTGCGTCTGCTTGTCTTTGCTGCCGGGCCCGTCTACCTCTGTGGGCCGCCGCTGGGCCTGAATGTCTCTGCCGGCTGCCGCCGGGTCTGAATATCCCTGTTGGCTGCCGCCGCTGGGCCTGTCTACCTCCATGGGCCCCCGCTGCAGGCCTACCTGCGTCTGCTTGTCTCTGCTGCCGGGCCTGTCTACCTCTGTGGGCCGCCACTGGGTCTGAATGTCCCCTTTTTATTCTTTTGTTGCTACTAATTTTGGTAAAAGATTAAATAAATTATTGTCACACTCCCTCCCCTGCAAACAAAACACCTGTATGCGTAGGCTCTAATTGGGCATGGTGGCGTATGCCTTGAATCCCAGCAATCAGGAGGTAGAGGCAGGAGAATCTCTGTGAGGTTGATGCCAGCCTGGTCTACAGAGCAAGTTCCAAGACAGCCAGAACTATATAATAGAGAGCCCCTGTCAAAATAAACAAACAGAAACAAAATACAACAACAACAAAAGACCCACCATATCTAGAGTAATAACTTAAGAAATGGACTTAGAAAATACAAGTGTGAATCCAGTAGAAAGGTCTTAAAAGTGTAACAAAGCCTGCCTGGCATGGTGGTGCATGCTTGTATCAGCATTTGAGGGGCTGAGGCAGGAGTGTTGTAAATTCAAGGCCAGTGTTAAAAGAACGAATTCCACTCTGGGCTGTGTAGCAAAGCCTTCTCTCAAAAGAGAAAATTTCCAACCAATCCTAGGATTGTGACTCATTTAAGACTAATGAAAAGCCAGAGTTGTCAAATTATTCACAAACATGGCAGGAGAAGCAGTCTGACCAGCCAAGCTTAAGGAACTGGTTGTCTCCGTTAATTTTTAAATTGGGAAAACTATATTTGGCTGTGTCATTCTAAAAGTAGATTTTATTTATTTATTTTTGGTTTTTTTGAGACAGGATTTTTCTGTAGCTTTTGGAGCCTGTCCTAGAACTCACTCTGTAGTCCAGGCTGGCCTCGAACTCACAGAGATCCACCTGTCTCTGCCTCCCAAGTGCTGGGACTAAAGGCATGCGCCACCACACTCAGCTAGATTTTATTTTTGAGGCAGGGTCTTACTATGTCTCCTTGGCTAGCCTCAGGTTCACTGTGTAGGCTAAGCTAGCTTCAAACTCAGAATCCTCCTGCCTCCACCTCCTGGTGCTGGGATTATAGATATGTGTCACCACTGCATCCACAGCCCAGTTTTTAAAATGAAAGCCAACTGTTTTCTGAATATCTGGAGTACCTCAGAACTTTTTAACATTTTGGAAGCCCTGGTTCACTTCAAATTGGGGGAGCAAACAAGGCTTTTCGGTGTGTCTACAGCACACATCCCACACTCGCCCCGACCCTTTGCTCTGCAAACCCAAGCGGCTCTGGATCCCAGTAGTTCCCGGAAGTCCCATGCAGTTCCCGGAAGTCCCGCGTCTCTCCTGCGTTCTCTCCGTTACTCATGCTGCTCTCTTTCTCAAACATTCTTTCCACCTGCGGTCCCTCTGCTTGCCCTTCTTCCACAAAGGAGTTCCGTGGAAAGCTTGTTTTAGTGGCACAGAAACCATCCCGTCTCTGGGGCAGAGAGAACAGCCCTGGGTGTGCAGCCCCGCCGTGCTATTTATCTCCCTTGGCACTGAGCAGGTTGCTCTAGTTCTCTGTTGCTTGTCTCACTTGCTTATTGCGATGTGGGTACCTGCATTATAGATTTGTCATAATAATGCGCCTGAGAAGAGGAGCAGTTGCTCCTGGAGGCGGCAGCAGAAATAGTCTTGCTATAATTAGAATGTAGTTTCTTATGAATCTGGTGGGTGATAGTGGGATTTGTCCTGAAGGTCTGAGTGTTGCCGCCATAATAATGAAACGTGCACAATGGTGTGGTGCACTCATGGTGTGGTTAGGAGTGTTCTCTTATAAAGCTCAGTGTTTGCCTCTTAGTGTTAGCAGATCCTTCATTCTAATGGTTTAGGAAACCTGCTAACCCATCACAGTGAGGAGCCCGCAAGAAGCAAAGGGCCACAACCTAACTAGCAGGTTGAACGTCCATCAACCCCAGTGCCCCGTCTGCTGTTCTCAGGTAATCCTTTGTACCTCTGAGGGTTAATATTTTCAGGACCTAGAATCACCTAGAAGACAACCCTCTGAGCTTCCCTGTAGTCTAGTCTCTAGATTAGGTTCACAGAGGTAGGAAGAGACACCCTAAATGTGAACAGCATCCGGGTCCTGGACAGAAGAAAGGGGAGAAAGTGAGCCAAGTTGTAGTATTCATCTATCTGTTTCCTGGCTTTGGGTATGACGTGACTTTATGTATGTTACTTCTGCCATGACAGTCTGTACCCTAAACCTGAGCCCACGTCAACCCATCATCCCTAAGATACTTTTGTCCAGTATTTTATCCTAGGGATGAGGACAATGACCATCATAGTACCAAAAAGTATTCCTGCATTTTGTTATTTTTACTTCTAAGCAGATATTGGAAAAATTCTCAATACAGTCCACTTGCCACATAGTGATATTTTGGTCAGCTAGAAATCTATGTCCAACAGTGGTTCCATAAAATTAAATCACCAAATAACACTGTAGCCACCTTACTATTCAAGTATACCTTATGATGTTTATACACTGATAAAATTACCTTGCAACAGTTTCTCAGAACACACTCCCCCATCCTTAAGTGAGGCACGACTGTTTTATGTATGTTTTAAACATTCAGCTGCCCTTGTAACCTCAGTGATCCAAGCCCTTCAGCATGTAATCTTATAAGAGAATGGTTGGAGCCCGGAGTGATGGCACATGCCTTTAATCCCAGCACTTGGGAAGCAGAGGCAGGTGGATCTCTGAGTTAGAGTGCAGCCTGGTCTACAAAGCAAATTCCAGGACAGCTAGGAATGTTAGGCACACAGGAAAACCCTGTCTTGAAATACCTAAATAAATAAGTAATATAAATGAATAAGAAGAGAGAGAATGATTAGAAAACATTTGAGGTTAGAGGTCAGTGGAGTAAATATGGGACTCATAGGAACACTAGAAGGGCACCCAGGGAAGCTTCCAGATAAGTTACATTTCTATAGAGACTCAGAGGATGATGTTCAAAGAGGAAAAAAAGGTATGAAATTTTATTGTTATATGAGTCATTTACTTCTTTGGGTTTTTTTTTTTTGTTGTTGTTGTTGTTTTGAGACAGGGTCTTTATATGTAGCTAATAGAGATCTGCCTGATGCTGGGATTAGATGGGTGTACCACAATGCCTAGCTGATTTGCTTTTGGGGGAATGTCTTAGTTAGGGTTTCTGTTGCTATGAAGGGACACCATGACCATGGCAATTCTTATAAAAGAAAACATTTAATTAGGGCTGGCTTACAGTTCAGAGGTTTAGTCTGTTATCTGTCATGAGGGGAAGCATCACAGCGTATAGGCAGACATGGTGCTGGAGAAGGAGCTGAGAGTTCTACATCTCGATCTGCAGGCAACAGAAGGAGGCTGCCACACTAGGCCGAGCTTGAGGCTATGAGAGCTTAAAGCCCACCTCCACAATGACACACTTCTTCCAACAAGACCACACCCACTCCAACAAGACCACACCTCCTAATAGTGCCACTCCCTATGGGCCAAGCACCTAATCTAGAGACAAGCAACACATGAGTCTATCAGAAGCCATTCCTATTCAAACCACCACAGCGGGTATTTATGTTTATGTGTATGAATGCTTGCCTGATGTCTGTCTGTGCACCCTAAATGTGCTATGCCTGAGGAGGCCAGAAGAGGGTGTCTGATCCGCTGGGACTGAACTTACAGACAGTTGCCATGTGGGTTGTAGGACTTGAACCTGAGTCCTCTGGAGGAATAACCAGTGTTCTTAACTGCTGAGCCATCTCTCCAGCTCCTCATTTACTTTTTGTACATATGTTTTCTTTTTGTTTTCTTTTAGATAATGCACTTGAGAATGCTCGACTGGAAATTGAAAAATTGAAAAATAGTCTAATAAAACTGAAAGAAAGTGGTGAGTCATTAGCATATGTAGTGACAATAGATCACACAATAACATAATATGTGTAGTGTAAGATATTATTTAGGAGCTGAAGAGGTGGGAGGCTCCATGGTTAACACTTAAGGCTCTTGCGGAGGACCTGAGTTTGGTTGTAGCATCCATGTTGGGCAACTCACAACCACCTGTAACTCCAGCTCCAGGGGATTTGGCACCCTCTTCTGGCCTACATGGACACTCGCACACATGTACAGACACACAGACACTCACACAGAAAGAAAATAATAAATCTTTAAAATGTTTTTACTGATGAAAATCACAAGTACCACTCACGCAGCCATGACTGTTCCTGCTGGCGCAGCTGCCGTCACGTGCTGCCTACGTCACGTGCTGCCTATGTCACGTGCTACCTACGTCACGTGCTGCCTACGTCACTCGCTGCCTACGGAGCAGCAGCTGCTCTGCCAGGAGCTTTCCGTGATTACCTTTAATCCTCCTAACAAGTCAGGTACTGAATAAAATTATCCCCATCTCGTAGATCAGGATGCTGAATCGCGGCAAGGTTAACTGAGTTACCCATTAACTACAAAAACTATCACAGCTGAGGTGTGAATCCTTATATATCTGATTCCATAACCTGTCATCAGGACAAAGAAATCGGACTGTACGGAGACCACTGAAGCCAAGGGCCCTTGCAGTCCACGCAGCAATACCTCACGCCTTTGTCCACGGGAAAGCCAATAGGCTTGGAATGGTGTTGAATGACTTAATCTGACACTGCTACCAGCTATTGCAAAATTTGGGTATTTCAATGGTCACAACAAAAATGATTTCTGGCATGTTTTTATTCATTTTAAATAATTCCAAAATTAGTTATTTCTTCCTTTCTAAATATAGGAATATGATTGTGAACTCAAAAGTGCTTATGGCAACTCATAGGTCAAGCAACTCATAAAACCAGTAAGGCTGCAGAAGATTTAGAGGCGCTACAGCCAGAAGTCCTGGGTGGTACTTACAGAAAACACTGGAAAGCACATACTTTTCATACACCCATGAAATGTTTGCCAAGAGAGGATCAGACAAGTCACCTCTCCAATCACATGGGATTAAACTAGAAACCGGGACAGGAGCATACTGGAAAAAGTTCCCAAATATTTAAAAAGTAAAGAGGATGCTTCCAAAGAGCCTCTGGTGTCGGAGAAAAAGTCACAAGAGATACCAAAAAATACTTTGAATTGGTGAAAATGGAAAGAGGACATTATCAGTGTTTGTGCAATACTGCAAATCGGTGGCTTGAGGGCCAAATCGGTGGCTTGAGGGACTCTCATGGTACTTAATGTTTACACCAGAAATCATGTAAGGCACAAGGCAATCTAAAATTTCAGAATAAGAAGAGTGAATGAAATCTGAACCAAGCAGAAAGGAGAAGCTATTAAAATAGAGCTGAGCTGGGCGGTGGTGGCGCACGCCTCTGAACCCAGCACTCGGGAGGCAGAGACAGGCTGATCTCTGTGAGTTCGAGGCCAGTCTAGTCTCCAAAGTGAGTTCCAGGAAAGGCGCAAAGCTACACAGAGAAACCCTGTCTCAAAAATAAAATAAAATAGAGCTGAGGACCAGATAAGGGCGGTGGTGGCGCACACCCTTGATCCCAGCACTCAGCAGGCAGAGTCAGGTGGGTCTTTGTGAGTTCAAGGTCAGTCTGGTCTACATTACAAGTTCCAGCCCCGCCAAAGCTACATTAGACCCTGTCTCAAGGAGAGAGAGAGAGAGAGAGAGAGAGAGAGAGAGAGAGAGAGAGAGAGAGAGAGAGAGAGAGAGTTAAGGACCAAGGAGATGGCTCAGCAGGAAAAGTGCTTGCCATAAAAATCCCCGAACCCAACTCACAATTAAAAAGATGCAGTGGTGCACATCTGTAATCTTGAGGAAAGCTTGTGGAACAGTGCAGTGTTGTAGCAGAGACAAGAAGAGAGCCTGCTCGGAACAGGCGGAAGGAGAGGACTGACTGCTAAAAGCTGCCCCTCTCCTGCACTCCTCAGTGACACGTCCAGGCACACGCCTGCACACACTCACACGCAATAATAAATAAAACAACTTTCAGGAGGCAGAGGCAGAACTGATGCAAGTTTCAGGCCAGTCTGGTTTATGCTGTGACTTCCAAGACAGCCAGGGCTACCTAATAAGACCCTGTCAGAGGAAGAGGAGGAGGAAGGGAGGACGGAGGAAGAGGAGGGGGAAGGGAGGATGGAGGAAGAGGAAGGGATCCTAAATGCATTAAACTGAATCGTTAGAAATCTTCTATAAAGAGAGTTCCACAGTCGGGCAGCTTCACAAATGAATCTAACACATATGTTAGGAATAAGTAATACTGGTTTTACAACTTCCAAAAGGTCAAAGAAGAGAGAATTCCCAAACTTTAAGTGACCACCAAAACCAGGTGCTATCATACATCCCAGATTAATGCAGAAATACTTGGAAGGGGCAGAGTGGGAAGCAGCTTGTCAGGTGGTCAGATTGAATGCACTCACCAAGAATGGACTGGTTAGTGACTGTTTAGTGAACGCCTCAATGCTGTTAATAAGACTGCTAAGTGGAGGACCCAGGATACCTGACACTCTCACACAGACATACATGCAGGCAAAACACCAATGCACGGGCTGGAGAGATGGCTCAGAGGTTAAGAGCACTGACTGTTCTTCCAGAGGTCGGAAGTTCAATTTCCAGCAACCACGTGGTGGCTCACAACCATCTGTAATGAGGTCTGGTGTCCTCTTCTGGCCTGCAGACATACATGCAGGCAGAACACTGTATACATAATAAATATTTTAAAAAAAACACCAATGCACATAATAAATAAATAAATAAACAAACAAATGAATGAATGAATGAATGAATGAATGAATAAATAAAACAGCAAGTGTCATGGGAAAAAAAATATGTCAGGGGCTTTAAAAAAATTTACACCCAGCTAAAATTTCAGCTCCAGGGCTATTGAGATGGCTCAGTAGGTTAAGGCCATCAAACTTGATGACCTGAATTCAGTTCCCAGGACCCATACGGTTGAAGGAGAGACCCGATGCCAAGTTATCCTCTGACATGCATGCACACACCACACTCAAACACACAGAAAATAAAGAAATGGTTCGTGTTCCCAGAACCCTGTATTTCCGGAAACTCTACACTCAAAAAGTCTTGAGTGAGAAATACAAAGCCTTCTGTTCCGTTCCAGTAGCTGGGAGGGACTCTCCTGTGAAGACAACCAGACAACCACATACGCAGACAACCACTTACGCGGAACTCAGCAGACTGGCACTCATGAGCGTTTAGAGCGAGTGCCTCCCAAAGGAAAACTGTGACCCATGTAGTAACTGCCTTCTTCTCTGTTTAGATGCAACTGACTTACAGAAAGCCAGAGAACATAACCAGAGGCTAGACGAGGAAATTCTGGCTTTGAGAAACCGGGTTCGATCGCTTGACTCCGAGAAAAAGGTGCTTGGAGAAATGGTCAGTGTGCTTCAGTTCCTGGAGTTTACTTATTGTGTCTCCAATAGCAACCAGTGGTGTGAGCGTGCTCTAAGTTGGTCCTTCCGGAGAACTGGTTCTAACAATTGTTGAACTGGTTCTAACAATTGTTGCGCGTCAAGGTACAGAGGTGGTATGTTCTCACCCAGTGTGCTTTAACCCCTCAGTGCTTATGTGTGATTTTTAAGTCCTTGTTCTGAACAGTAGCATCACTGCTGCTGTATAAAGGCCAGGTTTGTTTACTTGTTTTGTTGTTTTTATATGTATGGATGTTTTGCCTGTATGTATGGCTGTGGATCGTATACATGTAGTACCCGAGGAGGCCAGATGGAGGCGTCAGATCCACTGCATAAAGATCATTATAAACTGTCATGTGGGTGCTCGGAACTGAATGCCAGGTCCCTCTGGCAGAGCAGCAAGTGCTCTTCACTGCTGAGCCATCTCGCCAGTTAACACAGTCACCAAATAAAAACATTACTTTTATTTTTGTAAAAGTTTGTGGTTATTAATATGGCATTCACAGTTGTATTATTTTTTAATGATTTCTTCTTGGCAGTCTATTGATTTTTAATATATACTTTCATATGTAGTATTTCCAGCTTCAGATTGTATTAGTTTCATAACCATATTTATAGTATTGAAAACAGTGCAAAGTACTCAAGAAACTTTGTTTTAAAAGTTAAAAAAAAAAGCTGGGCAGTGGTGGTGCACGCCTTTAATCCCAGCATTCGGGAGGCAGAGGCAGGCAGATCTCTGTGAGTTCGAGGCCAGCCTGGTCTACAAAGCGAGTTCCAGGAAAGGCGCAAAGCTACACAGAGAAACCCTGTCTCGGGGAAAAAAAAAAAAAAGTTAAAAAAAAACCCTGCATTTGGACTTTCCTTTGGGCTGCCAGCTCACTAATAATGACATGGAGACTTTTAATTATGAAAGCTTGGCTTTAGCTTAGGCTTTTCCTCAACCAGCTTTTATAACTTAAATTAACCTGCTCCTATTAATCTACATTCTTCCACTTGGCTTGGGTACCTCTCCTCTGTACTGTATGTCCGACTCTCAAACACCTGGATTCATCTTGAGTTCCTCTCTTTGCCTGGAAGTCCCGCCTATTCTCTCCTGCCTAGCTATTGGCCATTCAGCTCTTTATTGAACCAATCACAGTGACACATCTTCACGCGGCGTAAACAAATATTCCACAACAAATACCCATTGGGATAATTGTTATTAAGACAACAAGGAATAGCCGGGCGATGGTGGCGCACGCCTTTAATCCCAGCACTCGGGAGGCAGAGCCAGGCGGATCTCTGTGAGTTCGAGGCCAGCCTGGGCTACCAAGTGAGCTCCAGGAAAGGCACAAAGCTACGCAGAGAAACCCTGTCTCGGGGGGAAAAAAAAAAAAGACAACAAGGAATGACATGCTGTCGAGACTAGAAGAATTAGAAGACTGTGCATAGCTACTTGTGCTGACTGGTTGTACATCAACCTAGAGTCATTCTGGAAGATGGAACCTCAATTTAGAAAATGCCCTCGCCCAGTTGACCTATGGGCAAGCCTGTGGTACATTTCCTTGATTGATAATTGACGTGGGAGGGCCCAATTCACTGTGGGCAGTGCCAATCCTGGGCTGGTAGTTCTGGATGCTATAAGAAAGCAGGCTGAACAAGCCATGGGAGGTAAGCCAGTAAGCAGCACTCCTGCCTCCAAGTTTCTGCCTTGAGTTCTTTCTGTGACTTCCCTCGATGTTACCTGGAAGTTTAGGCAAAATAATCCTTTCCTCCCTAAGTTACTTTTGGTCATAGTATTTTATCATATCAATAGGAACCCTAAGACACCATGCTTGTGGTGATGTACCTCCAACAACGGTGTAATAGCCACTGTTGGAGACAGTATGGAATCCCTCAGAGCATTAACCATAGCATTAACGTGCTCTGGTAATGGTGCTTCCAGGTGTAAATTAAAAGCAAGGATTCAGATATGTATTTCTACCTTCATGTTCATAGCAGCATTGTTTACAACATGCCAAGGATAGAAACAACCTGTGTCATTTGACAAATTTGAAAGGAAATGTGGGACATTATCACACACAATGGAATTAAAAGGAACTGAACTAGGTCCTTTGCAAGAGCAGCAAGTGCTCTTTTGTTTGTTTCTTTTTTTCCAAGATAGGGTTTCTCTGTGTATCCTTGGCTGTCCTGGAACTCGCTGGCCTCGAACTTGGCGATCAGTCTGCCTCTGCCTCCTGTGGGCAGGGATTAAAAGTGTGCACCACCAATGCTCAACACAAGTGCTCTTAACCATCGAGCTAGCCCCCATTTTCTTTTTTTAATTTAATTAATTAATTAATTATTTGTGTCTGTGTATGTATGCACACACTTGTCTGCCAGGGATGTCCATGCCTCTGCAAGCATGGAGGCCAGGTGTCTTAAGTATCTCCCCTGCCTATTCCTTTGAAGCAGGGTCTCTCCCTGAACATAGATATTCTTTTGAGGCAGGGTCTCTCCCTGAATGTAGCGCCCCTGTTTTCTCCGCCAGGCTGAAAGCCAGCAAGCCCCAGTGATGCTTCTGCCCGTGTTCCCCGGGGAGCTGGGATTACAGGCGTGTGTGGAACTTCCGACTTGTTACAAGGTGCTGGGGTCCACGCTCCCGTCCTGGTGATTGTGCAGCCATCTCTCCAGCCTCACCTCTGTTTTCTCACCGGGGTTCTATGAAGAGTAGAAGTTTAAACAATTAGACAAACATCGACTCATAAAAGTTTTACAATTTTGTGGTGGGATCCAGCATGTCTACATTATTTTTGTCTGCTCTGTGGTCACAAAGTGATTCTTATCCTTTCTAATAAATGTCTTATAGTTCTAGTGTACCCATTTAGGTTTATGATCTATTAAAGATAATTTTTTGTTTATGCAGTGATGAAAGGGTTAAGGCTTGTTCATTTCCTAAAGTGCATCTAGTTTTCCCAGAAGCAGTTGTTGAAAATAACTATTTCTTTCTTGAGTTACATTGTCACCTTTGTCAAAAATCAATTGTATGGGTTGGAGAGATGACTCAGTGGTTAAGAACACTGGCTGCTCTGCCAAAGACCCCAGGTTCAATCCCCAACGTCCACATGGCCTCTCACAACCTGCTGTAACTCCAATCCCATGGATTCTGATGCCCTCTTCTGACTTCTTCAGGCACTGCAGGCATGTGGTGCACAGATGTGCATGCAAGCAGAACACATAAAATTAAAAAGTTAAAAACAAAACAAAACAGGCAGTGATGGCACAAGCCTTTAATCCCAGCACCCCAGAGGCAGGTGGATCTCCAAGTTTGAGGCCAGCCTGGTCTACAGAGTGAGTTACAGAACAGCCAGGGCTACACAGAGAAACCCTGTCTCCAAAAACAAAAACAAAAACAAACAAACAAAGGAGTCAGTTGTTTGGGTCTTCATCTGGACACTCTGTCCCACTCATCCAAGTGTCTGTTTTTAAAACAGTTATATACTGTGGCTTTATTGTAAGTCTTAAACTAGAAAGCACCACAGCTCCGACTTTGGGCTTTTTTCCAAGTTGTAATCCAGTTCTTCACCATTTCCACATTCAGTTTTGACATAAACACCTGTGAGGGGTTTGATGGCATGGCATGCACTGTCACACAAGCTTGAGGAAACCTTACCTTTTAACAATATTGAATCCTCGAAACGATGGAGGTGTCGTCTCCTGATGTCAGCCTTCTCTGCAATGTTTTGCATCTTGCAATGCACACATCTTACACATACTTAATCTTTAAAAATATTTTAGAAGGGTTTTGTCAACTTCACACAACAAGCTGGAGTCACCTGGGAAGAGGGACCCTCAGTTGAAGAATTTCCTCCACCAGATTGGCCTGTGGGCAAGTCAGTTGGGGGCATTTCCTTAATTAATGGTTGATGTGAGAGGACCATGCCCACCGTGGGCAGTGCCACCCCCGTAGGTGATCATGGATGTCTGAAAAAACAGGCTGAGCTAGCCAGGCACAGCTAGCCGGTAAGCAGTGTTCCTCTGTGGCCATCGTTCCAGTTCCTGCCTCCAGCTTGAGTTCCTGCCTTGGTTTCCTTCCGTGACAGACTGGAACCCGTAGCTAAATGAACCCTTCCTTCCCTTGATACCTTTGCTCAGAGTTTGGTCATAGCCACAGGGAGCAGAGTGGGAAGCTTCTGCCTGGGGGAGTGTGAGTCTTGATTCCTGTGGGCTGACAGTTTCCACAAAGTATGTGAGAGCTGTAGCTATTGTCTCCGATAAAATCTGTGTTCCCGCTTGGTGGCTCTGGCTGCGTCTTGGCTGGGTGCCCTGGTGATGCGTCAAAGGTCCTGTTCATTTTTACCTAGCTTGCCTGTGTCAGGGTGGTTGTTTCTGTTGTTCTGTCTTCAGGTCGACTTCATTTTTTCTATATCGTTCATGGTATTTCCAATCTCATCCAATGCATTACTCATTTCAGACGGACTTTTTCTTCTCTAACAATTCCATTTTTAAAAAATCCCCTTCATTTCAACTCATTGTGTTTTAGAAAACGCACTCCTTGGCTGAGTCTGTTTCTCTCATGTACTTTCTTGTCCTTGCTTTCGTTGCTTGAGAAAGTCCTACATGCAGACATTTTGGCCGAATCCACACCCACTCCCTCCCTTCAGTTCCTCCTGCTTCATCTCCCAAGTACTGAGATAACAAGTGTGCACCACCACACCCAGATAATACATGTGTTCGTACTAAAACCTCTTACAGCCGGGCGGTGGTGGCGCACGCCTTTAATCCTAACACTCGGGAGGCAGAGGCAGGCGGATCTCTGAGTTCGAGGCCAGCCTGGGCTACCAAGTGAGTTCTAGGAAAAGCACAAAACTACACAGAGAAAACCAACAACAACAACAACAACAACAAAAACTCTTACAAACTGCTCAGCACACTGTGAGTTTTTTTTTTAAGACTTTTGTTGTAGTTGTTGTTCTTTGTTTTTGTTTTTTGAGATAGGGTTTCTCTGTGTAGTTCTGGCTGTCCTGGAACTCACACTGTAGGCCAGGCTGGCCTAGAACTCAGAGATCTACCTGCCTCTGCCTCACAAGTGCTGAGATTAAAGTTGTGCACCACCACTGCCTGGCTTTAAAGACTTATTTTTAATTATGTGTGTCTGTGTGTAGTATGCTCACATGAGTACAGGTGCCCACAGAGACCAGAAGTGTTGGATTGTGAGACCAAAATGAGCCATTTTAGAAATAAGACCAAAATGCTTTCACCCTAAAACTAAGGCCTAAGATTTCTCCTTTTAGGAATAGGCCATTAGTTACTGAAACCAGTCAGTTCAGATTCCAGAAACCAGGAAGTGTAAAAGTACAGAGTCACAAGATAGTCACGAAGTAATGCCTGCCAGACTATGGAATGTCCTCTCCCTGGTTTCCAGGGTAACTGACCACAGAAATGCCCCCACCTGAGGGCAGCCAATGAGAATGGTGGCGGGCAACCACTCCCTTAGAAGTAATTTCTAGAAATCCCTAGAAGCAAGCCAATCAGAATTGTACCTGTACTAGCACCCCTAAATGATGTAACCTTGTGACTTTTCCCTTTAAAAACTGAACTTGCAGACAGGTGGGCGCTTCCTCCAGCCTCCACTGCTTTGGATGTATTGGACGAAGTCCCTGCCTAGGCTTGTATTGCTTTTGGATATCCAGAATTAAACCTTGCTTTTGCATTCCGGCATGCTCGTCTTTGGTGGTCTCTCTGGGGGTCACGATCTGGGCACAACAGGATCACCTGAAGCTGGAGTTTAGGCAGTTGTGAGCCACATGTGAGTGCTGGCCAAAGCAGAATACAGTGTCTTGTGAAATCTGTTCTTCCATTACATTTTCCTCAGATGTTGTAGGAAAAATAAGAATTTTATCCAGATTTGCCCTTTCTTATGATGTCTGGGAAGGATAATTTTTTTTTTTTTTGGCTGGGGGTGGGGACAACAGAGGGACGGGGGTGGGAGGGACGACGGACTTTGATCAAGACAGGATTTCTCTGTGTAGCCTATCTGTCCTGGAGCTCACTATGTAGACCAGGCTGGCCTTGAACTCATAGAGATCCATCTGCCTCTGCCTCCCAAGTGCTGGTATTAAAGGCACGCGCCACTAGCGACAGGTGGATAATAATATTTTGTATCTGATCTTTCTGCCCCATTTTCTCTGTTCTTCCGTGCGAAGGTGAAATGGAGAATAAATCCATCAGGCCGTGGAAGAAGAGTGGTCACTCTAGGTTGCTTCCCAAGCCAAAAGGGTTTTCCTCAAGGCTTCTCTGGTGGTAATGGCTGAAATGCTTTCAGTTCATTCCTTTTTCGATGTAGACATTTTTATGTGTATGTTTGTTTTGCCTACACATATGTATGTGCACCCCATGAGTGTCTGGTGCCCACAGAAGTCAGAAGAGAGCATTGGGTCCCCTGGAACTGGAGTTCCTGATGGTTGTGAACCACCATGCAGATAGTTGGGAACTGGACCCACATCCTCTGGAAGAGCAACATGTGCCCTTAGCTGTGAGCCGCCTCTGCAGCCCCAAAATGATTTCATTTCTGATACAGTCATTTTCTTTTGTCTATGGTGGTGACCACGATGGCAGCATCTGTTCCATCATCCGTAGGAGGCAGGCTAACCTAGGAGGCAGGTCCCAAGATGACCTTAAAATCCCAGGAGTTGCCGGGCGGTGGTGGCGCACGCCTTTAATCCCAGCACTCGGGAGGCAGAGGCAGGCGGATCTCTGTGAGTTCGAGGCCAGCCTGGTCTACCAAGTGAGTTCCAGGAAAGGCGCAAAGCTACACAAAGAAACCCTGTCTCGAAAAACCAAAAAAAAAAAAAAAAAAAAATCCCAGGAGTTATTGAGGAAGCCCAGGGACGGATCTATGAAGAGCAGGTACAGGCGGGTAGAGCCTTCAGATCTAGTGCAGGTGCAGCATCCCTTCCAGCAGATGTCAGAGCAGGACGGGGCTCAGACTCTGTTGTAACTGAGGCAGCCTCAGCTAGCCAAGAGTTCTGCCGCAGCCATAACCTGTGGCGGAACCCCAGGGACTGGGAGGCCTCATCTTGCTCAGGGATCCCCTGAAGTGGCCCTCTGTATCATAGAATTCTTGATCTGGGAGAAGACCCTTAGCTACACCTGCCTAATCTGCCTCCCTCTGTGCCCAGCATCACGTGACCTTCTTTATCTCTCTTACTGTAAAAGATGCTCAGGAGCCATCTCAGTCTCCTCAGTACTCAGCATTGAGCCTCACGAGTTTGGTTTGAGTAGATCTGTGTGTCAGTCATCTTCAAGACTTTGGTATAAACCAGATTTCCTTTCCTTATTGAAACTTGAAATAGATATGTACCTAGAAAATGACAAGATACACTTCACCCACATGCTGGAGCACACTTATAAAGATCATTGCAAATAAACATTCTTCTTTGATCAGTTAATAGATACAGCCTATAATTACACAGATTACTAACTATATAGATAATAGTATATGATATGTAGAGACAGGGGAGGCAGAGGGTCTCTCTAGCCCAGGCTGACCTGGAGCTTATTAGGTAGGCCAGGCTAGCCTTGAATTTAGCCTCCTGCCTCTGCTCCCTGGGTGCTGGGATTATAGGTGTCTGTCACATTGGGAGACCCATCAAACATTATCAGTGAACAGTGATCCATGTGAGTTAAAGGACTTTTTAAGGCAGTTCCTGAAGGAGGGTGGTAACTGAAAATGGATTTTTTTTTCCCTCTAAAGTTCTTTCACAAAGAAAAGGCTGCAGCTGCCTTAACTAAGGTTGGCAGCCAGGTGATGAGTTACCAATAGCTATTAACCCCAGGATCCCTCTGAGCTGAGGAACTGAGTGAGCAGGTCAGCACAGTTGTTTCCCACGAGTCTGTTTTCTCAACCTTGACCTGGCACCCTCCATCACTGTCATGGATGCTCAGCCTGCAGGTGGGCAGTCTTTCCTGACCACTGCTTATTGTATTTTATGACAAAAGGAAATAAAAAGATAGTGTCAGGTTCATTTTATGTCAGCCTGAATGGGCTTCAAATATCCCTAGTGCATCTGAGAACCTTCACAAAATAGGTTAACATTTGAATCTGCAGACTGAGGAAAGCATGCCAACCATGTGTGGGTAGGCCTCATCCAATCAACTGAGGGAGTGAATGGAAAAAAAAAAAAAAAGAAGGGAGACTCTGTCTCTCTCTGTCTCTGTCTCTGTCTCTCTGTGTCTCTGTCTCTGTCTCTCTCTCTCTCTCTCTCTCTCTCTCTCTCTCTCTGCATGTGTAAAATCTGTTGGTTATATTTCTCTGGGAAGCCCTTCTTAATACATGTGGAAGCTAATACTTGAGAATCTACTTCTTGTAGTGAGTACTGGTGATTTGCCATAAATCATGGATTTTTTTTGTTTTGTCCTGTTATATTGCTGTTTCAGACAAGATCTCTCTCTGTAGCCCAAGCTGGCCCCAAATTTGCTACCCTCCTGCCCCAGTCTCCCAAAAGCCGGCATTATAGCTGTGCGCTACCATGCTCAGTTGACAGAATTCACAAAATGCTAACAGAAATCCCAGGAGGCAGCAATTGTTCACCTGGCTGAGGGAACCAAGGCCACAGATTCATAACTGTAAGAACCGTGGTGTCCGTCAGGCGGTGGTGGCACACACCTTTAATCCCAACACTTGGAAGGCAGAGGCAGGCAGATTTCTGTGAGTTTGAGGCCAGCCTGGTCTACAGAGCTAGTTCCAGGACAGCTAGGGCTGTTACACAGAGAAACCCTGTCTTGAAAAACCAAAAACCAACCAAACAAACAAAAAAACCCATGGTGTCACAGTTCTGCCTGACCTCAGAGCCCGGGGCTTTGCCCCTGAATCTCTCAAGCCCAGTCACTGTGGTCCTTAGCACTACACAAGCAAAGCTCTGTTCCTGCTCCCACGCCACACCTGTCACCACGCCTTCACGTCTGGGTGCCCTGCAGCAGGTTTTCCCTGGAGAATTTTCTTGAAAATAAAAACGTGCAGGTCATTCTTTGTTTTTTTAAAGGGAAGTCACTTCCTTTCCTTAGACACCTAAAAGCATGATAGCGTTTCTAAATGCCGTCAGGTCCATCAGTAAGTAGATGCCTGTCGCTGTCTGTCTGCATGAAGACATACTTGGTAGAAAGAGAGAACCGATTCCCACAAGCTCCCCTCTGACCTCCACAGATGGTGGCATGCACAAACTCTACCCGTAGACACAAAGTAGAAACATGGAATGGCTTTCGTCAAGAAGAAATTCAAGCTATTTGTCAAGGATAACAGTGTCCACGGTGTATTAATGTTTATCAAGCCACGATGAGTGTGAGACTCTCACGAAGAGCGGCTCACATGATCCCTGGCGCAGACATCCTCAAAGAAGGTATATATTTGCATATTTTTGAGAGCTTTAGGGGATTTGACCAAAGCAAGAGTTGGCCAGAAAGAAAAAAAAAAAAGAGTTGGCCAGGAGTTGATAGAGCCTTATTTGGTTCTAGAGTTCATTTTCTACACAGTACCAACTCTCGTGGAGATTCATAGAGATTTACATAGGGAATTACTTCTAACCTAGCATAACAGCATGCCCAATGGTGTGTACAGAAGCCACTCCACATAGAGGTGAGTGGGCAGTGTTTCGTCCTCTATAATGCCATAGCCATCTGTGACTGAGAGGGGACAGCAGCAGGACCTACTTGTCAGTCTACAGTCAGGAGCATGGAGTGAGCCCCACCTCCCAGACAGAACATCCCCAGTGCTGTGTTCTGAGCCGTTAAACTGTTCCCAAAGTCCTTGGCAATTGGCCCTTGTGAAGGAGCAACCTGCGACAAGTCACTGGCTTTCCTTTGTCTTTGCTGACTGACAGGTGAGGTGAGCTCCCTTTAGACACCAGAGAGCTCATCATTTGCGTCCATATCCACCTTCAGACTTTGGCCACTGGTCTCATGAAGTATGTAATTGCTCAGATGCAGAACTGTATTCAATATGCCATAAGTGATGGTAAATTTTACACACATATTTGTAAAATATGTTCAAATGCTTTCAAATATATTATTTTTCAAATATAAAATAAGCTATGTCAGCCAGTGTTATTATATATTAAGTATAAATTATAAATTATTATTCAGTTTTCAAACATATTATTTGAAAAGGCTATCTTAAACATTTTTTAATGTATCATAGATAGTTTTATTTTTTCTGAAATTGAATGTGGGAATTTTTTTTCTATAATCAGCTTGATACAATACAAATTCTTATCCTAATAGTGAAATGTTTCACTAAAACTTGCCCAGTGATTGAGTAAAACCAAAACTTATTATAAGCCACAGTCATCCTAGGGTCTCCCCTGCTAGGTAGTCTCCCTGGTTCTGTGAGTTGCAGTCTGATTGTTCTTTGTTTTATATCTAGAACCCACTTATGAGTGAGTACATACCATGTTTGTCCTCCTGGGTTTGGGTTACCTCACTCAGGATGATATTTTCTAGTTCCATCCTTTTGCCTGAAAATTTCATGCTGTCATTGTTTTTCTCTGCTGAGTAGTACTCCATCGTGTATATGTACCATATTTTCTTTATCCATTCTTCAGTTGACGGGCATCTAGGTTGTTTCCAGGTTCTGGCTATTACAAATAGTGCTGCTATGAACATAGTTGAGCATGTATCTTTGTGGTATGGTTGAGCATTCCTTGGATATATGCCTAAATATCCTAAACATTTTTTAAAAATCTGTCTTTGAGCCAGTTGTGATGGCACACACCTGTAAGTCTGGCTTTGGGACTCAAAGGCAAGCAAAGCAGATCTCTGTGAGCTCAAAGCCAGCCTGGTCTACAGAGTGCAATCAGACAGCGAAAGCTACACAGTGAGACGGTCTCAAAAAAAAAAAAAAAAAAAAAAAACAGTTAAAATACATGGCATTCTTTTCTCTCTCTCTCTCTTTTTTTTTTTTTTTGCTTGTAGTTTTTTTTTAACTTTAAATGATTGTTTGAGGTTGTAATTATATCATTTTTTCCTTTTTCTCCCTCCAAAGCCTCCCATGTACACTCCCTCCACCATGCTTTCTTTTAAATTCATGGCCTCTTCTTAAATTGTTGCTATACACACACACACACACACACACACACACACACACACACACACACGCACGCACGCACGCACGCACGCACGCACCATACACACATGCACACATGCACACACACACATAGATTCTTAAATATATAAATACAACCTCCTCGGTCTGTACCATGTTACCGGTATGTTTGTGTTTTCAGGACTGACCACTTGGTATTGGATAGCCAATTGGTGACTCTGGGGCAGACTGTTTCTCCCACTCTGATCCTTCTTTAGTTGTCTGTAGTTCTTTGTCTGGGATTGAGGCCTCCTGATCTTTCCCCCATCCATGTAAGCATGTCTATTGGTGTTCTTGTTCAGGATGACATTCTAATAGTAGGAAAATGTAGGGTGGTCTTAGTTCTAAGAGTTTAGGTGTCTCCCTGTTTTATATTAAAGCATCAGGCATCATGTGAGTGGGGCTAAAGAATGCCTGCCTTGAGTGTTGAATGCATTAGAGTGTCTTATGGGGGACATGCAAAAGTGTTCACTAGGATAGATGTTGAGTAATGATGAGGGAGAAGAGGCTTTGGGGAAAAATATAGTCTTCCTCCTCTTTAGGCCATGCTATAAATTAACACAATTCTCAACATTTTGTCCAAATACTGTCAGGAGGAATCTAACTCACTCTGGAGTCTTTGCATCCATGTTTTAAAGTAGCATCCCTTCTCCTTTCTAGCTCATCAGTTTGAGATTGCTATTCCTGTTTTCTGGACCTTGAACACGAGGACTGTAAAGAGTAACTTGATTAATGCAACAGGATGCTTTAGAGCTTTTTTCTAATGCTGGTTCCCTTTGGCTCACTGCCAGACAGCAAAAGCCCAAATCAGTAATTAAAAAGAACAGTTGATCTAACCCGAGAAAGAAGGTAAAACTTGTTGGAAGACACTTCATGGGGTTTGTCTCAGAGAAAAATAGCTAAGAAATGTCGCTTGGGGCTGGAGAAACAGCTCAGTGGTGTTGAGGTGTTGACTCCTTTCTCAGAGAATCCGGGCTCAGTTCCCAGCTCTCACACAGCAGTTCACAACCTACGGAAAGTCTTTAAGTGCCAGCCTCAAAGGCTTTCTCCCAGAGTTCAAAGGGGGCTACAACCAGCGAAGGAACAAATCTGAGGGATGGGGAATGAATCTACTCACAACATGCTCTTTCTATCCATGTCTCTTTTTTCTCTGCCTCTGATCTCTCTTTATTCTACCCCAAGTCTCTGAAGTTTCCAGTTTTTATACACATACAATCAGCAATTCTCTGGCCAAAGCAAGGTCACAAGGCTTGAATTCTTTCAGGGTCATAAAAGGCCGATAAGAGTTTACAGAGGCAGTGACTGTCAGGCTTTCTTTATGACTCAAAGAGGGAGGGACTAGTGAAAGCCTCAGTGAACTCTTAAAGGGAACAGGTCAAATGAGAGGGAGAGAGGCCTTAAATCAATTAGGGAAATCTAAGAAGGGAAAAGGGAACCCATGTGTAATACTGCATTCCTAAGTGTGGTTAGATAATAAGCTAATTAATAAACTGAGGTGAAAGTAAGTACGAAATGTTAAGAATTTGTTAGTGTGAGGTTAGCTTGGGGCAGCACTTTCCTATCCGGTGGCGGGGTGAGCCCAGGGCACACTTGTTCCCTGTCTATCTAAAGGCTGTGAATCAACAATTCAGACATGTTGTAATTCAGTGTCCTTGGGTGTCTGAGAATGTCTCAAATGAGATTCTTTTGTCTGGACACTTAGTACTGACCAAATGTCTGCCAGTGAAGATAACCGCAGGAAGGCAGACCTCTCTACCTTTACATTGGAGAAATGAGCAAAGATCTGGTTGTGGGAAACAGCTCTTGACTGTGTGACTGTTTTCACACATAGCTAGGGGATGTTATCAATATACCCCAAATGCATAGGGGAAATTGTGCCCAATACATGATCAAACACTTCTAAACTGTCAGAAATAAATTACAATTTATTTGTAGCATATGAGAATAAGCTACGGCTTCTGCAGCAAGAAGTCTGTAGTAAGAAACAGCCAATTCATTCAAAAAGGCAATAACTCCAACATGCCTTGTGTGATAGCTTAGTCCTCCACCAGAACCCTTGGTTTTGATAGGTTGACCTTTATCGATGACAGCTGAATCCCTACTGTATAATCCTGCGGCCTGTAATATCTCGTGATAATGGCTCCTGACAACCATCTGTAATTTGGGTTCCAGGAGGTCTGATGCCCTCTTCTGGCTGCCAAGGTCATTGCATTCATGTGGTGCATATACACACATAAAGGCAAACACTCATACACATAAAACAAGAATAAATGTGTCTTTTAAAAGAAAAGAAATGTAGTCTATTTGGGGGTCTGGCAAGATGAATCGATGAGTAAAGATGCTTACTGTACAAGCTTGGAGACCTGAGTTCAACCTCTGGAACCACAAAAAGGTAGAAGGAGAAAAACTCCGCAAAAGTTGTCCTCTGACCTCCATCCACATGTGTACCATTGCATGAATATGCCCTCACACACCATGTGCGTGCGCACGCACACCCACACCCCCCACACACACACACAATAACAATAAAAATTTAATACTCACTTGAACAAATGTAGCTTATTTTAAGGATATTTTAGTAAGGCTTTCGTGTATTTAACCTGGTGATTTATTTGGATTGAGATTTCCATCTGGGAGCCTGAGTTATCAGTAACATAGGAAGACTGAAGAGACACCAGTATGAAAGACCAAGAGGCAATTAAAGTTCAGGATTTTAATGAGGTAAGAAATGAAAATAGAAGACGATACTCTGCTTTGAGACAAGTTTCGTACAGCCAGCCTGGCTACAAACTCACCATGCAGCCAAGGCTACCCTTGAACACCTAATCCCCCTGCTTGAAAAGATAATTCTTCAGTTATATTTCTTAATACACGTGAGGCAAACCACATAAGAATTCACATAACACTGCAGACAGGCAGAGAGAGGGAGGACAGCTCTGGGGATGGTCCATCTCCAGCTCATTCTGGTGAAAAGTTTACAGAAGACCTCCACAGAGAAGTCAGTGAGGCTTGTGGAAACCATCGCGATGACTGAACTTACTGAGAGTTCAGAACTATACGGCGCACTGTCTCTGAGCAGAGTGTCCATATATGTCCAGACACTGTTGTCCTTGGTTTTCATCAGGGGAAACTGAGGCTAAGAATGACGAAATAACCAGCTCTTACACTGTTGGTGCTAAAACACAGGGGCACGGCTCTGTCCTACCAGGTGTGTTTGCCCTTGACGGCCTGTTCTTTCCATGGAGCATGTCAAGGGGGTTCTCACTCTGTGCTCACGAAGGCTCACTTTGATTTTAGGCAGATTCCCTGGTAGTCTTTACACCCAACAAAAAGTGGATGTGGATGTGTCTGTATAGAATAGAAATTAAAAGTAGCACTTATGAAATGTGGACTTGAAAGTCAGCAACAGCTGTATGACCTTAGGAAATGACGTAACATCCGAGACCTATGTCTGAAATGTGATGATAGTTACGTTCCCATCCCATAGTGATCCTTCAGAAACAGTGAGATAATCCATGTAGAGCCTTCACCATAGTGTCTGAAGCATGATAGACCCTGAGCAAACGGCAGCCATTACAATTATTACCCCAGTTATCATCAGTGTTTCATTTGGGAGGATTCTGTCAATATCTTACATTTGGGGCCTGGGGAAATGGCTTAGAGTGGTGGTTCCCAACCTTCCTAATGCTGATAACATATTTCCTCATGTTGTGGTGACCCCAACAATAAAATTGTTTTCATTGCTACTTCCTAACTGTAATTTTACTACTGTTATGATTTGCAATGTAAATATCCGATATGCAGAATGGTCTCTGGTCACCCCTGTAAAAGGGTCCTTCATGACCCCCTTTGGGGGTCGACCCACAGGTTGAGAACCACTGGCTTAGAGGGTAAAGGTGCTTGCTGCCAAACCTGACAACTTGAGTTTGATTCCTGGGACCCATATAGTAGAAGAAGAAAACTAACTCTCAGAAATTGCCCTCTGACAAATATTGTGTGTGTATTCTCCCTCCCACTAAATAAATAATAAAATTTAAACATATTTAGCACATGGTTAACATTTATAAAATGCCTTCAAAGCACCTATTCCACCTACCATGGTGGCTGTGCTGTAGGCAGGACAAGGCTCACTACATGCAGCAGTTTTACCTACTGGCTTGCAGAGAAAAATGGGTCCTGTGAACGAGTTTTCCTAAGTCTCTATATCCCACAAGTGATTTTAACATTGAGTTAAGAAGGTTATTGTAATAGTTCACAAAGTGAGTTACGCAAAATGCTTTTTCCAGATATTGAAAATGAGCCAAGAAAATATTAAAGTGCTTGACAGTGACTTGTCAGAAGACCGGGAGAAGCGACAGCAACTGGCATCTGCTTTCGTTACTATTCAGAAGTCCTTGAGAGTGGATAGTGAGGTATCACATTCAGGGTGGCGGTTTCTTCTTGTTTTTCTAGTTTAGGGATTTCATGTGACCATTTGTTTCTATTTTAAAACAAATTATGGCTTCGGGGAGACAGCTCAGTAGGTAAGAGTCCTTGCTATGCAAACATGTGGACCTGAATTCAAATCCCCAGCACCATGTAAAAATTTAGACATGAAGAAAAAAAAAAGCAGCATGTGGTGGTGCACACCTTTAATCCCAGTACTGAGAGGCAGAGCCAGGCGGATCTCTGTGAGTTTGAAGCCAGCCTGGTCTACAGAGTGAGATCCAGGACAGGCACCAAAGCTACAGAGAAACCGTCTTGAAAGAAAAAAAAAAAAGTTAGGCATAACTGTGTGTGTCTGAAACCTCAGCATTGGGAGACAGAGATCAGTGGCCAGTCAACCGAGCAGAAGCAGCCAACTTCCCATTCAGTGAGAGACCCTGCCTCAAAGGAACAGGCAGAGTCATGGAGTAAGACATCCAACTTCCTGCTTCACACACCCATACTGAGCTCTCATGCCTGGGCCCTGCAACACAATAAGGAAAATATAGCTTAGTTTGGGGCACTGTCATTCAGTACCATTGGCTGTGTAGCTTAAACAATGGAAATCTATTTCCTTACAGTCCTGGAGGCTAGGAAGGCCTGGCCGCCTTCTTCATCCTCTTGACAGGGTGTGACCCATGTGTCTCTTCTCTTCTTACAAGGGCTCCAACCTGTTAGACTAGGGCCCCACCCTTCTGTTCTCATTTAGGCTGGCTTTAGGAGCCCCCTCCCCCTTGCTGCCTTTTTACACCCCCACCCCCACCTTCCATTCCCTCTGACTTCAAAACTTTCAGAGGACATCAAGTAGCTCCTCTCCTAAAGTAAGTGTCATGTAAGCTTTTTGCAAACTGTCCTTCCCCTCACTGCATATCTGTGTGATCTGTGTGACAGTGTGAGAAAAATGTGTAACTACACATGAACTGTGTAGAAACAGATCATCTGAGGAGTAGAGGAAATGTTGCACATGAGTCACTGAGCACACATCAGCAACAGGATCTGCAGTTAAGGGCAGAGTCTGAAGTCGCACAGACTTGGGAAGCGGCTTTAGTTTTCCCGGCTACATGAGGCTAAGTTCTGGTACTCTGCCCAGCCCTAGTTTCAGAAGCAGCCCTGCTAGAGGTGCTTAGTAAAGCTACACCACACTGCAGCACAATATTCTATGAAAGACGCTGTGAGATACATTTTAAATTTATTATTATTGTTGTATATGATCAGGGAGATAACACATTGCCACAGCACAGTGCCGAGGCCCCAGGACAACTCCGTGGAGTCAGTTTTCTCCTTTCACCCTCGCATGGATTCCAGGGATCAAATGTAGGTCACCAGGCGTACATGACAAGCTCATTCACCTGCTGAGCCATCTTGTCAGCCCTGTATTTTTAAGGCAAATAAATATTCAATTCAGGAGCTGAAGGTTTTACTTTTATTCAAGCTTTGTTTAAAATAGTAATGACTGTGGACACCCAATCTTTCAACCTGTAAAAGGTAAACACTGAAACACTGCATTTGGTACCATTTAAAACTGAACAATTTGTTAGGACCATTTCAAGAATCCTTTGTAGAAATTGTATTCCTTTGCAGGGAAGTAGACTTGATTTATCCTACAGAATATCTTTATTTTCTTTTTTGTTTTTGTTTTTTAACTTTTTTTTTTACTTTTTAAAAATTCTTTATTATTTAAAACAATTTTAAATTTAAATATATTTTTATCATAAAAAAATCTTCATTTCTTAAACAGGAATTCCAAAAATCAAAGTCAGAACTTCTGTGCCTTTATAAAGAAATTCAAAGTCTTCCAAGGATTGAGGGCAGAGAGCAGTTTTTAATAGCATATAACCTGCTACAAAGAGAGAATTCTGAATTAGAAGCCAAGGTGAGATTGAACTATTGATTATTTGAGTGTTCAATAAATATTTAACATGTCTTGTATGTGGATAGAGTAAAAGGAAACTTTAAGTAGCAGATTTAGAAATCAAAGTTTCTTTTACTAGGATATAACAAAATGACATATAGTGTAGGTTATAAGTCAGGGCAAACATTTAGACTTCAACTGCCCATGGATGTCTTAAATCAGCTTCCTATCAACCGAATTTCTGGAGTGTGGATTACGGTGTGGAATGTAGGAAGGGAAAGGTCCGCAATCCAGGGAGATGTGTGGGGAATGGTCTACAACTAGCCTTTGCTTTGGGGACACTGCTAGCAAGGTGAGTCATCAGCATGCATAGTCAATCCCACTCCTGAACAAAAACTGAGAAGAAGAGGAAGAAGAAAAAGAGGAGGAGGAGGATAAGGAGGAGGAGCAGCAGGAGGAGGGGGAGATGAGGAAGAAGAAGAAATGAAGAGGAGGAGACAATGATGGAGGAGAAGATGAGGAGGAGGAGATGAAAAGGAGGAGACAATCATGGAAGAGGAGATAAGGAGAACAACTCAAAACATTTCTAGTCTAAGACAATATAAGATCACTTAATGCTCTTTAAGCCCTTGAATCTGCCCACAGGAGTCTGTCTGTCTGTGAGGTTTTTGAAGAAGTCTTAGTTTTATGGTGGTATTGTGTTCCCCAAAATATTGTGCACCCTAATAAACTTATCTGGGGTCAGAGACAGAACAGCCACTAGATACAAAGGCTAGAAAATGGTGGCACTCACACCTTTAATCCTAGCATTCCAGAGGCAAAAATCCATCTGTTCAAGGATACAGCCAAGCATGGTGACTCTCGCCTTTAATCCCAGAAAGTAAGCCTTTAATCCCAGGGAGTGGTGGTAGAAAGCAGAAAGGTATATAAGGTGTGAGGACCAGGAACAAGAAGCATTTGGCCTGGTTAAGCATTTGGCTGGTTAAGCTTTCAGGCTTCTAGCAGCAGTTCAGCTGAGACCCATTTGGATGAGGACTCAGAAGCTTCCAGTCTGAGAAAACAAGACCAGCTGAGAAGTTGGCCAGGTGAGGTTAGCTGTAGCTTGTTCTGTCTCTCTGATCTTCAAGTGTTCACCCCAATACCTGGCTCAGGTTTGATTTTATTAATGAGAACTTTTAAGACTCAGGGCAGTTTTAACAGAATATCATAGACTAGGCAGTTTAAATGACTATTGCCTACAGCTCTGCAGGTTGGGAAATCCAAAGTAGGGTGCCAATAGACCCCCGTTTGGTGAAGGCTGCTTTCCAGTTTGCAGATGGCCATCTTCTCCTGGTTCTTTCTTCCTCCTCCTCTCTAATCTTTGTGTGTATGTGCATGATATATGTGTGCATATGAATATTCGTGTGTGGTGTGTGTGTGTTTGTGTGTGTGTGTGTGTGTGTGTGTGTGAACATGCTCATGCCACAGCATGTGTGGGGTCAACCTCAGCGGGCCTTCCAGTTGGTTTGAGTTGGGGCTTCTTATATTTTGCTACTGCCTATGCTAGGCTAGCTGGCCTGCAAGCTTTGCGAGTCCTCTTGGCTCTGCCCCAATCCTGTTGTAGGAGCACCTCCACCCACTCCCACCCCATCCCCCATCACATCTGGCTTTACATGGGTTCCAGCATCCAAACTCAAGTCCTATGCTTTCACATCAAATGCTTTGCCGCTGAGCCATCTCCCCAGCCCACGTTGTTCTCTGAAGGGTACCAATGTCATCATGAGAGCTCCGCCTTTGTGCCCCAGTTGCTTCCTAAGGCCTCCTCCTGAGACCACCTTGTTAAGGGTGAGGGTTTCATTGTTTTTTTTTTTTTTTTTAATTTAAGCTGGGTGGTGGTGGTGCACACCTTTAATCCCAGCACTCGGGAGGCAGAGACAGGCGGATCTCTGTGCGTTTGAGGCCAGCCTGGTCCAAAGAGCAAGATCCAAGCCAGGCACCAAAACTACACAGAGAAACCCTGTCTCAAAAAACCAAAATAAATAAATAAATTTTTATTTATGTATGTATTTTTTAAATGAGTGCTCTGTCTGCATGCCCAGAAGAGGGCACCAGATCTCATTATAGATGGTTGTGAACCACCAATGTGGTTTCTGGGAACTGAACTCAGGACCTCCGAAAGAGCAGCCAGTGTTCTTAACTACTGAGCCATCTCTCCAGCCCCAGGTTTCAGTTTCATTTTAGGGATTTTGAAAGAATCACAGGCTGTAACCTGGAAGAAGGTCCCTCAGTTTGGAGGAGTCCTATGGAAACGATGTGAGTTTATTGTGTTTCCCTTTGCAATGGTAACCGTCTCGTGGATGGCTTCTTTGGGATGTTGCATTTCTGCCCATCAAACTATTGTTCATGAAATGTCGTTGCTTTGAGCCTTTGCATCCTGAAGCTTCTCTTTGGAACACGCAGCGCTCTAAACTTAAAGGTGCCCTGCTTGGCGGAAGGCGGGCTGTGCCTTATGGGTTTGCCAAAGCCTCTTATTTCGCAGCTTTTTGTCTGGGTCACATCTAGAATCACGTCACAGAAATTTATAGCAGAAACAGGTGTGATCTTGTAGGCCAGTTCATTCAATTTATACAAAGAGCCCGGGGACCCTAGGTGATTGAACTACTGCCAAGCTGTGTGACATTCCTCAGCCTGTGCTCTTTCTGTCCTACCCCATGGTCTCACAGAGTGGAGCACTCAGCTTAGTGCTCTGGTATTTAAACGTGGCTGATGATTAGACTGAAGTATGAACACTAAGGTCAAATGGAAGCTAGTCCTTTCCCACACTATCCATCTCCTAGAAGAGCCAATGGGATTAACTTTCTTCACGATAAATAGCGACATTTTGGGGCTGGAGAAATGGCTCAGTGGTTAAGAGCACCTATTGATCCTGTGGAGGATCCCAGTTCGGTTCCCAGGAGCCACACTGAGCGGCTCACAACTGCCTGTAATTCCAGCTCCACGACAGCTGATTTTCTTTTCTGGATTACCCAGGCAACTGCATGTACATGCACATATAAACACATAATTGAAAAAAGAAAAAAGTATTTTTCCAGTTGCTTAAGACACATCCCAACTTTGTTGTATGTGGGTCCAGAAGACCCAGAAAATGCTTGATGTTTGTGTTGCTGTTGTTTTCAATTTATTAGAGAATTCAACCCGAGTTCTGCTCTCTGCTAGTCTTTAAAAACTAAAATTTTCGAGGCTAGCCTGGGCTACAGAGTGAGTTCCAGGAAAGGCACAAAGCTACAGAGAAACCCTGTCTCGAAAAAACAAACAAACAAAACAAAAAACAAAAAAATTCACTGTCATGTAATGTTTGCATTTTTAGAATAACTGTAAAAACTAAGTAGCATTTTGGAATTTATTTTCCTGCTTGCAAAATTAATGCACGCTCATTAAGAAAACTGTCTTCCAAGACCTGCCTACCTTACGGCCCGTCTCTCTGCTCTTCAGTTCCTCATGTTGTGACCTCCTCCCTCCTCTTCAAAGCCGCCTCAGTCAGTTGTATGTCTCTCTTTGACCACATGCTCCCCACACTTCAAATAAGCCACCCATAGCCTCCCACCTCCCAAGGGTCAAGGCCTGCCTTCACTGGGAAGTGGCGGCCCTTGGGAGAGGGATGCGCACTGGAGTCCATACTGCGCTCTGTAGCTTCTCTTGAGGGGATGAAAAGTCGCAGGAGACCAACGGAATCTCTTAAAATACATTGAAGTCGAGCTTTGTGTTTAGTCCCCTGGCTCTTGGAGTCAAGCACAGATACTGTAGGAGCTTTGCATTTTCAGACGAGCATCGTTTGCTCTAATTCAGGACCATGGTGGGAACCATCTCCATTTCCCAAGCAGCCTCTCTGCTGGAAGGAGGTCTGCTTGGAATTCATATGAACATACAACGAGTAACCCCAAGTAACCACTGAGGATGGGAAATATACAAAATCTTCTAAAAGCAAACAAACAAAATGAATGTTTTACCAAATTCCGCAACGCAGTATCCCTCAAAGTGCCCACATGCACCAGATAACCCCTGGGAAGCTTATGCAGATCTTCATTTCCCATCCAACACTGAGCCTGGGCCTCACAATATAGCCTTTTAATTAAACTGTCAGATAGGCTGGCATTTGGGGTCACCACAGTCACCAAGGAACCTTTCGAATGTTTTCAAATAAATATGCTCAGACTGGAAGGAATGTCCCTTCTATAAGGTGCCGGTAGCCTTCTAATATTTTCTCAAGGCACTATATTACTGCTTTTATGAATCAATGAAGCGCAGTCAAAACTTGGGGACAAAAATGTGTGGTGAGCGTGTAAAAGCCAAGGGCTCACTGGAGTGCTGTTGCTGTTTGCTCCTTGTTCCTGTTTAAAGGTACAGCGCAATTATAACAGCAACAGGAACGCCAACATCGAAGGCCAAACTACCTGTTTATTTGGTTGGTTGGTTGTTTGGTTGGTTGGTTAAATCATGGAGTTACATACCCGTATATCTACTGCAAACATGGATTACGTTATATACACCTGCGAAGTATTTAACTAGATTGCAATAAGACTTGCTATAGGGTGCCAGTTTGTATAGCTTAAGGCAGTAATGAAGCATTTGGTGGAGTCAATCTACTTTCTTCACAGCTGCAAAATAGAACATTTGCTTTTTCACTTAACTTTACAGGTCTTAAAGCTTTCACAAGAATTGGAACAGTTAGAACATTGCTCTGTAGGGGACAGAACTGCCAATTTAATGACAAGTGACAGCCATGGTGAAGATCTGGTGTCTAAAGTGCCACTTTTGGAAGGAGAGGTTCTGAGCCCAAGTGAAGAAGGACAGGCACCCTGGTAAATTGAGAGACTCCTGAACACAGTAACTGGAGGGGTGTTTATTTGGCTTGGTTATCCTAAGGAGCTGACATTCATTTTCAAGAGATGTAATCAGAAAAAAAATAGTTTTAAGCATTTTCTAGAGTTTGTCTTTCTTTCTTTTTTTCTTTTTCTTTCTTTTTTTCTTTTTTTTTTTTTTTGAGACAGAGTTTCTCTGTGTAGCTTTGCACCTTTCCTGGAACTCACTCTGTAGCCCAGGCTAGCCTCGAACTCACAGAGATCCGCCTGGCTCTGCCTCCCAAGTGCTGGGATTAAAGGCGTGCGCCACCACCGCCCGGCTGTCTTCCTTTTTGCAACAGTTGTGTGTTGAGTACTGTGGAAGAGAAGAGACAGACTGGGCAGTGCCGAGGGTGCCACTGGCAGTATAGGGCAGTGGCTGAGAGGGCGTGCCATTTTCTGATGGAGCATTAACGTTACCTTTCAAAACCTTTCCCCTTGCCTCTGAAAGTTGGCATATGCTTTCTGTTGACATTAGGAAGCATGTAAAAGTAGAAATGGATTATAATAACCCACAATTCTCTTCTGGGAGAGACACTCACCCACCTCTCCTCTGTGCACACAGGTTGCAGGTAAATTGGTTTTGTTTTATTTTGTTTTGTTTTTCAAGGCAGGGTTTCTCTGTGTAACAGCTCTGGCTGTCCCGGAATTCACTCTGCAGACCAGGCTGGCCTCGAACTCATAGAGATCCGCCTCGCTCAGTCTCCCGAGTGCTGGGATTAAAGGCGTGTGCCACCACCTCCTGGTGGTAAATTGTTTTTACATAATCAAGGCTGTACTCTATATACAGTTTCTGTTTTGCTGATCTTAGTTGACATTATATCTGATAATTGAGTTTTCAGAACGCTTCTCTTTTATTTATTTGTTTAATCTTGCTACCTAACCCTGTTTTTATACATCTTAACCAAAATTATCCTTCACAGAAGTTTTGGAGGCTTTGGGCAAATGATCTGTTCTAATATGGCACAAAAACTAATAGAAACCAATTACTTTGTGTGGACAAAAGCCTAAAGGTCATTGAGAAGGAAACAGTAGATGCCCATGCTCCTTAGATGCCAACCTAAAGGACACTCTTTTCCATGAACTGGGGAGATTGGGCCCTGGTGTCACCAAATTTATTTTGGCATAAATGTTCTAAGATAGATACTGCTTTGCCAGTTTGGGAGCTCCTAAATTTTATGTTCTCTTAAAAATTTCTTTATGCCGGGCGGTGATGGCGCACGCCTTTAATCCCAGCACTGGGGAGGCAGAGCCAGGTGGATCTCTGTGAGTTCGAGGCCAGCCTGGGCTACCAAGTGAGTTCCAGGAAAGGCGCAAAGCTACACAGAGAAACCCTGTCTCGAAAAACCAAAAAAAAAAAAAATTCTTTTAACTTTAGAGTTAGTTCTGAGTCCAAGATTCCCAACCAGGAAACAGAGAGGTGGAGGGGGAAGGGTGTCTTGGAGAGATGGGGTTGACGGGTGTGTGGTGGGAAGGGCATTTTGGAGAGATGGGGGTGTTTTCTGACAGTGAGCCCAAAAACAAGGAACTGAGAAACTGGCTCACCATGTTTAGGTTTGGTGGGATGATCAAGAAAGCCTAATTCTAGAGCATGGGGACAGGTTTCGAGAGAAGTTGTCCTAGCATCTCATTAGATGAAGCTGGAAGGTGACAGGCAGGTCAGTTCATCCATCGTGATGCACAGATGAAGAAGCAGTGGCCTGGAGCAAGAGGCTGTCGGGATGTAGCAATCACCCTGAAAACTCTTCCCAGAAAGAACTGACAGTGTCAGGCAGACCTGCCCACCCGGCTGGGGCAGGTCGCGGGTGGGTGGAGAGACTTGCCACAGTAGCAAGGCTGGTGCCTTCATTCCTCTGCAGTGGGAACTCTGCCGGGAGACAGACTCTGGGCTTCTTTCTAGAGAGTTCCTCTAGAAAGACCAACATCCCGTGGTTGGGACTATGAGAACTCAAGGTTATCGGCCACACGCTTCCCTCTCTCCCCATCTCAAATGGCTCCTGTTTCATGACCTGTGCCCCTTGGCAGGTTCCACTTCAGTCAGATCTGGAACACAGCCACACTCAGCATCAACCATTTGTCCACCTGTGTGCAGGCGGGTGCTCCAAGCAGAGGGAGGACACAAACTAAGACAGGCTTAACGTTACGGTCTGATGGAGGAGGTAGTTCCACGAGGCAGTGCGGACTTCAGAGTCCGAATGTGATGTTGAAGGGGCATGGGTTTGTGTGAGGTCGTTTAGAACGCTAGGGAAGGGGAACAATGAGAATCAGATGCAGGCAGACTCCCGAACCTAGAGACATGTGGGATGCTCACATCAGAGTAGTGTTTGCTTGCTGGTTTTGCAATATTGGGGTTAATCATGGGGCACTAAAGAAGCATCCAACACTGAGCTCCATCCACAACCCTAGTTAGTAATTTAGACAATAAAAGCTCCTTTAGAATTTAGCAGCCTGGGCAAAACAATAGGTTAGTGCTTGAGGAAAATCACTCTGGCTGCTATGTGTAAAACATTTTTTTAAAAAATCAGTGGCGGGGGTGGGGGTGGAGGTGGGGGGCTGGCGAGATGGCTCAGAGGTAAAGAGCACTGACTGGTCTTCCAGAGGTCCTGAGTTCAATTCCCAGCAACCATATGGTGACTCACAGCCATCTGTAATGGGATCTGGTGCCCTCTTCTGGCCTGTAGACATACATGCAGGCAGAACATTGTATACATAATAAATTAATAAATCTTTAAAAAAAAATTCAGTGGGACTTTGGGATTAGTGACTCTAATCAGGATGAGGAAGATAAAATAACTTGAATATGGAGAAAGGCTTTTAAAACGTAAGAGGTGGCTGGGGAGATGGCTCAGGCAGTGAAGGGCTTGCCAGGCAAGCGTGAGGACCTAGGTCCAGGTCTCCAGTACCCACGTGAACGCCAGGAACAGTGATGTTCGCCTGTCCCTCTCCTGGCTTGGCATGTGGAGATGGACGGGTCTCCAGAATCCACAGGCCAGCCCGTCTAGCTAAGTTGGTGAGCTCTGGGTTCAGTGAGAGACCCCATCTCAAAAAATAAGGGGAGAGCCAGCGAGACGGCTCAGCGCTAAGGGTGCTTGCCACCAAGCCCTAGTGCGATCACTAGAACCTATATGACAGAGGATAGAACTGACACTTTCACACATGCACAGTGGCATGCAAGCACGCTTGTTACACACACACACACACACACACACACACACACACACACACAATTGAAATGTAATATAATTTTAAATAAATAAAATAACTTGAATTCCAGCTGAACTGTTTTGTTTGTTTGCTGATTTGGAGAACATATCTATTGTTATGACAAAATACTTGGGACTGAATTTTTTTTTTTTTTTGGTGCAACTGAATTTTTTAAGACGTTTATTTGGCTCATGGTTCTGGGGGTTCCGAAGCATGGCACCCACCTCTGTGAGGTCCTTCCTGCAGATGGCATTACAGCAGAAAGGACACACCCAAGAAGGGGTCACATGACAAGTCTGGAAGCCAGGAAGCAAGGAGGGGACAGCCATGTTCTTTTTTCCTGTTTTCCTTTGTGTGCGCATGTGTGTCCATGTTTGCATGTGTCCATATTTGCATGTGTGTCCATGTTAGCATGTGTGTCCACGTGTGCATGTGTGGAGGTGCATATGCATGTTTGTGTGCCTGTATGTCAAGGCCCCGGGTTGATGTCAGGAGTCATCCTCGACTGCCTTTCCACCTTGTTGGTTGAAGGATATCTCAGTCAAACTATTCTCACTGGCTGGCTTGCTCAGGGGATCCCCTCGGGGGAAACAATAAAACCATGTCCGAACAGGAACAGTGTGTCTCCATTAGCTGCTGTTTTAAATAACATTGTTATGAGCAGCATCGAACACTCAGCTTTTCTCGTACGAAGCACTTTATGCTATTACAATATATTCATGGAGACTGGGGTTACAGCCCAATAGCGCAGCACCTGCCTAACAAGCCTGAAACCCTAGATCCAATTCCCAGCACCACAGAACAATGTATGTTCACGGGTTGCAATTTTTCAGAATCTAAACATTTTAAGATGGTTTAGGGCTTTCTTTTTTTTAATCAGTTATTTTATGTGTATGAGTGTTTTGCCTGCATGTGTGTCTGTGCATCACGGGCATGCCCGGTACCTATGGAGGCTGGAAGAAGAAGTCAAATTCCCTGGAACTAGAATGAGAGGTGGTTTTGAGCTACCAGCTAGGTATTGAACCATCTGACAGAGCAGCCAGTGCTCTTAACTGCTGAGCCATCTCTCCAGCCTCAGAATCTAAATATTTTTATGGCTCTTGATTTATGTCTTCTTGAATGTGGGTGACAGCTCTGATTGGTGAAGCGTGCAGTGCTGGGCTCCAAGGTGCCCCAAGCAAACTTCAGATTGGAAGGATAGAAGTAAAAGAGCGGCTGGGGTGTAGCTTAGTGACAGAATGCTTACCTAACAAGCAGAAAGCCCTGGATTCAGTCCCAAAAACAACGGCAGAAACAAAATGCAGCAAAACACCCAGCACGTTCGTGTGCTCTCCAGTCTTCTTCCATTCTCTGATGGCCGAAGCTGCGCCCTCCTCTGTTTCTCTGGCTTAAACCCTCAAGGATGCCCCCCCTCTGGCTTTCCAGCCCCTTCTGCTTGCTCTTTCCAAGCCCTTAGCTTCTGTCTAAGATGGCCCCTTTAGCGACAGTCCCCCTCTTCCTGTGTCCTTGTGTTCAGTGCCGAGGTTTCTGCTCCTGCTCCCCGGGTCTGGATCCTCCAGCATCTACCCATTCCCTATGCACACTCCTCTGCCCTAGTCCAGCGTCTATTCATGAGTTTGCCCCAGTTAGAAATTCAGATGCCACCTTGTTCTCCTTCACCTGCCACATCGGACAGATGGAGAATGTCATGAACACCGACTTTGAAGTCTCTCCAGACCCAGTCCTGGTTCCCATCCCTGATTTTTAATATGTGGGTGGAGACAACAGCCTTTCTTCGAGTTTCCCTGGCATGTTTTTTTTTTTTTTTTTTTAACTTAAAAGCAAAAATAAAAACCCATTTACTTAACTGGGCAATGGGAGGTGCAAGCATACCACAGCACCCTTGTGGAGGTCGGAGGACAACTTAAAGGGCCTGATTCTCTCAACCATGTGAGTCCCGAGGATTGAACTCAGGTCATCAAGCTTGGCAGCAAGCACCTTCACCCGATATGATTCGTTAAACCATCCTGGGATACTTTGTTTTCTTATGTTCTTATCTATGCTAAAATCACATCTGTGTGTGTGTGTGTGTGTGTGTGTGTGTGTGTGTGTGTGTGTGTGTGTGTACACGTGAAACGTGCATGCATGTGAAAATACATGCACACTTTTACTTCTGTCCTCCTTTAGCGCACATCAATGATTAACCAAGCCATATATTACTACTCAGCCTAATTACCGTCTAGATATCCTTATTTCTGAAGTATAAACCTCTTACAGCCCACTGTAGCCTCGTTGAAGTACCTGCTTTTGAGTGGCATTTGGAACTCTTTATGATCTGAATCTGCCCAGTGCAATACTAAAAGTCCAGAGAGGATAAAAAATCATTTAAACATTGGTTGTTGGGCTGTAAATGAAAGTATATGATGGGCCATCTCCTTGATGGTGAGTGAAAAAATAAGAGTCATTGCTATAAAGCGCACAAGAACAGCTTCCAGCCGTACAATTCAAGCTTGAAAGAACAATCCCCTAGTGCGTAGGATTGTCTTCATTATTCTGCCACAAGAATGTCTGTTTGATAGATCTTTTATTGTTATATTTGTACCAAGTTCTGAATTAGGAGAAAGTAAGCAGCAGGAAATGCCAGAGGAGTCAGTGAAGGCGGCCACTTTTCCAAGAGAGAGGCAGGAGGAGCCCCAACAGAATGGAGACTCGGGAGGCCCTGGACAGCTGTTGGCCATGGAGCCCAGAGAAGTTGGGAGGCTTGGAGAAGAGCTGAGCCTCCACTCCCAGAGCTGTGGGGATAGTTCAGAGGACAGCAGCACCCAGGTAGGTGCTGCAGACACACGCTCTGGGTCTGGTCCCTGACTAGAGAAGCATCACTTTTAGCATCTTCTGTCCTTCTTTTTTGGTTTTTTGTTTGTTTGTTTGTTTGTTTGTTTTGTTTTGTTTTGAGACAGGGTTTCTCTACGTAGTTTTGGTGCCTGTCCTGGATCTCACTTTGTAGACCAGGCTGGCCTTGAACTCACAGAGATCCGCCTGGCTCTGCCTCCCGAGTGCTGGGGTTAAAGGCGTCCGCCACCGCCACCCCCGCCATCACCACTACCACCACCACCTGGCATCATCTTCTTTCTTTCTTTCTTTTTTTTTTTTTAAGATTTATTTATTTATTATGTATACAGTATTCTGTCTGCACATATCCCTGCAGGCCAGAAGAGGGCACCAGATCTCAATACAGATGGTTGTGAGCCACCATGTGGTTGCTGGGAATTGAACTCAGGACCTTTGGAAGAGCAAGCAGCGCTTTTTAACCTCTGGGCCATCTCTCCAGGCCCGGCTCATCTTCTTTCTTAATGTCTGTCTCTTAGATAACATTACAGCCATGGCTTGACTGGTAATAAACTCACAACCAAAGTCTGGACCTGTTGATTCACTTTACTATAGGAGGGCTCCACAACTCTGTTGGGATGGTTCTCTCCTCCTGCCTTCCTGTGGGTTCTGAGCACGGAAGTCCCCACTGAGCCTTAAGCTCGAGGCGCGCTCAGAAGGAACACATCTGCCACCGGTGTAGGGGGCGAAGGAATGGCAGGATCTGTGCCACCCTTCCTATTCCAGAGAGCTTAGTGAACCAAGTGTTCACTTTAGTAGAGAAAATGACCTCGGGGAATTGTTCTAGATATGGCCCCTTGCTATTTACTGCAGGCGTGCCTGTAAAAGAATTCAAGGGAGTGGCAGCCACTTTGGTTCTTAATCTTACAGGACTCCATTGTACAGAGTAAAATTGTCTGTGAAACCTTCCCAGAAATTGCTTTGAGATCCTCAGAGGACTGTTGTGTTCGCAAGTAAGCCACCTTCAAAGAGCTGATGAACCGCCAGGTGCTTTCCTGCAAGCCCAGAATTTGAGAGGTAGAGGCAGGCGGATCAAGAGTTCTGGGTCCCTTCTGTTAACTTAGTGACTTTGCAGCTAGCCTGGACTAGAGAGGTTCTGTCTCAAAAAAAAGGGGGTGGGGGGGGGTAGAGGGGTTGATACTATGTACTCGAGAAGAAGTAAGTCAAGGGAATACTTTACTAAAGAAAGGCTGGAGAGTTGACTCAGCGGTTAAGAGTGAGCACTGCCCTTGCAGAGAAACTGAACTGGATTCCCAGAACCAACAATGGGTGACTCATAATTGCTTCTAACTCCAGCTCGAAGGAGATTTAACGCCTCTGGCCTCTGAGGGTACCTGCAGTCACATGCACAGATACACACAGAGAGAAACATAAGCTAACCCTCAGTTTTTATTATTTTGAAACAGTATCTCGCTGTGTAACCATGCTGGTCTGGAAATTCATCGAGGCCAGGCTGAATCACAGAGATCTGCATGCCTCTCCAGAGTGCTAGGATGAAAAGCATGGAAAACCATGACCTGCCCAAAATAAGTTTTGGGGTTTTTGCTTGCTTGGTTGGTTGGTTAGTTGGTTGGTTTTGTTTTGTTTCATCTGGGTAGCATGCTCCTTGGCTGTCCTGGAACTCTAGCACTGTAGACCAGGCTGGCCTCCAACTCACAGAGATTTGCCCTGCCTCTGCCTCCCAAGAGCTGGGACCAAAGGCATGCGCTATCATCACCCAGCTAGTTTTTTTGTTTTTAATGTAAGTCAAGAGCTTGAAATGTAATCATACCCAGGATGGAATCTAGCATGGGGAGACAACAGGAGAAGGAGGAGAGTAAAACATACATTTGGAAATGGAATTTAAAATTTGCAAAAGCTATTGTAATTAAAGAAAATATACCCAGGTTTGGTGGCTCATGACTGTAGACTCACCAGAGACTGAAGAGAGAGGACCATACAGGAGTTCAAAGGTAGCCTGTGCTGCAGAATGAGACCTTGTCAGATCTCTCTGTCTCTGTCTGTCTGTCTGTCTGTCTCTCTATCTGTTGTCTGTCTGTCTCTGTCTGTCTCTGTGTGTCTGTGTGTCTGTCTGTCTGTCTGTCTCTCTCTCTCTCTCTCTCTCTCTCTCTCTCTCACATACACACACACACACACACACACACACACACACACACACACACACACACAGATTCAGATCTTGTTTGGCTTGGAAGCCCAAAGAAGAACATGACATCAAATGCCCAACAGTAAGTCCCATTTGGACACACACACACACACACACACACACACACACACACACACACACCACTCTCCCTTTCTAGGACACTGGGCCAGAGCAGCAGACTTGAGAAGGTGCTGAATGGAATACAATAACAAAATCTTTGTTATTGTTGTTTGGGATTTTGTTGCTGTTGGCTTGGTTGGTTTGGAGGGGGTATTGCTTTGCAGTCAGGCTAGCCTGAAATTCAATATGTAGCCCAGGCTAGCCTCAAACTCACAATCTTCCCGGCTTACTCCTGAGTGATAAGATCACAGGTATGTGCCACCATGTTTAGCTAAGACTATAAAAATTTTGCCTGCATGTAACTTAGTGTCTGAAAAGTAATTCCTGGCTAGTTGGTTAGTTTGCTGTATCTTTCCCCTTTGTCTGAAGCACTTGTTTGTCAACACCTAGTAACAAAGACCAAAACTGGGAGGAAACAGTGGAGGGAGGGTGGGGGAAGACCAGGAAGGCAGGGAATGAGGGTGGATCGATCAAAACATTACATACATGTATGAAATTCTCAACAGAAACAGGGACACTCTCACATAATGACAAACAGAACGTCTGAAACTACAAAAAATATGCAAAAAACTTCTAAGAAAATTTTGAGCGTAGCCACTTTGTGGAAGGGCAGATAGTTCTCCATACCACACAGCCTCTTAGGACTTCAGCAAATTCTAGTGTAGGTCAGTAAGTTTTCCCCCTAAAGACTGTGGGTTATTGAAAAAAGTTGAAGTTCTTGTGTCTTCAACCAAGATGAATTGCCTGGGATGCAGAGAATAAGGTCAGTGGAGCTAATGCCTGCATTAGGATCCAGCTAATGGTTTGTGGTCCAACAGGTTCTGCTCTTTCCACCTGGTCATGCTAATTTCTTCTCAAAACTCAAGGTAAATGTCTGTCGTGGGGGGAGGAGAAGCACTAGGTGTCAAAGTTCACCCTAAGTTGAAAAGTTCTGTATCAGGATGAGTGTGTGCAGAACCCCTTACACTGCCCAGCACACCGCAGGGACCCCCATATGCTGTCACCGTCTGCCTGCACATAGTGGTTGTCAGAGTTTTGTGGGCCGTGTGTGTCTATTGTTAGATAAGCTCAGAGTTTGAAGATGATGTAGAGAGCTGTGTTACCCCTATAAACAAGATCAGGACTGAAGCTTCAAGACAGATGCCTGCCCACATGCCTCACCTTTGTCCAGGACACAGATGGCATTGAATCAGTGGGATGTGCTGATATCCCTGTTGCCTGCTGGGCAAGGCTGCAAATGCACTCTTGGCCTGAGATCTCCCTCTTTGTCTTCCAAGGCTGTTCTCTCATGTCTCTCCCAGTTCGATGTGCGTCATATCTATGGGGCTTACCCCATAACACTTGGATTACTTGAGTTTGGAGACATAACAGTTGCTTAGTCTTGGTTATTCTGGGTCAAAAACATGTGATAGGTTTAGGGGGAAAGATACTAGCTTCTATTTCTTTTAATTAAAAAGGAAATGTGCGTGCGTGTTTTGCCTGCATATGTGTATGTCTACGCACTCTGGGACTAGAGCTACACATGGTTATAAACCTTCTTATGGGTGCTGGGAATCAAACCCACGTCCTCTGGAAGAGTAGCACGTGCTCTTAACCAGTGAGCCATCTCTCCAGCTTCTCTGTTATTTTTAAATGCAATTATCGACATAGTTTGAATTGCATAGGCTCAAATGTTTGAATACTTGGCCCCCAGTTGGTGGAAAGGTTTAGGAGAGATTAGATGTTGTTGGAGGAGGTGTGTCACTAGGGGCAGACTTAAGGTTTCAGACGACTAGCACCATTCCAACATGCTCCCTGTCTCTTGTTTGTGGTTGGAGATGTGAGCTCTCCGCTGCCCCTAGTGGCCTTTGCTCCGCCATCATGAACTCTAGCCCCCTGGAACCATGTGCCTAATTAAACACTTTCTTTTTCCTTTCTTTCTTTTTTTTTTTTTTTTTTTGTTTGTTTGTTTGGTTTGGTTTGTTTTTCAAGACAGGGTTTCTCTGTGTAGCTTTGCGCCTTTCCTGGGACTCACTTGGTAGTCCAGGCTGGCCTCGAACTCACAGAGATCCACCTGGCTCTGCCTCCCGAGTGCTGGGATTAAAGGCGTGCGCCACCACCGCCCAGCAAACACTTTCTTTTATAAGTTGCCTCAGCCATAGTGTTTTATCACAGCAACAGAAAAGTAAATAAGGGGGCTGGAGAGGTGGCTCAGTAGTTAAGAGCACTGGCTGTTCTTCTAGAGGACCCGGGTTCAACTCCCAACACCCACATGGCAGCTCAACTGTCTGTAATTCCAGGAGACTGAACAACCTCATACAGATATACATGCAGGCAAAACACCAATGCACATAAAATAAAAATAGATAAATCTTAAAAAAAAAAAAAAAAAAAAAAAAAGGAAAAGTAACTAAGACCCCACACAATGCAAATATTTGAAATAGGTGCTGCAATTGGTTTAACTGAATCCACAAAGTCACCATAGACACATCACCTGTCCTGTTCTGTTGATGTGATAGAACGCTCTGACAAAAGCCACTTAGAGGAAAGGATTTATCTGGCTTACACTTCCAAGTCACAGTCCATCCCTGAGGGAAGGCAGGACAGGAGCTCAAGTGGAAACTGAAGGCAGCCTACTTGCCATTCTACACAGCATGACCTCTAACAACTTAGTCACAGCAGAGAAAGTGCAGCAGAAACCATGGAGGAGCTCTGTTTGGTGGACGGCACAGACTCTACCAGCTTCCTTAACCACCTACCCAGGGAATGGTGTCGCCCATGGTGGGCTGGGCTCTCCTATATCAACTAACGATCTATCAATATCCCGTTGTGGAAACAGAACTTCCTCTTAGAGTAGTTTGACCAAGAAGGAGCCCAGATTTGAATTTCCTACTTCCTTCCATCTGTGGTCTGTGGTCTGTGGTCTATCTATGGTCTTTCTGTGGTGTGTGTGTGTGTGTGTGTGTGTGTGTGTGTGTGTGTGTGTGTATAAAATGTGTTCTTATTGCCTGTTTGTTGTGCCTGTGTCCTGTGTCTGTGCCCAAAAGGGGGATTTTCTATGCATTTATTGAGTAGTACAGAAAATAAGGGTTGGGATATACTTTTTTACAGAACTCTTTACCAGAGCTTTACAAGGGAAGAGGTTATTTACTGACCCCAATAGATCATATATAGCACTCAAGACCTCACACAGATATTATCAACCTATATCCACATGTTGCTTGCATCATTAAATGGAATATTTATTTTGTTTAGGTTGCTTCAACCTGCTGGCTGTTTTCAGCAAATGATCACCACCACTACCACCACCACCACCACCCAACACACACACACACACACACACACACACACACACACACACACACACACCATAACAACATAGCATTATTCTGGATATCAAGGTATGGAAGAGTCCATAACTTAAGATTAAAATTGTGCATTTAGCTTAGTCTATAAAAGCCAATTGCATGGGAAATCCTAGGCATAGTGAGGTTGGTTATATCACTCTCTTCAAGGCAGGCTGAATTTAGGCCTAGTGCACAGTGGACAACAGGCTAAGTGCACAGTTTTTAAATTATCTCGAGGTGTGTTATTAACTCGGCTGCAAGGTCAGATAAAAGTCCAGTCTCTAAAAGCAAGAGATGTCAGAAAATGTAGCACCGCATGTCTGACCCCTCAACGGGAATTCCTTTGGATGGCTCTAGGTTGGGCCAAGTTGACAGTTCAAGCTCACTAGGCCACTCCCACCTGCATTACTCCCTATTTCCTTTATTGCCCCTGCCCCAAACAAGCACTAATCTGCTTTCTGTCACCATCGATTTGTCTACTCTGGGTCTTCCTGGCATATTTAGCATCGTATAATAGATGGCCCTTTGTGACTGACATATTTCAAGTTATAGGTTTTCAAAGCTTATTCAAGATGGTAGTATGTATCAGTGAGTCATCATTCTTTTTCAGGCTGCTTAATTTTTTCATGGTTATACCGTATTTTATATGAGTTGTTGATTGATTATTATAAATAGGGATGCTGTGAACGTTTATGCATATTCATCTCATGTTTGGTTTGGGGTTGGTTTGTTGTTGTTTTTGAGTCGAGGTCTCTATAAAGCTCAGGCTGCCTGTCATCCAACTCCAGAGCCTCCTACCTCAGTCTCCCTGGTGCCAGAGTTCCATGCACACACCATCCCAAGAGCTCATATATTTCTAATTCTATTATGTCAACATCAAAGAATAAAGCTCCTGGGTCACACAAGTAATGTACATGGTCTCAGTTTCTCCTCCCCATCTTTGCCAAAACCATTATTGTTTCATTGTAGTGTCTGTAAAGTAGTATTTCATTGTGGCTTCAATTTTTATTTTGCTAATGAGTAACGACATGGTGTATTTTTAAATGTTTTCATCAGTCTCTTATGCATTGTCATTAGAGAAATGTCTAATCAGCTCCTTTCCCTAGCTTTAATTGGATTACATTTGTCTTATCTCATTGAGTTGTAAAAGCTCATCATATATTCTGTATATATCTTATTAAATACTTGATATCCCTCAGGGGGCCATCTCTTTATTTTCCTTGCACTACCCATTGAGATACATGTTTTTATTGTATAAACACCCATTTATGAATTTTTTAAAATTCTTCTCATGCCTATATGTGTGTGTGTGGTGTGTGTGTATGCACACTTGCTTGCTTGTGAGTATACACGTGTGCAGACACATATGAGCACACATATAACTGGAGGCCCAAGGTTGGTGTTGGAAATCATCCTTGATCAGTCTTCTACCTTATCTTTGAGGCAGGCTCTCTCAATCAAACCCAGAGGTGACTGATAGGGCTATTCTAACTAGTCAGCTTGCTCAAGGATTGCCTGCCTCTACCTTCCAAGGCAAGAATTACTGTCAGGCAGCTACTTCCACCCACCCACCCATTTTTTTGTGGGTTTGAGGGACCTGACCTATGGTTATCTTGCTTACATAGAAAGCGCTTTAACCACTGAGCATCTCCCCCAGACCCTGCCCCCATTTACAATTGTTTGTTTGTTTTGAGACACAGTTTCTCTGTGTAGCCCTGCCTGTCCTGGAACATGCTGTAGACCAGGCTGGCCTTGAACTCAGAGATCCACCTGCCTCTGCTTCCCAAGTGCTGGGATTAAATGTGTGCACCACTATGTTCAGCCCCATTTACACTTTTTTTAATGTTTGTTTCTTCTGAGACTATTTTTATGCTTTTAGCTTTATAATAAAATCTATATTCAAAAATTTTCTCCCATCCCATCCAGCCTCACGGTCCCACAGCTGCTTATAAAATAATCACTCAGAAGCTTAAATTAATTATAACTGCTCAGCCATTAGCTCAGGCTTATTACTGACTAACTCTTATACTTAAATTAACCCATAATTCGTGTCTATGTTTAGCCATGTGGCTTGGTACCTTTTCTCAGTTCTGCCTTGTCATCTTGCTTCCTCTGTTTCTGGCTGGTGACTCCTTTCTCCTCTCTTCCTCTTCCCAGCATTCTCCTAGTCTGCTGGCCCAACCTATACTTCCTGCCTGACTACTGGCCAACCAGTGTTTTATTAAACCAGTGTACAAGAGCATTATCCAACAGCAAAAATTTTGGATCCATTATCAGATGCCTTTATTTTATATGTGACTAGTCAGTTGTAGAGTAAGATTTATTGAAAGGAAACCACCTGTTGTGAAGAAAGAAGTAAAAAGATAAATATGGAATTAATTCATGAGGGAAAACTGATTATTTGTATTTGAACTTTCTATTTCCCAAATAAGGAAATTTCTGCTCCCCCCCCATGTGTTTGTGTGTTTTCCTGCATGTATGTCTATGTACCAATCACATGCAGTGCCTGAAGAGGCCAGAAGAGGGTGTTGGATCCCTTGGGGTTGGAGTTATAGATGATTGTGAGACATCATGGGAATGCTGAGAATCAAACCCAGGTCCTCTGGAAGAGCAGCCAGTGCTCTTAACCACTGAGCCATCTCTCCAGCCCCATAATTTCATCTCTTTACAATGGCAAGGAAAAGAAAACAGTTTGGACAGGTGCTTTTCCTATTATAGTCTGTGCAGTGATGACTATTCTGCTCTCTCTCCCTCTCCCTCCCCCCATCTCTCTCTCTCTCTCTCTCTCTCTCTCTCTCTCTCTCTCGTGTGTGTGTGTGTGTGTGTGTGTGTGTGTGTGTGTGTGTGTGTGTGTGGTCTTCAACCCTGATGCCAGACAATAGTATCTAGTACTGTGCTATGTTAGCTTAATCTTCTTAAACATACAATTTTAACAACACACCAGCCAGATGCTAAACTTCTCAGAATGCTTATAAATAGGAAAAGACTTGTGGGAGCCTCTCTCATGAGCAAACCTGTGAGTTATATCAGTCCGAAGTATTTTGTGATGTCAGCTGTGGATGCTGATGGGTTTGGTTAACACTAGTCCAGGGGAGGGTACTTTCCTACTACTCTTGAACCAAGTTGGAAGCAGTTATTATGTTAATTTTGTAGGCCTAAAACGGTTGCTAATGTTTGGGTATTTTGCTGCGCTCTGGGTCCCACATTAAACCACCCATGTGCATTAAGCGATACGATGAGATAGGAATGTAATCAGTGCATCTTACAGGTGGAGGAACGGAGGCTTTGGAATGAGATAGGCGGTATTTACCCACATTGAGGAAGTAGTGAAACCCCAGTCTACTTCCTCCAGGGTCTAGAGCTTGATTCTTGGGCTGCTTCTCCAGTTGCTTCCCTGTAGTGGTAAGTTTTCTCTAGTTCTGCCTGCCTCGTGGTCCTGCAGTTGCTTATAAAAGAATCACTCAGATGCTTAATATTATTTACAAACTGTATGGCCAATGGCTTAAGTTTCTTGCTAGCTAGCTCTATCATCTTAAATTAACCCGTTTCTATTCATCTGTGTTTTGCACATGGTTGTGGCGTTACCAGTCTGCTGGCATGTTGCTGCTCCTTTGGCGGTGACTGGCATCTCTCCTCTCTCCTTTCTTCTCCCCATATATCTGCTTGGATTTCTCGCCTGCCTCTAAGCTGCCTTGCCATAGGCCAATGCAGCTTTATTTATCAACCAATCAGAGCAACACATATTCACAGCATACAGAAAGACATCCCACAGCACTTTCCTTTGCTAACAACCCACAGAAAGCATACAATTCTCACTCCAGTTGTCCCAAAGAAGATAGTGAGCTGCCTCCCCAAAGCCTCCCATGGTATCATAAATTATGTTGGTGAATTTATCCCAAGTTGGACCCCAGACTTGACGTTTTAGCTGACCTAGGAAAAAATCTGTGTCCTAGGGATTAACTGAAATTGATCAGATTGTCAAGGCTTTTGGATAAAACCAGAATACCAAGTAACTATTTTTATGAAGTAATTAATTTGAAATATCACATGAGTACATTTAAATAAACAATGAAGTCTCTTCCTATAAAGAGCTAAGAAAGAATCAATTCTGAGCCCGGTGGTGGTGGTGGTGGTGGTGGTGGTGGTGGTGCATGCCTTTAATCCCAACAGTTGGGAGGCAGAGGCAGGCGGATCTCTGAGTTTGAGGTTAGCCTGGCCTCCAGAGTGAGTTCTAGCACAGCCAGGGTTTCACAGAGAAACCTTGTTTTGGAAAGAAAAAAAAAAACAGAATCAAATCCTGAAGGATGCTTGGCTGAGGACCATAAAGGGCTTGGTTTGATGACTCATTTTCTGGCCCACACCATCCACATTCCTGGATGGGAGGATTTAATGCCTGGATCCATAACAGGAATGATCTTCCCATGAAACCAGTATTTGAACTTTGGTTTGTATTTAATTTTTTATTTTATTATGATTTTTTTTTTTAGCTGGGCTAATGAAATGGCTTGGTAAGAGGCACTCACTCTTCAACCTAATGACTTGAGTTTCATCCCCAGGATCCATATGGTGAAAGGAGAGAAAAAACTCCTGAGAGTTGTCCTCTGGTTGCCACACATACACAGTGGCATCATGTGTTCATGTGCGTGTACACACACACACACACACACACACACACACACACACACACAAATTAAAATTAAAAAATGAAATGTGGAGCTGGAGAGGTGTCTCAGCAGTTCAGCGCACTGGCTGCTCTTCCAGAGGACCCAGGTTTGACTCCTAGCACCCATATAATAGCTCACAACTGTCTGTAAGTCCAATTCCAGGGGATCTGACACACCTCTGACCTCCACAGGCATCAGGCATGTAAGCAGTGCACAGGCATACATGCAGGCAAATGCCTGTAGACATCAAATAAAATACAATTTTAAATTAAGTGTTTTTTTATTTTATTTTATTTTTTTTTAAAGATTTATTTATTATGTATACAGTATTCTGCCTGCATGTGTCCCTGCAGACCAGAAGAGGGCGCCAGATCTCATTACAGATGGTTGTGAGCCACCATGTGGGTGCTGGGAATTGAACTCAGGACCTTTGGAAGAGCAGCCAGTGCTCTTAACCGCTGAGCCATCTCTCCAGCCCAAGTGTTTTTTTAAAAACTACAAAATAGTATGGGTTCCTGGTTGTTTTTTGTTTGTTTGTTTGTTTGTTTTTTGGTTTTTTGAGACAGGGTTTCTCTGTGTAGCTTTGCGCCTTTTCCTGGAACTCACTTGGTAGCCCAGGCTGGCCTCGAACTCACAGAGATCCGCCTGCCTCTGCCTCCCGAGTGCTGGGATTAAAGGTGTGTGCCACCACCACCTGGCGGTTGTTTTAATTTTTAAGGAATTTTGTAGTTCTGAGACTCAAAAATGGGTGTTTTGCTTTACAATCCTCTATTCTTTTTGCCTTTCATCGATATAAGACATTAGAAAGGTTAATTGTCCATACACCGCTGCTTTTGTTCCCATAATTTGCTGGCCTTTTCACGCCAGTGTAGAAGCTTTTGGATTATGGGAGCATCACCAAGCAGCCGTAGGTGTAGACGAATCGATTGTGGTAGGTGAATGGACCAACACCCCAAACCTCTGTAGATGAGCGCTCAGATTCCTACGGTTGTGCTGGCAGCTTGAACCCACAGGCCACCATGCTCTCTGAGTGCGTTCCTCTCTTTAAATGTTTGCCTCAGTACCTAACGTCTGGAGAGAGAGCGAACTACCAGCATCAGGGGGAAGTGCAGCAACTGCGCCAGAAGCTGAACCGCCTCCAGGTCCTGTGCAGCTCGGCTGAAAAGGAGCTGCGGTACGAGCGCGGCCGGAGCCTGGACTTGAAACAGCACAACAGTCTGCTCCAGGAGGAGAACGTCAAGGTGAGACTCCCCCCACCGCACAGCCGCAGCTGGTCGTAACCAAATCATGGTTCTCAGTATTGCTGGCCCACAGATGAATGGACAAGTCTGTTTCTTTTTCTTTCTTTCTCTCTCTCTCTCTCTTTCCCTCCCTCCCTCCCTCCCTCTTTCTTTCTTTCTTAAACGATTTATTTATTTGTTATAAAACCGGTGTGGTGGCACATACCTTTAATCCCAGCACTCAGGAGGCAGAGGCAGGAGGATCTTTTTGAGTTTGAACCCAGCCTGGTCTACAGAGTGAGTTCCAGGACAGGCTCCAAAGCTACCCAGAGAAACTGTCTCTTAAAAAAAAAAAAAAAAAAAAAAAAAATTATTTATTATAGTGTTCTGCCTGCATGCATGCTTGCATGCCAGAAGAGGGCACCAGATCTCATTATAGATGGTAGTGAGCCACCATGTGGTTGCTGGGACTTGAACTCAGGATCTCCGGCCCATGCTCTCAGCCTCTGAGCCATCTCTCCAGCCCAGTCAGCTGTTTCTTAATTCCCTTCTATCGTCTCTGCTGCCGGCAGGGTGTGCATACTATCAGTCCCCAAACAGGAAAAGGGTTTTAGTGATGTGGTCTGTTGAGCTCTTTATCACAAACTTTTTAACGTTTGATTTCATTTCAGTTACTGTTCCCCCGACAATAGTTGGATCTAGCCAGCTGGATTTCCCCCCAGTAGACGCATCCATAGGAGGGTCACAGATTCACAGATGTTTTTTGAAACGCATGATTGTTCAGAACAAGGCACCATGTAAATAATGTATCCTTCCAGTTACAATTCAGTTCTATAAATGTACATTACAGACTTGGTTTCTAATTATCTTAGAATGTATCTTGTATAATCTAATGTATCCTATATAAGGTTCTGAACTTGAATATTCAGGGGCTGGGAATATAGCTCAGTGGCAGAGTGCTTGCCTAGCATGTTCAAGGCCCTGGGTTTAATCCCCAGTTCTGCCAAACTGGGAGTAGCAGAAGCCTGGACTGTCAAATTGAAGCCTCTCAGAGCAGTTTGTTTGGTTTTGAGACAGTATCTTGTAGACCAGGCTGATCTTGGACTCACTATGAAGCCAACGCTGGCCTTAAACTCCTCATCATCCTGTCTTCACCTGTCAAATGCTGAAGTCACAAGCTTAACTGCGGGACTCTGAACATCCTCAAGCAATCCCGTATCTTCCTTGTGAAACTATGACTAGAAAGACACGTCCTAATTGGCCCCTTATAAATATGTATTGAATGGGCTGTCTTCCGGAAATGGATAAATGACGCCTTTCACTGTTTGAAGTCTCTTCCTTGGAAGCAGGCATGTAGCAGCGTCGCATACCGTAACTGCCATTGACGTGCAGGTTGACCTTGTCTCACAAACCTCCTCACAGTTGTTAGGGCACCAGGCTTGCAAAGCTAACAGACTGCAGAGTCTGAACTGAAACATGGGTGGGTTCGACTTTCCACATTACACCTCTCGTCAGCTTGGAGTCATTCTGAGACCTCAACTTTGCAAACACAGGGAGTGTGTGTGTGTGTGTGTGTGTTTGTACATGCATGGGGTGTAGCTAGAGTTTTCCTGCCTTGCCCACAGTCAGGACAGATCTTTGTTACCCACCAATCCCACAGCCGCTCAGACCCAACCAAGTAAAAACAGAGACTTATATTGCATACAAACTGTATGGCTGTGGCAGGCTTCTTGCTAACTGTTCTTATAGCTTAAATTAATCCATTTCCATACATCTATACCTTGCCACGTGGCTGGCGGCTTACCAGCGTCTTCACATGCTGCTAATCATGGCGGCGGCTGGCGGTGTCTCTCCGCTTCAGCCTTCCACTTCCCAGAATTCTCCTCTCTCCTTGTCCCACCTACTTCCTGCCTGGCCACTGGCCAACCAGTGTTTTATTTATTGACCAATCAGAGCAATTTGACATACAGACCGTCCCACAGCAATGGGGTATGTGCATGCATGTATGTGTATGTATGTGTGGTGTGTGTGCATGAATGTGTGTGGTGTGTATGGGTGTGTGCTGGTATGTGTGTGTGTGTATATGTGTGCACATGTAAGTATGTGTGCATGTGTGTATACGTACATGAGTGTCAGCACTCATAGAGGCCAGAGGCCTTGAATAGCCCTGATAGGAGTTACATGTGGCTGTGAGAATGTGTTGCAAAAGCGTTTTTAACCACTGCAGGACTGATTTCCTAGAATCCACTCAGATGATCAAACTCTGGCTCTCTACTGTTAGGTGTGCTTACTAGAGTAACTAACGTCCCAGAATACTAACTTCATTGCCTTTGAACCATGTTGTTGTAGGTTGTACTACCAAGAGTGTGGATAAAATATTGATGTGCAGTCTAACAGGTTACAAAGTGAAAGTCTGTGGACACCACCTAGAACAACGTGGAGCCAAGCCAGCACACTGACGGCTCCGCAGACTTTCCCTGCTGCATCCCAGTCACCTTCTCACATACACTCCGTGCCACCAGCAACACTGAGACACTGGACAGGGTCCTCTCTGGGCTGCAGAGGCTTCCCTGGAGGCAGAGGTCACCGGCTTGACAGCTTTGACACTGGTGCTATCTGACATCAGTAGCATCTCTACACCGTTCTGTGGGCTCCACCCCTGACTCTCACAGCGCTCCGCTTTCCTGGCCTGTGGAGTCCATGGACAGTGTGCTGGGAAAGGACGGGTGACCTCCTCATTAACAACGAGAGGCTTAGGTTTCATGACCCTGAGCCAATCCGGGGCACCAGGTACCCCACCATTTGCTTCTTCCTTTCCTAGAGTCCAGTGCCTTGCTCACCTGTTGGACTTTTTTTTTGCAGCAAGGTTATGCTTGAAAATGAAAAGTCCAGGTTTCTCATAGGCCAGAGTTCCTTTTGAGAAGAGATGGAACATTAACAGATTTGTTAATAATGTTAATAGTTTGTCAATAATGTTTCAGAAGTGCCACCAACCCTCCAGTAGTATCGCCCCTGTGTCAGTACCCAATGAGAACATGAGGAGAACTGAGACATTGCACTGGTTAATGGGGAGAAAAAGTAAGTGTTCACTGGGAAAGGGACCGCTCATTAATGCTCAATCTAGAGTTCCTTTGTGTTGTTATAGAGACAAGGCTAGTGATATCTCGTTTCCCATTGACCTTTGACCCATCAATTACAGGGAAGCATTTGGCTCTTAGGTTGTGATTTCTTCATATATTTTCTTCCCCATGAGGCTTGACTTTGACATGTCCATCAACGTCTTTGGAGATGGTATTTCTCTTGTCTTCAGGAATTAGTGACGCTCATTATTTCAGAAATGCCCATCTCATGAATGTAGCACCCTTTCCTGTGTAGTATAAACAATTAGGGTTGCTAGTTTATCTTTCCACTTTTTAAAGGACACTGACATGTTCGCCCAAGTGTGCGTGCTAATGTCTGTAAGTGTAAACTCTCTGGGAAAAGAGCAGAGTGAGATCGTTCAACTACAGGGACAGTGCATAGTTTACACATGTGTTTGTCTGGTCTGTTTCTCTCTGCACTGTATAAGAACCAGCCTCACTTACATCCTCACCAGTTCCTGGAACTGTCACACTTCAAAACTTACTGGCTAATCGTATATATGTATAGTGATACCTCCTTGAAGTCTATTATTATCATCATTCATAATAATATAATCGTGTGTGTGTGATGCATGTGTGTGAGTGTGGTACACATGTGCCGTGGCGCACACACAGAGGTCAAAGGACAACTTTTGGGAGTCAGTTCTCTGCTTCCACCATGTAGCATCCAGTGGATTTAATGCAGGCCATCAAGCGTGGTGCCAAGCACCTTTACTGATTGAGCCATCGTGACAGCCACCATGTTTATTTTTATCTTCGTGTGCGTGTGCGTGTGCGTGTGCGTGTGTGTGTGTGTGTGTGTGTGTGTGCGTGCGTGCGTGCGTGCGCGCGCGCCCGCGCACGCCTGTGCATGCTCTGGGTCTCCAACCCAGCGTCTCAGAAAGGGTAGGCACACTGTCTACTGTTTAACTGCATCCCCAGCCCTGTTTCTATGGTTTTTATTTTTGCCCCATCTCTAGATCAAAATCGAACTCAAGCAGGCCCAGGAGAAGTTGCTAGACAGCGCCAGGATGCACTCTTCGCTCACGGCCGAGTGGAAGCACTGTCAGCAGAGAGTCAAGGAGCTGGAGCTGGAGGGACTCAAGCAGGCGCGGAGCATCAAATCCCAGCAGAGCCTTCAGGAGAAGCTGGCTTGGGAGAAATCCAAAGTGGCCGATGCTCAGGAAAAGGTAATTATCTTCACGCTCAAGAAGCAAATGTGTACACGTCTAGAGCCCTGCTCCCTGAGGACCGTAAGAGACAGCTGTGTGCAAACCTGGGCGCAGCTAATCCTTTCCTTTCCTCTCCCTGTCTTTTCCTCTTTTTCAGAATTTTATTCCATCTGCCCCTACCATTCTAATAAGCCTTGTATATTTTTGAAAAATGTATGAAGTTAAAAATGTACATTTCTGGGACTGAGGAGATGGCTCAGTCAGTAAAGTGCTTGCCACACAGGCGTGAGGACCTGAGTTCGAATCCCCAGAACCCACAGTGCATGCCTATACATCCCAGCTTTGGAGAAACAGAAACAGGAGGGTTCCCTGGACCTGGCTGGCCAACCAGTCTAGCTGAAATAGCTCCAGGCCAGCAAGAGACCCTGCCTCAAAAAATAGGATGGAGAGAGACAGAGGACACCCCTTATCAACTCTTAGTTGGTCTCCAAATACCAGTACACACATGTGTGTACATGCGCACACATATACACACATGTCTATATATACACAAATGTAAATTTCATTTAAGCTATAACATGAACTTAAAACTGATTGAAGCCACAGGATATTTATACTTTTTTAATATTAAAGAATTTATTTTCTCTCATTTGAATTGGCTGTTTATATGATTTTTATCTTATAATCTCTAAAAAATAGACTTATTTATTTTATTGTATGTGTATGAGTGTTTTGCCTGCATGTATGTATGTACGTGCACCACATACATGTCTGGTACCTGAGAAAGTCAGAAGAGGGCTTGGACCCCTGGGACTGGAGTTACAGATGGTTGAGAGCTGCCATGTGGGTGCTGGGAACTGAAGCCAGGTAGTTTTTAAGATCAGTAAGTAATTTTAAGATTTTTGCTGTGGAATTAGCTATTTTCTAAGACTGTCCCTGCATTTTGGATTGCTTAACATCAGGTATCAATAGACTATAACAGCTAGGCAGTGGAGACACACGTCTTTAATCCCAGCACTCGGGAGGCAGAGGCAGGCAGATCTCCGAGTTCAAGGCCAGCCTGGTCTACAGAGTGAGTTCCAGGAAAGCCAGGGCTACACACAGAGAAATCCTGTCTCAAAAAACCAAAAATGAACAACAACAACAAAAAACCCAATGGAATATAACGGGTGTGTGTGTGTGTGTGTGTGTGTGTGTGTGTGTGTGTGTGTGTGTGTAGATAGCCCCCTCTATTGCTGTCTTCCTGCCTTGAAACTACTAAACAGGTGTGTGTCAGGAGATGAGGCTGCATTCCTCTTCCAAACAGCATACTGCACACTGCCACAGGATACAGCAGACAAGCTGCTGTATGCGTACACACTAGCCTGCAACTGCAGCAATGAACAATGGACATGACCAGGACACCAGGAGCTCGCTCTTGCTGCCTGTCACTTGCAGAAGCCAGTGAGCAAGAGACAGGAACTGAATCCTAAAACTGCACATTTTGCTGGGTGTGGTGGTGCACGCCTTCAAACAGGTGGATCTCTGAATTTGAGGGCAGCCTGGTCTACACAGCCAGTTCTGGGCCAGCCAAGGCTACACAGGGAGACAAAACAAACAAAACACAACCTTTGCTTTATTTGGAGAGCTAGCAATCTGAGAAGATGATGCATTGACATCTGAAAAAAACTGTCTTCTGTCTCAACCTCTAGCCAGTGATTACATGGGAGACGGAGAGGCAGAACAGGGGCAAGCAGGCAGGCAGGCACTTGAGAGTGAGGCCTGGCTGACCGCTCTGCTCAGGGGCGTAGACGGCTTCTGGTACCCATAGTATCTGTGCCCCTCATTATCACCCTCATTCTTCCCTTGTCCTTTGGATGGTTTTGCTCAGGTACTTGGAGCGCTGAGTCAATTAGTCTCTGCTAGCATCAACCTTGTCCCCTCCAGGGCACCCAGACCGGTGTGTGTGGGGGATTAGAACACATAAACCATTAACAACATGTACATGCTAAGCTGCCAACAACATGCATGTGCAGATTCCTTTTCTTCGCGGTGTGAAGCCTGAGAATATCTTTGTAACACAGACTAGGAAGGAGCCCCTACCAGCCCCTCCCGTCTCCTATCACAGGTACCTGCTACCGTTCAGTTTAGTATAGAGTTTGTGGTTGAAAAGGATTACACCCTCCATAATGTTTTACTTTTTCATCCAAGATTTTGGACCTGCAGCAGAAACTAGACCATGCTGGACAAGTCTGCCTTTCAGATGCTTGTGTTTTGCTGAAGAAGCAACTGGAGGAGGAGATCAAGGAGTCGAAGAGCAATGAGACTAGACTTCAGCAGCAGTTACAGGAGGAGCAGCAGAGGAGGTAAGGACCGCCAGGGTGGGGCCCCTGGGGCGGAGGACCTGCCTGGGGCGGAGGACCTGCCTGGGACACGGGGAGATTGCTGTAAGTGGATTAACCTGTGAAATCTAACGCGTTGCTTGCCTAACTCTCTGATAGGATCTGCACGAATTCAGGCTTCATTGAAGTTATATTTTTTTTATCCATTGGCTAATGTTCTTCCAGATAGTTCTGGATCATTATTGGAATCTTTGGCATCAACAAACTGCTCAAGGATAAGAACTGTCACTCCCCCCCAAAAAAATAAGTGTTACAATTCTGACTTAAAACATTCTTTTGGATGCCCTGGGCCTTAATGACAGAGCTTCTCATTTGTATGATGTTCAAATGAGCCATACGTATTTTGAGAAAAAAAATATATTATCCACTAAAAACTCACAGAAATGTTCACACATACTTTGTAGCTCGAATCTTACTTCCAGCTATACTTAGGAGTTCTATGCTTGGGCCTAGCCCAAAATACTACTGAGTAAATATTTGTTGAATGGATGAATGTTTGAGTATGCGACTGGCTGGATATCTGTATGAATGAAGACTGAATACACTCAATGAGAGGCCGTGGGAAAACACTTGCCTCACCTGCCATGTCTCGCAAGGTGGTGGGCTAACCTGTCATAGTGCAGTTAGATCCTAGATAGTGCTGCTCACAAGAGAGCAGCAGGACACCCCAAAGACAAGCGTACTCTGAGCTGACGCAACTCTGATGGATGATAATGCTTGCAGGTCAAAGGGCAGATAACCATATCAGCCATGCACCCAGGAAGTGCCAGCAAGCTTGCCACAAGTCCAGATAGCTGAACTAAGAAAACCCCCATTTTTAAAATGATATGGAGGGGCTGGGGTGAGGTGGACAGGCGGTTAAGTGGTTAAAAGCACTGGCTGCTCTTGTAGAGGACCGGGATTTGGTTCCCAGCACTTCACCAACATAGCCATCTTCCCAGGCCCTCACTCTTCTTTTCTGGGGTGAAAGTCTTGCCAAGGCTGTTCTCAAACGTGTGGGATCAAGGAATGTCCTGCTTCAGTGTCCCAGGTTTCTGGGATCACGTGTGTATGCACACCACTCTCAGCAGAATTCAGTTTCTATAGTGGATATAGCGTAGGTGGCCATGTTCTTCTCATGTGACTTTACCGTTGTTTAAATCTTTCAAGAATTCCCTCAAAAACAACAACAACAACAAAGCCAGGTCGTGGTGACACACGCCTTTAATCCCAGCACTCGGGAGGCTGAATCAGGAGGATCTTTGTGAGTTAGAGGCCAGCCTGGGCTACAGAGTAAGTCCCAGGAAAGGCACAAAGCTACACAGAGAAACCCTGTCTCAAAAACAAAACAAAACAAAAGAATTCAGTCCATTCATCATCTGACTTATCAGATCTGTTGGCATAGAGTTGGTTATGATGTTATAATGATATAATAATATCCTTTATTGTCCTTTCAATATCTGTGGGATCAATAGAGACGGTCCCTGTTTCATTTCTGGTATTAATAATTTCTATGTTCTGTGCATCTTGGTTCACCTGTCTAGATAGAGATTTGTCCATTTGCATTGGTCTTTTCAAAGAACTACCTTTGGTTTTGTTTCATTTTCTCTACTTTTTTTCCTGATTCCATTTATCCGTCTACCCCTACCCCATTGCCCCGCACTTCTTGACAGGGTCTCATGTAGCCCAGGCTGGCCTCAGATTCACTATATAGCTGAGGCTAGCCTTAAACTCCCAATCCTTATGTTGCCACCTTCCGAGTTCTGGGATTACACGTGTGCCACTGCACGCCACTTGGTCTGAGACAACAGAGTCTCACTTTGTAGTCCAGGCTATCTTAGAACTCACTATATACCCAAGCTTGCCTCAGACTCACAGCAGTTCTTCTGCCTCAGCTTCCAGAATGCTGGAATTGCAGGCACGTAGCACCACACCTGGCTGAGGTTCTCATTTGTATTATTCTTTTCTTCCGTTTATTCTGGGGTCATATTGCTAGTCCTTCTCTGGCTTCTTATGGCAAAAACTTGGAGTATTTGGTTTTAGATTTCCCTTCCTTTATAACATACATGTTTACTGGTACCAGTTTCTCTGCTTCTGATGCATTCCACAAAGTCTGTATGTTCTTCTTTCATTTAATTCAAAATGTTCTTGACTCCTCATAAAACATCCTTGCCTCTGCAACACTTAGGAGTCTGTTGACTCCAGACATCTGGAATTTCCTGTTGATGGTGTACAGTTTCATAAATACTATCATTTTAAATTGTTGTATAGTATTCTCTTACATAGTGACAATTAATCATGGTTGTCAACTGGACTGCTTTAGAGATGACCAGAACACCAGCAAAACATGCATCTGGGTGTCTGTGGGGGTTGCCAGACAAGCTCGGCTTGTAGGTCCACATCCTGAGTGGAAGAGACCCACTCTGAATGAACAGCAACTTCCAAAAGTTTGGGGCCCAGATGGAATGGGAAGGGGAGAGGAGAACATCGCTCTCTGAAGGGCGGGGCCCCCACTGAACAATGTAGGGACCCTGGATCCCTCTGAATGTGGGTCTGTACCAGCAGCTGTCCTGGGAGCTTTCAGACCCTCATCAGCCTGGAACTGGGCTGCACTACTGACCTCCTTGTGTTCTGAGGCTTCCGGCTTCTTAGATGGAGCAGCTCTGAAGCAGCTGACTATTGTGAACCTATTCAGCTCTGGCCCTGTGAGTTCATGCGACACACTCCTACTGTACATATTTAATTGGTTCCGGTTCTCTGGAAACCTCTGACTATACACAGAAATATAACTTCTGTTGATTGGTTGTCTGAAACAGAATTTTGCCACGTTGTCCAGGCTTTGCCTTGAACTCCTGAGCTCACGTGATCCTCCTGCCTCAGCCTCCTGTGTAGATGGGACTCCAGTCGTGCACCACTGCACCGAGCTTAACGTACATGTTGTAGTTTTTGTTTGTTTGTTTTTCTGCTCTAAATAACACTACAGTGAGTGCTGAGGCTGTAACTCACTGGTGGAGTGCACAAAGCCTGAATTCAATCTTAGCGCTGCCCCAAAACTGTTTGTTATTTTAAAAGGAGTTTGAGGGGCTGGGAGGTGGCTCAGTGGGTTAAGCAGTTGCTACGCAAGCTTGACTCTTTGAGTTCAAGCCCCTGAACCCACTGAAACATGAAAAGGAGAGAACCAACTCCACAAAATCGTCCTCTGACTTTTATGCATGTATGTGCTTGCACGTGTGCGCACACACACACACACACACACACACACACACACACACACACATCATGGCTTATGTGCACCCCACACATGTGTACACACACACACACATATCATGGCTTATGTGTACCCCACACATGTGTATACACACACACACACACACATCATGGCTTATGTGTACACACACACACACACATCATGGCTTATGTGCACCCCACACATGTGTATACACACACACATCATGGCTTATGTGCACCCCACACATGTACACACACACACACATCATGGCTTATGTGCACCCCACACATGTACACACACACACACACACACACACACACACATGTGCGCGTATGTACACATACTCACAATAAAAAAAATTTAAGGGAATTTGAGAGCCAGTGAGATACCCCAGCATGTAAAGATCCTCACCCCCAAGCCTGACAATCTGAGTTCAGTGCCAGAAACTCACGTGGTGGAAGGAGAGAACAGATTCCTGCACACTGTCTTCTGACCTGCACATGATAACTACGGCACATGCACACACAAACAAACAAATAGATGCAATGTCAACACTTCAAGCCGAGTTTGAATACTGCTAGAATAAACATCCTTGCCCTGAGGCACTCTAACTGTAGTGATAGGTGGTGGGCATCGTGCTAGAAGAGGTCCAGAAGGCCGTGAGAGTACCCAGCAGGACCATCTGTGGAACTGGGGGCTTGAGAGAGCCTTCCTCAGTGACAGTCATTGAGGGTGAGAATGAAGCAGCCGGCATGAGAGGCTGAGAGGTGACGAAGAGGCCGAGGAAGGAGGACACGGAAAGGTTGCGTGGGTTTGGGAGAGTAGTGGCTGGTGAGAAAATGAATCCAGAAAGCCAGGTAGCCTGGTTCACGCAGAGGTGATGGACGGGCCACATTGAATAGTTGGGGCTCTACTGTAAGCGCAAGGGGGAGCCACTGAAGGATTTTAGGCAAGGGATTGTGGAGTTTGGGGTGTAGCTCTGTGGTGGAACAGTTGCCTAGCAGGTGTGAGACCCTGGGTTCAACAGCCAGCACCAGAAAAATAATGGAGGATGTTCCAGGATTCAGTTGTGACTGAGGAAGACAACTCTCCTGTGTAAATGATGGGTTGATGAAGAGATTCAGGCCACAGGGAAAACAGAGGATCTTGTAGGGCCTTGTCAGTCTCAAGACCTGCTAGTCTTTCATCGCTGAAACTATGTATTTTGTGAAGTGTCTGTTCTATTTGGTAGTTCCTAGCAAATCCCTGAGTTGCTCTTTTGATTCAGACTTCCCATTTTTCATCTTCTGTTTGAACTCCCAGATTGCAGCTGTAGACAGCCCAAGGTCCCTCTCAGTTCCAGCAGCTCGATATCACTTCGGCTCCAGGGCTCAGCACTTATGCAGGCCCCTGGACCAAAACTAGGGATGGAGCTGTCACTGGATCTCACTGTTTTCCCTCAGCTCCCCAGCCCTGGTGAAAAGTCTGCAACAGAACTCACAGGAGACCTGCAGAGCGAGATGCAGAAGACAGGCGGTTTAGTAGAGAACAGGGGAGGCGTTTGCAAAGGGACCACTGTGCCAGTCTGCATTTTAGGCAGCATTCAGACTGTTTCTGAAGTCTCTCGAACAGTTTTCCCATCCCGGTGACTGACAGGCCTGTCTACATTGACCTTCCAGGGAGAAGGCAATGGTATATCCTTGTTCTTTACCAGAATGCCTCTGGCTGTGCAGTGATCCTTTAAGGTTCAGGTCTCTTGAGGGCAGTTTCAATACTTATTATTAAGGATGTTCAAGGTACTTCTGGATGCCATGTCTCCTCGTAGAGGAGGGACATGACTTCGGTCCATTCCCCTGGCCAGTACTTAACGTCCGACTGTTCCTGTCCATGGATTTATAAGCTCCTGATTATGGAAGAAGGGTCCAACCCCGATGTATCTAACTTGCTACCAAACAGAAGCATGAAGAAAGAGATGATGACAGCGGGGATTGGTCACATATACAGATAGGGATTGGGATAGAGCCCGGTGAGGAAGGTGTGGGGTTAGGCGTGACTGGCAGAATCAAGCTACAACAATCCTTAGAGTGCCTGCACTGCCACCCAAGGGACACAAGAGCGAGAGGCGCAGAGCCAAGAGCCAGGGTCGCTTGGTCTACCATCCAATAACCTGTCGGCTGCCTAGACCGCTTCAATTAGAGACGGCAAGGCGGTCTGTCCAGTGTCAGACTCTAATGCCCATCAGTGCCATTTCCTCATCGCCACCAGCCTATTCTTCGAGATGACTCGCCTGGATGTGGGGAATCTCGGTTTGCAATCCTCAAAAAGTCTCTCCAGGAACTGTAGTTTGACAGGTCTCTCTGGAAGAGCAGGTGCTGATGGCACTCATGAGGACGGGCGAATCTCCCCAGCACTGCAGCTCATCAGTCCGTGAGTCAGCCGCAGCAGGGCGCCGTGTGTGTGTGTGTGTGTGTGTGTGTGTGTGTGTGTGTGTGTGTGTACCAGTACCAGCAGTGTGTCAGTCAGCCGCAGCAGGGTTCCGCGTGTGTGTGCACCAGTACCAGCAGTGTGTGGAGCCAGGGATTGTGGGGTCAACCTGTAAAGCACTGTGGAAGAAGGAATATGGATTCAGGAACAGAGCCCCACCTCAGCCTTGTCCTAGCTGTTCTTGGTGCCACATCTTTCTCATCTCTACCATAAGGAAAATGATTTCTTCCTCATGGGTCTGTTTTGATGGGTCTATTATGTTGGAGGTTCCCTGCCTGCATCCCTTTACCTTGCAGACATATAACTGTACCTCACTCTGCTGGACCCACAGGCTCCCTCTGCTTGGCACCAAAGTTGTGGGTCTAGGAACCATTTGCAGAGTGTGGCAGTCCACAGAGTGAGTGGTGTGCATTGACTGCCCTCAGGGTAGTCCTGGACCAGGACATGAATGAGCTCCAGAGGCAAGTGAGGACCTTGCAGGATAAGGAGGACCAGCGGGAAGCAGCCAGTTCCCAGCAACAAGAGACCCTATGCCAACAACTGGAAAGTGAGAAGAGGAAGTGTGAGGAGGTAAGTGCAGACATGCTTCCCTGTTTTCCGGTTCTCAGAGACTGCAGTACGTGTCCATCATTGCTATTTAGCTAATTAGCACTGAGTACACTTTACCTACTGAATTTAGCTAGGAAAACAAATCTACCCTAAATATATATATATACACACACATTCATATATATGTATATGTGTGTGTGTGTGTGTGTATATACACACACCCAAGTGGAGGGGAGGGAAATAGACTTCCCAGTAGCCTCCCAGGCTATTTGGCTGGGCTATAAATTAAATTGGCAGGAGCTGGAGAGATGGCTCAATGATTATGTGCACTGGCTGCTCTTCCAGAGGACCTGGGTTTGATTCCAAGCACCCACATGGCAGCTCACAACTGTCTGTAACTCTAGTTCTAAGGGATCCTACATCCTCTTTGGAATTTCTGAGGTGCCAGACACACAAGCAGTGCAGAGACATAAATGCAGGCAAAAGATCTATATACATAAAATGAAAATGAAAAAGATATATTTTTAGCTGGGCAGTGTGGCACACGCCTTTAATCCTAGCACTCAGGAGGCAGGGCCAAGCAGATCTCTGTGAGTTCAAGGCCAGCCTGGTCTACAGAGCAAGATCCAGGACAGGAATCAAAACTACACAGAGAAACCCTGTCTCAAAAACCAAAAAAAAAAAATATATATATATATATATATTTTAAAGATTAATCAACATAGGACAAATTAGTAAGAGTAAGACCACTTCAATTATGTGTGTGTGTGTGTGTGTGTGTGTCCCACAAAACATGAGACTTAAAACAGGTCAGATATCCGAAGCTTATACATCCCGAGCTATCTAGAAAGGCTATCTTAGAACCTCTGGAGCACAATGGAGACAAGCTATGGGAGAGCATGGGGAGGACCTGTAGGGTGAGGAAGGGTTGTCTCAGATACAGATAAAAGTCCAATAGGTGGTGGCAGCGGCGGCAGCGGCGGCGCACGCCTTTAATCCCAGCACTCAGGAGTCAGAAGCAGGTGGATTTCTGTGAGTTTGAGGCCAGTCTGGTCTACAGAGCGAGTTCCAGAACAGCCAGGGCTACAACTGTCTTGAAAGAGAAATCCTGTCTTGGGGGGAAAAATTGTTTTAAAGAAAATGCCTTACTTCTGGATCTTACGGAGGCATTTTCTCAGTTGAGGTTCCCTCCTTTCAGAAGACTGTAGCTTGTGTCAAGCTGACATAAAACTAGCCAGCACATAGGGACACATCCTGTCCTATGGTCATGTTTTGGGGTGGTGTGTCCTGAGCCCCAACACAAACAGTAAGGTATTTAATTCATGAGGGAAAAGGCTTGCAAAGCTGCTGAGTGGGAGATCAAAAAGACCTGCCATGGCTTCCACTCTGGCTTCAGGGGCTGTGACGCCCTCTTCAGGCCTCTGCTGGTATGCATGCAGAGATGAACACATACATACATATAAATAAAAACAGAATGCCTCGGGAAGCATTTGTTTACTTGGCTGCCAGCTTATTTAAAAAGGTCAGACTCAGAAACAGCCAGAAGGAAGAGACGGCCAGGAATGTGGGATGGAACACAGAGCGCATGTGTCCACTCTGGGCCTCCAGGTGTCCACCAACCCACGAGCTCTAATTCTTAACCTCGTGGAATTTTAGGGAAGTTTCTGGCTCAGGGTTCTGTACAAATGAATTTAGAAATGATCCTGCTCCATCCTAACCACAAATAAAAAGCTGAGCAAGCTGAAAAGTTTTAACAATACTTCTTAGTCTACCAGAGAAGTAGGGTCACAAGCCCTGTCTTCATGTTCTGTGAAGAGACACCATGACCACAGCAACTCTTATAAAGGAAAGCATTTAATTGGGGTGGCTCACTTAGAGGTCAGAGGTTCAGTCCATTATCATGGCAGGACATGGCAGCATGCAGGCAGACATGGCGCTGGAGAGGTAGCTGCTACATCTTGATCTGCAGACAACAAGAAGTAGACTGTCTCACTGGGTGTGGCTTGAGCATATAGGAGACCTCAAAGCCCACCTCCACAGTGACACACTTCCACATCTACTCCAACAAGGCCTCACCTCCTAATAGTGCCATTCCCTTCGAGGGCCATTTTCTTTCAGCCCACCACAGGGCCACTGCCCCCTGAAGTTGGAGAGACTGACACAGTGCCACAGTGAGAGCTGCCAGGAAAGGCTGCGCTGCCACCGAAACTGATGAACTGTTGACGCTCAGACCCCCAGGGGACTCGACAGTTTCAAGGCCCCCCACACTTACTTTCGTGCTTTCACTCCCAGGTTCTGACTGTGAATATTTGAGGAATCTCTCCAGGGTCTCCTGCCAGGAGAGGCGTTGGGGAGGGGGACATTCAAAGTTTCTTAGCAAGAGAAACTGTTTAATTAGAACCTAACATGATGGGGTTTGGTCAGAACCTAACTGACCCAGGGCAAGAGAAACGTGGGATTTCAGCCCCCATTTAAAGGAAAAAAATGAAGGAGAGGAAAGAGGCATGTGTAAGGGCCATGTTCAAAGGTGTAGTTGTCTGAAAGATTATGACCTAATTGTAGGAGCAGAGAATGTGGCCATCTCCCTTGCCTTTCCAGCACGCACTAAGTACCTGCTCTAACAATGTCCTTCGTCATGTCTGCCTATAAAGACACATTCCCAAGACATATTAAGACACAACTTGAAGAAACTGAAACACGGCAGAATCAAGACCCAGATATGACAGGAATATTGAAATTATCAGGACTGTAAAGCACCTGTGAATAGTGTGTTGAAGCTTTAATAAAGCAGATGCATGTCATGCAAGAGGAGATGGGCAGTAGAAACAGAGAGATGGAAAGGGGAAAAAATGCAAGACATAGAAGCCGTAGTGGTGGAAGCAGTGGCCATCTATGACAGGGCTCTTAGCGCACTGCACACAGCTGAGGGAAGAATCCTGGATCCCGAGGAAATCATGACAGAAACCTCGAACCCAGTGAGCAAAGGGAACATTAAGGGAAAAGAACAGACTACCCAGAAACCGTGAGACAAATACAGAAACTGTAACACACGATGGAAATAATGGAAAATCAAAGAAAAAGAAGACGAAACACTTGAAATAATATGATTGAGAATACCCAGAAGTTAATGCCAGATGCTGAACCAGAGATCCGGAAAGTTCAGAGAATGCCAATCAAGATGAGTGACAGAAAAACTACATGTAGGTTCATAATGTTTAATCTACAGTTCAAAGAGAAAGGGGAAATCCTGCAAGAAGACAAAGGAATAAAATACTTCCTCAGACAGACAGAACTGGAGAGTTTGTCACCAGCAAAAAGGCTTTGAACGCAATGTTAAGAGATGTTCTTTAGGGGGCTGGGGCCATGGCGGCTCATGCCGGGTGATGCTAGGCGTATCCCTGGGCTCCAGGCTGTTGTAAGGGCATGGGTGGCAGGCACAGGCAGTTAGGAGTGTGAGGTGTCAGCCAATGTGGTGCAGCCATGACGGTGGGGGAGAGCATGGTCTGGGTGGACCCCGAGAAGACAGGATTGGACATCAAGAAGGATCAGATTATTGAGATGGCCTGTCTGAGAACTGACTCTGATCTTAACATTTTGGCTAAAGGTCCCAACCTGATGATGGAGCAGCTGGAGGAGCTGCTGGACAGCATGTCAGATTGGTGCGAGGAGCATCATGGGACGTCTGGTCTCACCAAGGCCCTGAAGGAGAGTATACTTACACTGCAGCAGGCAGAGTATAAATTTCTGTCCTTTGTACGACAGCAGACTCCTCCGGGGCTCTGCTCACAGGCAGGGAATTCAGTCCATGCAGATAAGAAGTTTCCTGACAAATCTATCCCAGTCCATGAACCATCTTCACCATAGGATCATTGACGTGAGCACTGTTACAGAGCCGTGTAGACGCTGGTCTCCAGGGGAGTTTGAATTTGCTCCGAAGAAGGCTGCTTCTCACTGGGCCCTCGGTGGCATCAGTGAAAGCTCTAAAGAGCTTCGGTTTTACAGAAATAAAGTCTTCAAGAAGAAAGACAGATGAAAAGAAGAGGAAAATGATAGAGAAAGGAAAAATGAGAAGACTGTGAATTAAGCACTCGCCTTATATTTAAGGCAACTTTTTTTTTTTTTTTTTGGTTTTTCCAGACAGGGTTTCTCTGTGTAGCTTTGCGCCTTTCCTGGAAAGGTAGTCCAGGCTGGCCTCGAACTCACAGAGATCCGCCTGCCTCTGCCTCCCAAGTGCTGGGATTAAAGGCGTGTGCCACCACCGCCCGGCTTAAGGCAACTTTTATAGCATGGTTCGTACATCGGTTCACTAGGAGAAGACTGTGAGCTGATGCCAGTTCTCAAGCTGCATAGTCTACCTGGTTCTCCGGAAGCCACTCTCCTGCTGACAACTCGGCAGAACACCCTTTCTGTCTTTTTTAAATTTATTCATTTATTTATTTATTTTATGTGCATTGATGTTTTGCCTGCATGTATGTCAGTGTGAGGGTTTCTGATCTTGGAGTTACATGTGGGTTCTGGGAATTGAACCTAGGTCCTCTGGAAGAGCAGTCAGTGCTCTTGAGCCATCTCTCCAGCCCCAGAACCCCCTTTTGAAAGAAAAAAAATTCCAGTTAACTTTGCATCTCCAGACTCTTCAAACAAACAAGACATCACAGTTTCTTTCTTCTAATCTGCCGTTTCCATTACGACACAGCAACTCTTCTGTATGATTCAGGCCACGCCCACCCCTTCAGTTCATATCTGCATTTGCTTATTATAGGCCATCTCTTTAATAATAAATAAATAAATAAATAAATAAGTAGACACGAGAGAAACAAAGCAATGACAAAACCCACAAAAAAGACAAGAATCTACCCAAAGAAAGGAAGCCAGCCAGCTAGCCGGATGGCTCAGCGGGCAGAGGATCTTGCTGCCAAGCTGAAGACTTCTAAAAGTTGTCCTCTGACTCCACATGTACTCCAAGGCACATGCACACACAACAAATAAATAATTACTTAGTAAATATGAAGAGATGGCTCAGTGGTTGAGAGCATGAACTGCTCTTGCAGAGGACCCAGCCGGGTTCAGTTCTCAGCACCCACATGGTGGCTCACAACCACAGAAGACGCTAGTTCCAGGGGATCCATTGCCCTCTTCTTTGGGCATGGCACACACAGAGACATACATGCAGACATAAACACACACACACACACACACACACACACACACACACACACATACACAAATGAAAATGGAATACATTTCCAAAAGAAGGAGAGCATCAGAGGAAGACTAGGTGAAGATAAAATGAAAGTTTTTATTTCGATTGACCTGGCATAGTTTGTCCAAAATAATGATGAGAGGGCACTGGAGAGATGGCTCGGAGGTCAGAAGCACTGCTGCTCCTCCAGAGGCCCTAGATGAGTCACAGCACCCACGCGCTGCGACTCACAACCACCTGTAACTCCAACTCCAGAAGATAGGACACTCTTTTTGGCCTCCAAGGACACCTGCATGTGCCTACATCCACAAAAACAGACATGCATATACATGAATGGAAATAAGATAAATCTTCAAAAATAATAGCAATAAAGCTGGGCGGTGGTGGCGCACACCTTTAATCCCAGCACTCGGGAGGCGGAGGCAGGCGGATCTCTGTGAGTTCGAGGCCAGCCTGGACTACAGAGTGAGTTCCAGGACACTCTCAAAGCTACACAGAGAAACCCTGTCTCAAAAAAAAAAATGATAATAATAATAATAGCAATAATATAATTATACTATAAGTGATTCTATACACAGGTAGTATGCGTATATGTAAGGAAAATGGATGTCAGCAGTGGTAGAGAAGATGGGAGAGAGGGATTACAATTGTCTGCTGCTGCGGTGTGCTTGCACTGCCTGTGAAGTGGCATAGCATCATTTGAGAGTGAACTTGAGGTCTGCGCATGGTGTCCCACGCCTTTAACCCCAGCATTCAGGAGGCAGAGGTAGGCCAACAAGGCTAACCTAATCAGTGAGCCCAGGCCAATGACAGGCCCTGTATGAAAGAACAAGGTAGATGATGCCTCAGAAATAACACCCGATTGTCATCAGACGCCTCCATATGCATGCGCACATGCGCATGCGTGCACACACACACACACACACACACACACACACACACACACAAAAAAAAAAAAAAAAAAAAAAAAAAAAAAAAACCTGTCCCCACATGAATACCATCAAAAAAAGGAAGGAAGGAAAGGAAAGGTGGAGTGGAAGAAGAGAGAGAGAGAACCTGGGCTGGTTAGAGGTATATTGCATTCTACGACTATCGTTTGAGACCACCTATAAAAACTGGAGAAAGGGGCTGGAGAGATGGCTCAGAGGTTAAGAACACTGGCTGTTCTTCCAGAGGTCCTGAGTTCAATTCCCAGCAACCACATGGTGGCTCACAACCATCTACAATGAGATCTGGTGCCCTCTTCTGGCCTGCAGGTCGAACACTCACTGTATACATGATCAATAAATTGATAAATAAATAAAAAATCTTAAAAAAAAAACTGGAGAAAAAGGCGATAAGTTCAGAACAAAAAGGAAAATTACAGTCTATAGAATGTTCAGTTAAGCACAAAAGTTAGGGAGGGGTGAGTACTCTGGGGGCAGAGACAGTTGGATGTCTTTAAGTTCAAGGCCAGCCTGGTGTACATAGAAAGTTCCAAGCCAGTCAGGGCTATGTAGTGACACCAACCAAAATACTGAGGCAAGAGGATTGTGAGTTCGAGGTCATCCGGGATACAAAGCAAATATACTGTTTCAAAATACCCTGCTACCAAAAAAGATTCAAATGAACTGTTTATCAATCACGGTGACCAAAGAGCCATAACCAGATGGCTTGCTCTAAGTCAGTTCATGTGATTGTCCCCACTGCCTATGAGCAGTAACACCCACCCCCACCCAGCATTTAAATACTGCCACTTATCCTCAGGGGCTCTGTAGTACTGTGAACCCCACTAAAATCAGGGAGCCATGTGGTTGAAGACAACTCCCTCCCTGCTTTGGGACCACCAATGATGGATGAACCAGTCACCCACGGTGAACTACTCCAGAATTCCTGTCTGTATCAGTTTTTGATTTCCTTCCTCTTCCTTGTGTCCAAGTATAACATCTTAAAGCCCTTTAATATAGGTGGCTGCTGAGTCCAAGTTTGAGTCAACCAGCCTAACCATTTAAAGACACTCTTAGAGGTTCAGATTAACATTTCAAATCCAGGAACTGCAGAGATGGCTCAGTGGTTAAGAGCACTTGTTGCTTTTACAGAGGGCCAGAGTTCAGTTCCCGGCACCCACATCAGGCAGCTCCCAACCCACATGTGACTCCAGCTCCAGGCGATTCAGCACCCCCATCTGACCTCTGTGGGGACCTGTCGCTGTGTGCATAAATACATGCACACACACCACATACACACACACACACACACACACACACACACACACACACCATACACACACTTAAAATAAATCATTAAATACTTTAAATTCTGACTCTGATAAGCATATCCATATCAGCAATGTTGGCCTGTTCAACACTGTAGTCCTTCCTCCCTAGTTTAGTCTCCCAGAAATCCATTCCTTCACATGAGCCTCAAGTTTCTGGCATTTTAAGATGCCAAATCCTGCCCATCTCCCTGCTGTTCACCTTAAGTCAAGGCCTATATTCAACCTCTTCTCCCCTGAAGTGTGCTAGGATCTAACTCTCTGGTTATGATTGGAGAGAGAATAAGAAAAGACTTGGTGGTGATGTGCAGATGACTTTTAAGGACAATAGCACTTTTTTTTTTTTTTTTTGAGACAAGGTTTCTCTGTGTAGCCATGACCCACATCTTGGATACACCGTGTAGCTGAGGTCATCTTGAACTTCTGACCCTCCTTTCCTCCACTTCCCGAGTGTTTGGATGGCAGGTGTGTGACACCATACCTGGTCTATGCCATGCTGGGGACCAAACCCAGGGCTCCATGCATGCTAGGCAAGCCCTCCACCAACAGGCCTGCATCTCTAGCAACAGGAACCTTCTTCCGAGACACCTGCGCAAGATGCAATCTGTACAGATCCCCAAGCAAGGATTTTAAACCCTGCAGACCGCAAGGTGGGGGCTGCTTACACTGGTGATTATTTCCTCTTCCTCGATGAATCCAGCAAGGGATTAATCCATTTTTATTTCAGAAACGTCAGGATCCAGCAGTTTCCCCAAAGCCCATCCGCAGGCCACGCTGCCTTTGACATGAGCCTCTAGGGGGATGCATCATGCCATCTCCCAAAGCACTTCCCTACAGGCATCTGTTAGCTGATAATGTAGTCAGCTGTGGGTGCTTAGTGACAATGAGATCAGGTTACTGGTTCATAATCCCTAAGCTGCCCGCCGCGTGCAGTGGCACACGTATTTAGGTGGATCTCTGCAAGTTGAAGGCCAGCCTGGTCTATAAAGCAAGTTTCAGGACAGCTATGGATGTTACACAGAGAAACCCTGTCTGGAAAAACAAAAAACAAAACAAAAAAAATCCCTAATCCAAAACTTGGGAATCCAAAATGCTCCCAAATCTGAAATTTTTGGAGCTGGGCATGGTGGCAGGCTGGAGCAGGATGATCTCTTCTAGACCATGATGAGTAACATCTCGAGAACCTGTCTGGAACCAGACACACAAATGCTGGAAATGTTTTTGAATGCCGACAAGACACTCCATGTGGCCAGCTCCACACCTGACCTCAAGTGGTAGGTGTCAGAAAAACCACGGAAGGTAACCTTGGCAAGTTGGAGGCAAGGGCCCCTAGAAAGCCACGCCTCACGTGGAGAATTTCTTGGAGGAGGGAGGGCAATGGACGCAGAGTGTGCCTCTGCAGATAAGAGCTGAGGAGAGGAGGAATAAGAAAGGAAGAGAAGAAGAGACAGGAAAGGGGGAAGGAAGGAGGTGCAGTCACGGACTCGTGGGAAGGGAGGGTACCTTTAATAAGATTTAGCGCATGCGTATAAAGACTATGCATCCAGGCAGTGGCTGTTTAGGTATTTGCCTGAATGTTAACAAGTGCATCCTGCCAGGTCCCCAAGGTAATGTCTAAATGCTAACAGTAAGTCATCAAAATATAGATGCACACAAAAAAAATTATACTTTCAGGCTATGTGAATAAAGTGTATGTGAGACACAAATGAATTTTGTCTTTGGCCTTGGATCTCATTCCCAAGAGAGCTCATCATGTAATCGCAAATATCCCTCAAATCCTGAATGCCTCATGACAAGCATTCTGGGTAAGGGGTATTTGGCCTGAACCTTCTAATCTAACCAGCTCAGAGTCTCACTTTGAGTTTCTAGTCTCATGTGACCTCAGAGGTGTGCGGCTTTCGGCCAGCCAGCGAGCCAGTGATGTCTCTGAGTGACCAGAAGTTGGATAGCTTCTAATTCAATTATGACACAATTGACCTGAAGACAGTTTCATCAGACTTCATGCATTAGGGTTCAGCCCTCAAGACTTCACACCCAATGGCAAGGCTGAGCCTCTGGAATTATTCCTTTGTCTTCCCCCTAACCCCTTTTTTTTTGAGACAGGGTATCACATAACACCAGGGTCTCAAACTCTTATATAGCTGAAAATGCCCTTGACCAATTGCTAGGATTAGAAGTAAATGCCGCCACATGTAGTTTTAGGCAAGGCTGGGGATCCAACTTAAGACTTAGTGCAGGCTAGGCAATCACTATGCCGCCTGAGCCACGTCCCTAGCCTGGCCAGCAGAATTTCTGACCAACTAGAAATGAACTGGTTCCCACAATTCCCCCTGATACTCAGTCACTTTGCTAGGGCACTCGCACAACACAGGGTTCACCACACTGCTGTTTCCTGTTTTGTGGTAAGGGAATTTTATTTTAATTTTTATTTATTTATTTATTTTTGGTTTTTCAAGACAGGGTTTCTCTGTGTAGCTTTGCGCCTTTCCTGGAACTTGCTTTATAGACCAGGCTGGCCTCGAACTCATAGAGATCTGCCTGCCTCTGCCTCCCAAGTGCTGGGATTAAAGGCGTGGGCCACCCAACCGGCATTTTAAAGGATAGAAACGCGCAAGCAGACAAGGAGACACATGTGAGGTCTGGAAGGGTCCTGAGCCGGGAGCTCCTGTCTCCCCGCGGTCGGAGTGAGCCAGTGCCCAGCACGTGGAAGGGCACTTGTTCGTCTTCCTGCAAACCCCTGTCTGTGTTAAGCTGTCCCTGGGCTCCTCAAATCCTGCCCTCTGGAGTTTATGGGAAGACTTCACTGCGCAGGCACAGACCACTCCCTTTCCACCCACCCCCGTGTTTTTCAGTATGTCAAGAGCAACCAGGAGCTGTCGGAGAAGCTGGCCAGGCTACAGCAGGAGAAGGAAGCTCTGTGGCAAGAGCACGGGCAGTTTCTGGAGCAACTTGGTGAGCACGTGAGGTAAACAAAGCAGGTTCCCCGTAGACAAACGGGATACAAAGGGCTGTTCTGCCCACCACTCCCCGCCCCCCGACACACACACACAAATAACACAACACCCCAGAGCAGTCAATCACACGGATGGGGCCATCAACATGATTTCCCAGTCCCATCTACACAGTGTTCCAAGGAAGATGTGGGGCCCAATTCCTTCCCAAGAAGAGGGACTTAGGCAGGCAGTGGTGACGCACGCCTTTAAACCCAGCACTCGGGAGGCAGAGGCAGGCAGATCTCTGTGAGTTCGAGGCCAGCCTGGGCTACAGAGTGAGTTCCAGAAAAGGCTCTAAAGCTACACAGAGAAACCCTGTCTCGAAGAAGAAGGAGGAGGAGGAAGAGGAGGAGAAGGAGGAGGGACTTAACTGTTTACTGAGCTCTCTGTCTATAGCTTGCTTTCTCCAAATATACCCTTCCACTATCTTCAAGGGTTTTCCCTACATTCTTTAATATTTACTTATTTATTATTAATTATTATTATGGAGGCCAGAAGAGGGAGTCAGAACCCCTGGAATAGGAGTTACTGGTGCTTGTGGGTGCTGGAAACTGAACTGGTGTCCTCTGGAAGAGCAACAAGCACACCTAACCACTGAGCTATTTCTCCAGGCCCTCTCTTACTTCCTTTCCTCAGGCTGGACAGTATGTGCCCTGGACACCCGACAACCAGGGGTCTCAAAACTCTCAACCAAGACGTTGGTTTATACTTGGCCAGTCACATTAGCGATCACTGCCATGTCTCCTGCCTCCATAGCAGAGCCTTCCTGGGACCTCCCTGAGACCAGGCACAAGTTCTCACTGCTAGCAAAAAACACTGTCAGTATGCTGATATCAATCTGCTACAGAGCTCCCTGTACTGGTGATTATGAAACCGCACTAATTTTATTCAGTGTATTTTGAGCCTTGACCAGCAGATGACGCCAAAGAGCGCAAAGATGGAAAAGGCAAGCAGGAAAGCTTTGCTGGCTCTAGACATGCTGGAATCAACCAGCCATCCCCCCCACAGCCCTGATTCTGTTTGGAATGACTTGGCGGTCTGATGATTGAATGGTACTATGCATCGTTAATGCGCTGGCAAGCGTTCCAAAGCACCCGCCTCTACAGCCATCGTGATGGAGGAGCTGCTCTTTCTCCACGTCCTCCTTTGTGCAAGCGATGTGGTCGAAGGGGGAGAGTACCTTGATGAAAATCTCCTCCAACATTCTTGCTTCTGATGTATATAGAATACATGTCCAAAAAAACCTAATGTACAATTCAATGCATTGTGAGAAATGTATATATACATGTAACTCCCACTTTAATCAAGATGCAGAACATGTACCCCCATGCTTAAGAGATTCCCGCCTCCTGTGTGCAGTCTGCCGCTCTCTCTCTCTCCCTCCCTCTCTCTCTCTCTCTCTCTCTCTCTCTCTCTCTCTCTCTCTCTTTCTCTCTCTCTCTCTGTCTTCCTCAGGCAGCCACTGTTGTGATGTCTGCATTTTCCAGATTTCTAAATAGGCTCGCTTTGCACTGTATTCTCTTAGTGTCTGACTTCTGTCAGTCAACATCTTCCATTATTTACATATGCACTTACAACCAGGGCTTTCTTTTGTATTTTGAGTGTGTGTGTGTGTGTGTGTGTGTGTGATGGCTGTGAGGCTGAATAATTTTCCATGTTATTTATGCATGACCTTTAGAAAAATGGATCCAACCATGACTGCATGTGCCTGGGTACTTACATACATGAATTTAATCAAAATCTATTAAAAAGATCATTGTTTTTCCAAAGCATCACCACACAGCTCTAACACATATCTAGAACTGAAGAGCACAGATCTATGAAGCACAATGGAAGGAAATGTCAAAGCACCAGGTTCGTTTTGGGTTTTGGCTCCCTCATCCCAGTCCTGATCTGTACAGAGAAATCTTGTGTGTGATGCTTTCCCAACTGCTTTTTCGTGGGAACAGATTCCTCACCTTCTTGAAGTCCAAGTAATAGGCAAGCTGGTTTTACTTAGACACAAGCTAAGTTTCCTCCTAAGTGTGTGCTGCCTTGTGAGGCTGGTAGTTAACGCAGTCAGAAGGACAAAAAAGCCACACTTTGTGGGGGCAAGCTGACCTAGAACCTCAGACCAACCAGTATCTAAGTCAGACAGCAGTGGCCGGGAAGTCTCTGGGTTCTTCCTGGCTGTAGGGCATCATGTGTGCACAAGTCCACACACAGACAGACACAGACACACATACAACATGCACACAATTTTACAAACCAGAAGGAAAACAAAAGGACTATACAAAACATACTGGGAATTAGCTGTTTTCCCGATTTCTCTATAATTTCTCCCTTTCCTTTCCAAGTAAAATAATTTTTTAGTTAATCTAAATGACAAGACAAATTTTCTTTGGTAGGGAAACTAAAGATTGGGGCTTTTAATTAGTTGTTTATTTATTTTGTTATTTTATGTGTATGAGTGTTTTGCTTGTATATATGTAAGTACACCACATGCATGCCTGGTGTCCTCAGAGGTCTGAAGAGGGCATCAGGATCCCCTGGGAATGGAGTTATAGATGGTTGTGAGCCATCACGTGGGTGCTGGGAATTGAACCTGGGTCCTCCACAAGAGCAACAAGTGCCCTTAATTGCTCAGCCAACCCTCCAGCCCAAGATTGGGTTTTAATATCGAGAATAAGTAGAAGAATTTCTAAAGGTATGCGTTGTGTGTCCGATAATGTCAAAACATCACTGAGCATCATGTCCCAGGCCTGTAACACTAGCTGTTGATTGGTAGAGGCAGGAGGATCAGGAGGCCAAGGTTGGCTTCAGATAATATAACCAAGTTCAATCGGTCATGATTTTACTGGGTATGGTAGCACACACCTATAATCTCAGCACTCAGAAAGTGGAAGCAGAAGGATCAGGAGTTCAAAGCCAGCCTGGGCCACATTGTGAGACACTGTCTCAAAGCCAAAAAATCCATTAGAGCACTGTGAACACCCGGGAGACTTGGAGGAGGGGAGGAGGGTTGCATGCACTGTGAGACACTCCATCTCTGATGTGCCTTGGGGTGTTGATACCCAGGAACAGTTTTCACTACACATTCCCAGTGCAAAAGGAAATGAGATTGTTTATGGGAGGGAGTCAGCGTCTTAGGAATGGAAAACTATTACAGAAGTGTGTGTGTGTGTGTGTGTGTGTGTGTGTGTGTGTGTGTGTGTGTGCGCGTGCGTGCGTGCGTGCGTGTGTGTGTGTGTGTGTCTGTGTGTGTGTGTGTGTGTGTGTGTGTGTGTGCCTGTGTGTCTGTGTCACACTATGTAGTAGGTGCTGTGCAAGGGCCATGAATTGAAACAGGGTCCGTGGCAAGTTTATGAATGTAGCTATCTATAGTGAATGCTGTTAGGGTACTGTATAAGAAACTGAATATAGAAAAAAGAAACCGAATGTAAATGGCTTCAGAGACCAGGGGGCAACTCAGTCAGTGACATGAGGACCTGAGTTTAGGTCCCCCAGAAACCATGGAACAAGCCTGTGACTCTGGTGCTGAGGGAGAGGGGAAGACAAGCAGATCCCTGGAGCTCACTGGCCTGTCAGCCTGGTCAAATGGGTGAACTCCAGATTCAGTGAGAGACCCTGTCTAACACCCAGACATTGACCTTTGGACTCTGTACTTAACCATATGTTTATGCATACCTACATGTACACATGAACACACACACACACACACACATACACACACACACACACACACACACAGAGCAGAAGATATAAAACTGGACATGGTGGCACATGCCTATAACACCAGCACTGGGATCATAAATTTGAGACCAGTCTGGGCTACAAAGTGAGTTCCAGGCCAGTCTACACTACATAGTGGGACTGCCTCAAAGAACCGAAAAGGGGCATGCTCTGTGTGGGGGTGTTTCTCTCTTATCTGACAGTGCAGACATAAGCAGTCGAAGCTCGGCATGGAAGTTCACTGCATCAGAAGCCTAGGCTTCTATTATTTTGCTGTTGCTCCAGCATCTTGTATGTTTGGTTGGTTGGTTAGTTGGTTTCTAGTTTTTCAAGACAGGGTTTCTCTGTGAGCACTGGCTGTCCTGGAATTAGACCAGGCTAGCCTTGTGGAACCCAGACACATCGTTGAAGACAGTTCACTACAATAGCCACATTTCAGTCAGTAAGCCGGAAGAGAAGGCAAGTGCATGATGGTCCCCTTTAAGGCACACTGTTTTCCTCTTTACATTCTGTTAGCTAAAATGGACGTGGATTGGCGTAGCCACAAAGAAAGCTAGACAAATCCAGGTATAAGGAAAACCAATTTAGTAGTTTTCAAAGACAACCCTTGCTCAGACAAAACCCATGGATTCTGTAATGATAAAAAGAAAACTGGGGTGGGGGGATGTGGAGAGATGGCTCAGAGGTTAAAAGCACTGGCTGCTCTTCTAGAGGTCCCGAGTTCAATTCCCAGCAACGACATGGTGGCTCATGACCATCTATAATGAGATCTGGTACCCTCCTCTTCTGGCAGCAGGTATACATGCAAACAAAACACTGTATGCATAATAAAATAATCTTTAAAAATAATTTAAAAAAGAAAGAAAACTAGGGGCCAGCCATAAGGCTCAGCTGATAAAGGCACTTACCACAAAGCCTCGTGACCTGAGTTCAGTCCCTGGAACCCACATGGTAGAAGGAGAGAACCAACTCATAAAGCTGTCTTCTGACCCCCACATACATGTTGTAGAAAAATAATAATAAAAATAAATTTTAAAAATTTAAAGAGTATAGGCCAGGTGTGGTGACGCATGCCTTTAGGTTCATCACTTGGGAGAAGGCAGAGCCAGGCGAATCTCTGTGAGTTGAAGGCCAGCCTGGTCTATATCAAGAGTTCCAGGTCAGCCGGGGATATATAGTGAGACCCTGTCTCAAAACAAAACAAATAAAACAGTATAGCCAGGAATTTGAAAGCTGTAAGTAATAATTCTCATCAGTGCGGCAGGATTCAGAATTCCTATGTCAGGGATCTGAAGTCCAGAAGGTTCCTGAATTAAACTCAGACACTAAAGCTGTCATCCGTTCAAACCAAGGTAACCCAAAGGCTCATGGGACTGACTGAAGAGAGGGGGTTATTTTAGATTCATCCGCACATGGGGCGAAGATGTGAGGCAAGAAAGCATCCGCATTAAAGGTCCATAGGTCATATCCCAAAGGAGGCCAAGTAGGTCCTACTTGTATTCTGGCATGCTTATCCTGAATTTTGCTTTTATAGAAACTACAAAGACAAACACCACTGCCACAAGGTCAAGCTGCAAAAGGTCAAGGACCGTCTAACTCATGAGCTAGAAATAAGAAATAAGAGGATTAAAGAGCTCGAGGATGAAGTTGGGAAACTGCGACAAAAAATTGAAATGGTGAGAAAAAAAACAAAAAACAAAAACAGAGCTCACTGACCCCACTGGTGGTCAGCAGTTTAAGAACGCCCACTGATGGGGGGGGGGGAGGCTTTAATCCCAGAACTCGGGAGGCAGAGCCAGGCGGATCTCTGTGAGTTGGAGGCCAGCCTGGGCTACAGAGTGAGTTCCAGGAAAGGCGCAAAGCTACACAGAGAAACTCTGTCTCGAAAAACCAAAAAAAAAAAGAACGCCCGCTGACCCCACTGGTGGTCAGCAGTTTAAGAACGCCTGCCCAGCTTCCTGTTACCCACAGGCCCAGCTTTCATTTTTGCTCCCACCTTCCATCTTTCAGTGTGAGGAATTCTTTTTATTTTAATGCATGTGTGTGTGTGTGTGTGTGTGTGTGTGTGTGTGTGTGCACATTCATGTGTGTGTGTGCGCGCATGTTTGCTTATATGCAGATGCATGTGGATGTCAGGAGACAACTTCAGGGGCCACCTCCCAGAGCATGCGTGTTGTGCCTCCTTTCTCTCATGGGCCTGGCACTCAGCAATGAGACTAAACTGGTTGGCCAGCCATCTCCTCACCCCATTTCCTCACCACTCAGTGCTGGGATTACAAGCCCTCACAGCCATGCCCAACATTTTTAGGTGGGTTCTGGGGGTCAAACTCAGGGCCTCATGCTTACAGGGCACTTTACCAAACCAGCTAGCTTCACCAGCCTGAATGTGAGGAATCCCTTAAGGACCTGAAAGACCTTTAGGGTTGCTAACCCACATAGGGTGTTTAAGGTATTCCTCTGTAATTGTCTTACCTTCGAATGAAAATATCAGTCTTAGGGTGACAGCTTGGGAGTTAAGAGCACTTGCTGCTTTTACAGAGGACCCAGGTTTGGTTCCCAGAACACTCACGGTGGTTCACAACCATTCCTAACTCCAGTTCTAGGGGATCTGACGCCCTCTTCTGGCTTCATTGAGTACTAGTCACACATGTGGTTCACACACATGTATATGCACGCAAAGCACACATATACATAAAATAAAAATAGTCTTTTGTGTGTTAGACAGTGTCCCCCAAATGGATGTCTCTTACATAGAGTACCAGATGCAACCTGCCTATTTGGAAGTCCCGCCTTTGCGGATGTAGTGAATTAAAATGAGGTCATCCTAGGTGCGAGTGAATTGGAAGTCCGATTGCCTGTGTCTTTGTAAGAGGAGTAGCAGATCCGGGCGGTGGTGGCGCACGCCTTTAATCCCAGCACTCAGGAGGCAGAGGCAGGCGGATCTCTGTGAGTTCGAGGCCAGCCTGGGCTACCAAGTGAGTTCCAGGAATGGCGCAAAGCTACACAAGAGAAACCCTGTCTCGAAAAACCAAAAAAAAAGAGGAGTAGCAGATGCAGAGACAAGGACACACCCCATGGGAAGGAGCATCCCATGGGGACAGAGGTGGAGAGGGGAAGGATATGTCTACAAAGCCAGAGAAGATGGAGGATCCCCAGCAACCATCCCACAGGAAGAGGCTAGGAAGGAACAGGATCTCTGTGAGGACTCAGGGTGCAGCCCAGCACTAGAGCATTTCCCTAACAGGCACAAGGCCCTGGGTTCAATCTCTTGATTCCAGACTTCTAGCACCCTAGAACTGTGACAAAATAAATTTCTGTCATGTAAAGCCACTAGGTATGTGATAATTTGATTTGTCTAAGGCATAGTAAGGAGGCTAAGTTCTTAACTTTCTCTGTCTGCCTAAAAATGACTGTAGCTATGGGCTAGCCAGACGGCTCAGTGGGTAAGGGCACTGGCTGCCAAGCCTGACGACCTGAGTTCGATCCCCAGGACCCATAAGGTGGAAGGAGAGAACTGATTCCTGCTGCCTGTACTTTGTCCTCCACACACATGTTGTGGTGCACACCCATACACAAATAAATAATTGTTTAAAATAAATTAACAAACTAAAAGAGAACACAGCAAGTCGAACATGGTGACACATGCCTGTAATCCCAGCACTCTAGAGGCTGAGGCAAGAATATCACCCTGGAATACATGACAACTCAAATCTCTGTTCAAAGCAACAACAACAAAATATCTGCAAAGCAGACGGAAATGTATCCAGGGGTAAGATTTCAACGCAGAACATAGGATTCAGTTGCACTTGCTGATGGTTTAATATCTGTTGGAATTAAAATAAAAGGAAGACACTGTTTCTTCCTAGAAATTGAGTGGCACTGTATTTTTTTTTTTTTTTTTTTTTTTTTTTTTGAGACAGGGTTTCTCTGTGTAGCCCTGGATGTCCTGGAACTTGCTCTGTAGACCAGGCTGTCCTGGTCTGGAACTCACAGAGATCCACCTGCCTTTGTCTCCCGAGTACTAGGATTAAAGGCAAGCGTCACCACTGCCAGGCCCAACCCGCCACTGCAGTATTTCTAATCGTGAATGCATGCATTCCCTAAATAAACACCACCAACAGGAGGGCATCTACTATGACTAAGGTTGATGCCAGCAAACAGATACCAACAGATTCGGGGGCAGAAAGAGGGAAAGCAAGACCTGGGAACAGACGGAAGCTCTTTCGTGGATATATTGTTCTCCCTCTATGCTAATCCCTAGGAGAAGGCATTCCAGGACCAGATCATGACCCAAAATGACATCCTTCTCCTGGAAAAGAGGAAGCTTCTAGAACAAGTCACAAATCAAGAAGAACTGATCTGCAGCAATAAATCCACAATCTCTGCAATCCAGAGCAAGTAGGTGCAGTGGTGCGTAGGTGATTCTGAGAATTGGGGGCGGGGGAGGGGGTCATCTGTCCTGTCCTGTGAGGCTGTCTGTCCTGCTGTCTTCTGCTTCCAATAGTTGATGCAAGCGGCAGCCACTGTGGCATTAAAGAGGGTGTCACGGAGGAGGCCAAAGTTTGTATAACAGTGGTAAAGCACATGCTTAGCATATGTGAGGCCCTGTGTTTGATTCCTGCACAGATGAGAAGGGAGGGAGGGAGGGAGGGAGGGAGGGAGGGAGAGAGGAACAAGAGGAGGGAGGGAGGGAGGGAGGGAGAGAGTAACAGGGGAGGGAGGAACAGGGGGAGGGAGGGAGGGAGAGAGGAAGACATTTCCAGCTGTGTCTCTGATTTATGCCATGTTTAGGGTGTTTTTACTGGATAAAGGAAACCAGCAGTTGCAAGAGAACTGCGTCCGGCTCATGCAGCACATCAGTCTCTTAGAACGCATTATAAGGAACATCCAGATTCGCAGAACAGAAGTAAGATGTGCACTTCGTACTGGGTCCTAATTCTAAGGTTTGGCTCGCTGGTTCGCCCTGCCCTCTCTTGGCTTCATCATCTTAGAACCACAGCCTGCTCCTGGCTGCACAGTGAGCTGTGACAGGCTCCTCGGGGGCACGTGGGGCAGCCAACCTATGGCTGTTCTTGGTGAACCCTGCTCGTCACTGGGTCAACTTTGATAACACTTTTTCCTGTGTGATCCCGAAGCCATCTGTGTATGCCTCTGAATGTCATTCTTAACATGCTACATTGTCATTTCCTTTCTTCTTCTCTAGATCAATAACTCAGCAGCGAGGTCCTAGAGGGCAAGAACTGTAGCTCCTACGTGACCATATCTGAGGACAGGCACAGCTCAAACATGACTGCATCTGTGGACAGATAGAGCTCATACTTGACCATATCTGCAGACAGACGTTCTAGAATGCTTTGAGAATGAATGGATGCGAACTGTTTTCCCACATAAGCCTCCTTCTGAACAACCCTGTGTGCAGTGTATTATTCTAGCCCTGTTTGGAAAGAAAGAAATAGCGAATCTGAGGCTCGGAAAGGTCAAGTGAAGCTAGTTTTGTTTTCTAATGAGTCAAGACTAAGGAGAGCAACTGAGTCTAAGAAAAACATGCTCCAAATTCAAACACACAAATGGCCAAAAGGAATTGCGGAGAATGGTATAGGGCTCAGTCAAGATCCAGAGTTTTTGGCTGGTGAAGCCCGAGGGACTTCAGTAAGCAGAATGAGGTGCTGGATCCAGGGTAGAGGCTGCTTTCTCCCTTCCCTGGTGTGCATCACCTGCAAGGCGTCCCTTTGGAGGATGCCTCTCCACAGATCTGGTCACTGGGCTCTGTTGTTATAAAATCTGTGTCGTGTTTATTCTCACAAAGGCGATTATTTCTACGCTACACGAGGTGTTTGTTTTCTAGCTGTCATCCAAAGCAGAACTCACGTATGTGGTTGCCAACAGTTTCTCTATTTGCTTGAGTGAGTTTTTTTCTCAGATTTCTACATATTCATTCATTTATCAGCTGTTAACTCCAGCAATTGGGCTGGGTCCTGGAATACAAAGTGTCTATGTTTTCATTCCAGTACAGAAAGGCGCGCGCGCGCACACACACACACACGAATAAATATGGTAGGCTTACAAGTCAGAATTAGAAGACGACATGGAGCCTGGGCATGGTGGCTCACACCTATAATGCCAGCACAGAGGAGCCTGAAGGAGGAGGGTTAGGAGTTCAAGACTAGCTTTTGCTACTTAAGAATTTCAAGGCTGGCCTGGAGTACAAAAGACTCTGTCTCAATCAAAAAAAAAAATCAACAACATACACACATTCAACAGCAACAACAAAACATGTTCTGGATGGCATACTCAAGTTACCAAGAACAGTTAACCAGAAATGGAACCACAGAAGCTAAAAGGCAAGGTTAGCATATTTAGAAATTTCCCCAGAACTATGGACTTTGATGGACCAGGTCTTTGTTTTCATTTTGGCAGGTGGTGCTGTCTGTGTGCTGAGTTCTATGACCTGAATGGTATTTCCATCATGGAGTCAGTTGTGCCAAGGTCCGGGGGACTACTAAGGTCTGGGGCCCTGTTAACAACCCCAGCAGAGAATCAGCAACAGACCAAAGTCCGTCTTGGTGAACCGATGAGTTTGTTAGGGTTACTTACAGGAATATGGGTGAGGGTTTACTTACAGGAGCAGAAATGACTCAAAGACAGCTGAATCACCAAATCCCATCCCAGCACGGGTGACAGCTCATGAAAGCTGGAAACCTAGGGCAGCCTCAACAACCTGCAGGCAGCTCAGCGAGTTGGAGAGTCCTTTCCAGGCAGCTCAGCTGGTCTGACTGTGTCTCTTAGCAGTCTTTATGGTGTTTCCACTTGGAGCTTGAGGGGCCTAGTGAGTCTAGTCAGTTTCAAGAATTTCCTGAAGCACTTCACTGTGAGATGGCATGTTTCTCCTCCCTTTAGAACATCCTGTATCTTAAGGAGCATCCCTATAAGATGGAATATTTTAGCTCTTGCTAAAAATATATATATGCTTATCATTCCCGCCAGGATTGCTGGGAATTTCTTGCATGAATTCTTTAGTCTGTATAAAGGTTAAGCTGTGGTCCAGTTCAGGGGAACCAGTAAACCCCTGTAAATTTTGGTCTGTGTTCATCTGTTTTTATTTTGTCACTATCACTGTTGTCCTTATTGGCTCTATTGGGTTGGGGAAGGGTTGTGACAAGAGTGCCCTACGCTGGCTGAACTGGAACTCACTCTATAGCCCAGGTTAACCTCAAACTCACATTGATCCTCCTGCCTCAGCCTCTTGAGTGCTGAGATTACAGGCTCGAGCCACCATGGCCAGCTTTTATCTTTTTTTTTTTTTCTGAAAAAGAACATTTTATTTCACAAAAAAAAAAAAAAGACGATAAAGGCCATGTATGACAGACACACAACTAACATGGGTCTCAGGGGTGAAAACTGAGAGCTCTCATTCTAAGATCAGGAGCAAGATGAGACATTTCTGCTCTAACCACTTCTGTTCAGTGCAGCGCTGGAAGTCCTTGATGGAGCAACTTGGCAAAGACATAAGGTTTCCAAACAGGGAAGGAAGAAGTGAAACTCTCACTGTTGGCTGGTGATGTGATCTTACACACAGAAATCACAACTGCTCCACTCTCCCTCTAAAACTTTATTAGAACAAGAAAAGAATACAGTTAAGTTGCAGGATCACACAAAAAAAATCAAGTATTTCAGTCCACTATATGAGAAAGAAATCAAGAAATAAGCCAGTGAGATCCTCAGTGGGGTAAAGGTGCTTGCTGCCAAGCCTGACAACTGAGTTCCATCCCTAGAATGCACATGGCGGAAGGGGAGAACCAGTTCCCACAAGATGTTTTCTGACCTCTACACACCGAGACAGACAAACAGATAAATGTACTAGGAAAAGAAAGAAATCAGGAAAGAGATTAGCGGTAGAATGCTTGTCTGGAATACTCAGGGCCCTAGTTCAATCTCTACCACAGCCTCTCAAAAACAAAAAGTTTAGGCTGGGGATAGAGTTCAGTTGTTAGAATGCACATAGCTCTGGGTTTGCTCCCTGGCAGAGTGTGTGTGTGTGTGTGTGTGTGTGTGTGTGTGTGTGTGTGTGTGTGTGTGTGAATGTAGAGAGAGAGATAGAGAGAGGTTGAGAGGGAGGTAAGAGATGGGGAAGCAGAGAGAGAAGAAAGAGAAGGGAGAGGAGAGCAGGAAAGAGGAGAAGAAGGGAGGAAGGGGAGAGATGTAAGAACTGTGGGAAGGCATTGGTGGGGGAGGGTCAGCAAGCATTGCTTGTATACCCGAGTATACTTATATTGCTTGTAGGATCATATTGCCAGTGGTTTATCATTATAAAGATTGAATAGGGCCAAGCGGTGGTGGCGTATGCCTTTAATCCCAGCACTTGGGAGGCAGAGGCAGGCAGAGCTCAGTGAGTTCGAGGCCAGCCTGGGCTACAAAGGTAGTTCCAGGACAGCCAGGACTGTTACACGGAGAAACCCTGTCTCAAAAAACCAAAAAATAAAATAATAATAATAAAATAAACAAGGCTGGAGCAATTGTTCAGTGGTTAAGAGTAATTGTTCTTGCAGGGTACCTGAGTTTACTTCCCAGCACCCACATCAGGGCTGATAGCCACCTGTAACTCCAGCTCCAGGAGATCTAACACATATACCTACATACATCCACACGTACTCACACACACAGAACAAACATGATAAATATTTTAAAGCTATAATTTTTTTTTCTTTTAGGAAACAATGATCAGTGACAATGCTGCTTTTGAAATACTCAGGAAAATGCTCCCTTTACAGAGCGCCAGGTGAGTTAGATACATCTGGACAGTCAGTATCTACACACCTGAGGCGGCTCCTTGCTGGTTCTGAGAGAACACAGCTTTGGGGGGTTTCCTGCATTTAGCTTTTGAATCTGCTCCCAGTCCCTGCCTTCCTCACCCCTCCTTCCAGTCCTACAGAATACCATTTCAGGCAGGGGACACTCCACGAGCATGGGCTGCTGGCAGCCTTTAGTTTGCTGTTTTCTTTGCTCCTGACAGCTGTAAGATGCTGGGATCCTATCAGTGCCACAGACCTGTAGCCCTAAACTTCTGCCAGGAAGTTCTGTGTATGTTTCTGTCCTAACCCAGGGCCTTTCTCAGTTTCTCAGGAACAGGTTTGGTACTGTCAGCTGAAAATCTCCAGGAGACTGAGCTACATAAATCAGAAGGGACAACAGCAGTCGTCAAGTCCCCCGAACCTCTTTCATGTTCACAGAATTCAGAAAGTGGATACATAAATGTGACTTCTCTGAAAGAGACATACAGCATACAGGGGGACCAAAAGCCAGGACTATGACATCACTGGTGTCTAAAACAATCCTAACTGAAACCTACTAACTCAGAGCATGGATATAAAAGGTGCACATTGACCTGGAGAAGTCTCACAGAACACCCTGGACAGCGGCAAGGAGTCTTCAAAATTGCTGATCGAACAGTCATTAAAAACTTTCTAAAAACAGAGTTATTGTTTGTTTGATATACCCATTAATAATGATTTTTTTCTTTTTACTTTGTGTGCATTGATGGTTTGTCTGCATGTGTCTGAATACCCTGTGCATGAAGGACCAGAAGCGGGTATTGGTTCTCTTAAAACTGGAGTTGCTGAGAGCTGTGAGCTGTCATGTTGGTGCTGGGAATCGAACCCCAGCCCTCTGGAAGAACAAGTGTTCCTAACTGCTGTAACACCTCTCTACTCCTAAGAAAATATTTAAAAAAAAAAAAACTTGTATAATACTCCACCAGACAAGATTAATGTCTAATAAGCAAAAAAAAAAAAAAAAAAAAAAAAAATGTTCTCAGCATTGGTCATGGTGGGAAAGGGATTAGCAGGTAGTGAATAAACTCACAGTTTAGACCGTGCAAAAGAAAAGTTTACTTAGTACTTTGCAAGGGGCAGTGGAGTGGATAGTAAGAAGAGTACAGTTGTAACTTAGCCATTCCTATCAAAACACATTTCATTCTGGAGTTAACCTCTTATTCAAATATGGTTTTGTTTGGGGACTTTTGAGACAATATCTCATGCAGCCCAGCTGAGCCTCAAATTTGATGGGCCAGAAGATGACCCCCAAACTCCTGATCTTCCTACCTCTACCTCCAAAATACTGGGGTTGCAAGCATGCTCCACCACACCCTGCTAATACATGTATTTTTATTTTAAATTTTTATTAGATCTTTGGGAACTTCATCCAGTGTGTTTTGAGTATAAACATCCTTTCCCCCAACTCCTCCCAGATCCACCTCCCTACCCTACACAGCCAACTCAAAGCTCATCCAGACCAGTTTGTGCTGCTCACATGGTCTTGGCTGTGTGGCCTTCCAAGGAAGCATGAACGATTTAGCAGTTGCTACACTATTAATGAAAACTGATTCTCCCTCTTCAGGCAGCTATCAATTGCCAATAGCTCCTTCAAATAAGTATTTTTAAACATTTTTATTTTATGTGCATTAGTTTTTTCGTGCATGTCTGTATGAGAGTTCCAGATCCCCTGGGACTGGAGTTACAGACAGTTGTGAGCTGCTATGTGGGTGCTGCGAGTTGAACCCGGGTTGTCCAGAAGAGCAATGAGTGCTCTTAACTGCTGAGCCATCTCTCCAGCCCTGAAATAAGTATTTTTAAGTAGCCATTATCATATTATACATTCACTTTAATACTGTTTTGTGTGTGTGGATGTCCATGTAGAGGTGAGGATTCAACACCGAATACCTTCGATCTCTAGTTTTTAGGATTAATATTTCTGTGTATAAGTGCACATGTGTGTGTCTATGCACACATGTGGAAGCACTGAGGCCAGAAGAGGACATCAAATGTCTTCCTCTATTATTTACTACCTATTACTTTGAGGCAGAGGCTCTCTCTGAACTTGGGGTTCACATTTTCTCAGCTAGGTTGGAAGCCAGTAAACCAGGGAACATCCTGCCTCCACCCTCCTTGGAGCTGAGATTACAGGTATGTACAGGATATCCAGTTTGTCACATGAGCGCTGGGATGCTCTGGTCCTCCTGAACCCATCTGTTGAGCTCAAGTTCCAAAAGGATATGGCAAACCACGTATGTAATCCCAGCATTTGGGAGGCTGAGGTAGGAAGACGGTGAGTTCAAAGCCAGCCCGTGCTACACAGCAAGACTGTCTAAAACTAAAAAAAAAAAAATAATAAGATGAAAAAAATACTTCAGAAAAGACATAACTCGCCGGGCGGTGGTGGCGCACGCCTTTAATCCCAGCACTGGGGAGGCAGAGGCAGGCGGATCTTTGTGAGTTGGAGTCCAGCCTGGTCTACAGGGCGAGATCCAGGAAAGGCGCAAAGCTACACAGAGAAACCCTGTCTCGAAAAACAAACAAACAAAAAGACATAACTCGTATCAAGGCCCTAAAGGATGTAGCAATCTAATGTCCTCCACAATAGAGGTAGAAACGGTAATTGGTAAGAGTGGTACGAGATGAAGCTAGGTAGTGGGGGGCGGGGCGGGGGGCGCGCTCTACTTCCCGGTTTTAGCTACGCGTGGTGGTAAATGGGTTTGGGATATACAGCTGATTTTCTTTAAATATGCAAAGCCCCACACGATTTACAGGCACAAAGGTACTTAAAATTGCAACTCTGTGGGAAATGAGCTGGAAGCTTGTGGCAGAAACGAAATTCCATTTCCAGCATCCTGAACGCGCCAGCCTATGTACCAGACCATTTTAAAAATATGGAGGGTGACCCAGAGGGTCCTCCTCTCGTGGATGTCCCCTCAGGGGACTGCGGCAGGGGACACCAAGTGCGACGGCTCAGCAAATGCTGTCCGCGGGAAATCCATTTGTATCGCACCAGTACAGTCATGCGCGTGGGGAGCCCGTCGCCTTCGGCAAGGATGCCTGCGCTTCCTCGCTCCTGCACACTCTTGCCTCAGCCAGCCTCCCCCAAGAACCGACCCGCTCGCTACAACGCACGCTTCAGAGTTCCCCGCAGCCCGCGCCGCACTTCCGGGGGCGGGGCCCAACCACGGTCGGTTTCCACTGCGCCTGAGCCTGGGATGAATTCCGCAAGGCCGGTCACCGGAAGCTGAGCTTCTCCTTCCGGGTCGGAGCCATGGCGGTGGCAAATTCAAGTCCGGTTAACCCAGTGGTCTTCTTTGATGTCAGCATTGGCGGCCAGGTGAGGTGCGGGCGGCCCAGCGGACCTGCGCGGGCGGGTGGGCAGGACTCGGGTGAGGGAGGCAGCCCGGGGAGCTCTTCTAGCCCTCCCGAGACAGGAGGGCTGTTCCAGGGCGGCGGAGGTGGGAGCTTCCGAGCTGCCTGGGCTGAGGTCCTGGGCTCAGCCTTGCGTCTCCCGTCACTTGCAGGAAGTTGGTCGCATGAAGATCGAGCTGTTTGCAGACGTGGTGCCTAAGACGGCAGAGAATTTTAGGTAAGGAGACGCGCCAACTGAACCGGAGTAGCTGAGCCCGAAGCCGGCCTTTGCAACGTCTGCCTCTGTCCATCCGTTCCCTGCCTTGGAGCTCTGTGTTCTCGGTATTGCACTGGCCGAATAGCTACCGGGTTTGACCATTCCCGTGCCAATTTTTTGTTACTAGTTCTACACGCCTGCATGCCTTGACACCCGGCCGGCCAGTTAGTGGACTTGCTGGCCCCTTTGTTTGTACCCTCCTCTCCTGAGATTAGAGATGCTCCAAGCAGTGGTGGCATGCACGGTGACTGAATCGTTCACTCTTTCTTTCCTTTTAGGCAATTCTGCACTGGAGAGTTCAGGTCAGTCTCAGATGTGTTTGATCTCTCCTCCTACTCCTGAAGGGTGCCCTAGGAGTTTGGTGAGGATATTGGGGAACCATGGGCAAGTCTTGAGTGATGGAAAATGATATTCAGAGGGCATCTCCTTTATTGATGTGTCCTTTAGCTCACTTCTGTCCAAATCTTTATGAGAGTCCTTTTAGCCTCCAGTGTGTCCTAAACGGGAAGACCCCTGATCATTCCAAGTCTCTCTCTTTTTTGGTTACAGAAAAGATGGTGTTCCTATAGGATACAAAGGAAGCACCTTCCATAGGTAAGGCTTTTGGCAAATGGAAATGCAGTCATTGCTTGGTATCTGTACAGGCAATCCTGAACACCTGAGTGCAAAAACCTATGGAGGATTAAGTTTGTTGTTTAAAGGCTCATGTTCAGGGCTGAGGATGTAGCTTGGCAGAGAATTTGCCCAGCGTGCATGAGGCCCTGGGTTCAATACTCAGCACCATGTAGCCTGTGCACAACGCTCTGTGCACCTAAAGTCATTCCTAGACTCTTGGTAATACCAGATTGTAGAAATGATGGCAGGGAAAACACTCTGGGTCATTTTACATGGGTTACAGGTGCATTTCTGGATGCTTCTATACCCAGCTTTTATGTGGGACCTGGGGATCTGAACTCAGGTCCTCAGGCTTCATCCTCATGCTTACCCACTGAGCCATCTCCCTGGCTCCAGGATATGATTTTAGTAGAGGCTTTTGTAGTAATTAGTGTTATCAGACAGCAGTCTGTAGGAACCTGTCCTTCATGAACTCCTGGCTTTCTGTATTCACCTGTTTTTGTTAGTGTTTGTTAGAAGTTGCCCCACTTTAATCCTGAAAGTCTTCATGTCGCCCATAGCAGGGCTTTAGAGCTGTGGTCTTTAAGCCAGCTTGTGAACATGTGTTATCTCCATTCTTTAAGGAAGGAAACTGAGGCTAAGAAAGGCTGCCGACTGTGCCTGGGTTTAATAGTTTACACTACCCCGTGTGTAGTAGTCCACTTCACATATATTTGCTGTTGTTCTTTTCCCCCAAATTTGCCTTAAGCCCTCGACATGTTTTTTGCTTTGGCAAATCTGTTGTTATTTCTTCCTGCCAGGTTTCAGCCCCTTTCTGTGGTTCAGGTGTTAACTCATGCACCTTAGATCAACCCAAAGATGCCCCTGAAGTGAAAAACAAAAACAAAAACAAAAACTTTATGGTTCGTAATCCCTGGGCTTGCTCACTCCAGGGGCGAAGACTCATTCTCTAAGCCACATTGATAAACATTGTACTTCAGGAAAAATGCGAAATCTACCATGTCAGTGACTAAACCACTGACTCCTTCCCTCGGGAATTTTTTTTTTTTAACTCTGTTTCAGGGTCATAAAGGATTTCATGATTCAGGGTGGAGATTTTGTTAATGTAAGTACTGCTTTTTTTCTTTGCTAGTCTTCCTGTAGGGCCCCAGTTTTGAGTTAGGTGGAAAGAGCATGGACACGGGGATCTACTGTAGCACTACTGGCTACCACTGACTGTGCCCTTGGAACACATTTCTGTGCTAAACTTGAATCATTAACTTCCATTGTCCAAACTGAGCTTTTTGTAACCAGAAATTGGACTTTCCGAGTCTACCTAAAGATGATCCGAGACAACCCACATTCATTGTTCACAGGAACCTTTAAAATTAGCTGCAATTTTTTCCCCCAAAGGGAAGTGAGCTGACTGCTTACACCCTCCATTTTCCCTTCTACTCTGGTATCACTGTCAGAAACTCTGTTTGCTTCTGTGGGTCTTCCTTTCTTTTTTTCCTTTGGAAAGCTGAGGTTTTGACCATAAGCCGTTTAGTGGCAAGGGGTCAGGCCAGGATGGGCGGGTGGTTGGAAGGCTGTTTGCTCTGCTTGCTGAGGTACCCAGGGATCCGTCCTTCACTGCTGACTATGGCTCCTTTGTGACCATGCTGTTTGTGTCCCCATCCCAGCTTTAGAGTGTGCCCAGTAAGCTAGGATTTTCTCTTAGCCCACTTTCCCTTACTTGCCCACTTCTGTGCATGCTGCTGCTTTACTGTTAAAATTGCAGCCCCTTGTGTCTGAGAGATGGTCTTTCTCGATTCCTGTGAGTTTTTAAAGCTCTTACTCCCACTATGTAGGGTTGCAGTGGCTGACTCCTGCTGTCACTTGTGCTGCGGTTCCACTATGTGGTTCTACAGAACTGGGAAACTGGGGAGACTGGAGAGGTGGTGGCTCAGCAGTTAAGAGACCTACTGGTCTTCCAAAGGACTGGAGTTCCTGGCTCATAGCTGTCTGCAACTCCATTTCCGGAGTATCTGACACTCCTGGCCTCTGTGGGCACCTAAACTTATATGCATGTACCCATACCACACACACACACACACACACACACCAAACACATAATTAAAACTAACACAAATAAATCATTTGTTAAAACTGGGAAATTTTGCTGGGTGGTGGTGGCGGTGGTGGCGCACGCCTTTAATCCCAGCATTTGGAGGCAGAGGCAGGCGGATCTCTGTGAATTTGAGGCTAACCTGGAGTTCCAGGACAGCCAGGACTTACACAGAGAAACCCTATCTCAAAAAATCAAACAAAGGAGACTGGGAAATTTGGGGGGTCGGAGAGATGGCTCAGAGACTAAGAGCACTGGTGGCTCTTCCAGAGGACCCAGGTTTGATTCCCAGCACCTGTGTGTTCGCTCATAGCCATCTGTAACTCCAGCTCCATGAATTTGAAAAACAGTAAGAAAGGGGTACATGGGAGGGTTTAGAGGGAGGAAGGGGAAGGGGAAGTGATGTGATTATAATCTCAAATTAAAAGAAATACTTTTTAAATAATAATAAATCTTAAAAAGGAAAAAAAAAAGCTAGGGCGCAACAGTGTTTCCTCCCCCCACCCATCCAGTGTCTGTGTGCTCGAGTGGGCACACAGGTGTGCAAGCTTGTGTGCGTACCGGTTTGCAAGCCTGTGGAAGTGATGTGGAACCCAGAGGAAGATATCAGGTGTTCTCTATCAGGCACTTACTGCCTTGAGACAAGGTCTCAGTTGGTCAGTTGCTACTTGGTTCTTCGAGGGTAGCTGGCTGGCTAGCGCTCAGTATCTGCCTGTCTCCACCTCTTAATGCTGGAGTAGAGGCATGTACAGCCATGCCTGGCTTTCCTTCCTTCCTTCCTTCCTTCCTTCCTTCCTTCCTTCCTTCCTTCCTTCCTTCCTTCGACGTGTGTGCTAAGGATTTGAACTCAGGTCCTCTGGATAGCAAGCAGTTTTACCCGCTGAGCCATCCTCCCCAGCCCTGTCAGTGGTCTTCCTCTGGTTTGCAGGGTGCCCAGCACTCCAGGCCACTAACATGTCTCTTCTCTACTCAGGGAGATGGTACTGGAGTCGCTAGCATTTACCGTGGTCCATTTGCAGATGAAAATTTTAAACTTAGACACTCAGCTCCAGGCCTGCTTTCCATGGTAAGTGAGATCCAGTTAAGTTTGGGCTTAGATGAATAGCAGGTTCCTAGATCCTGTTGAGGCGCAGCTCTGTCTCTTGGAACCAGAACAAGTCTTCTCTTGCTTCAGTCAGGCCTCACCTGCCCCTGCCCCCTCCTTCCTTAGTCTGGTTTGATGTTGTTGGGCGGGGTCTAACAGCTCTAGAGGGGAACTGAGCTCTGACTGTGTTGCTGCTTTTATTTGCACCAAGACATGTGCTTGAGCTCTTAGCCTCTGTCCAGTGGGCTGCCACGCTGCGTGCCGGCCACTCACCTGCCTTTCTCCCTCCCCGTGCTCATCATTCCTATCCCACTCCTGATGGCCCTCCCCACGTCCTGATGGCCCTCCCCACGTCCTGATGGCCCTCCCCACGTCCTGATGGCCCTCCCCACGTCCTGATGGCCCTCCCCACGTCCTGATGGCCCTCCCCACGTCCTGATGGCCCTCCCCACGTCCTGATGGCCCTCCCCACGTCCTGATGGCTCTCCCCACGTCCTGATGGCTCTCCCCACGTCCTGATGGCTCTCCCCACGTCCTGATGGCCCTCCCCACGTCCTGATGGCCCTCCCCACGTCCTGATGGCCCTCCCCACGTCCTGATGGCCCTCCCCACGTCCTGATGGCTCTCCCCACGTCCTGATGGCTCTCCCCACGTCCTGATGGCTCTCCCCACGTCCTGATGGTTCTCCCCACGTCCTGATGGCTCTCCCCATGTCCTGATGGTTCTCCCCACATCCTGATGGCCCTCCCCCAGGTCTGGCCCCTGCTCAGACTCCCTGCTGCCTTTGTCCCGCCTCTCTCTGCTCATTGCTTGCCCACTTCACCTTGCTCACCCTCGCTGCTCCTTCCCCCTGCTCCCCTCTTTTCTCTCTCACTTCCCACTCCTACGAGCAACCCCTCCATCAGTGCCCCAGTCCTCACCTCCATGGGCCCAGTGTTTACGTGTGCATTCTCTGTCCTGCTTGCCTTCTTCACTCATCTTCTCAGGCATTCATGAAATGAAAGATTTGTTCACAGCTGCTCCATTTCGGGCACAAACACGATCACTGCCATCGTCACCTGTAACGTCTAACAACAAACGCACATGCAGGAGACCAGCCCAGGACAGGATGCTTTGTGCCGTCAGTGTAGTACATCAGTGAGGACGCCCTGGTGTCCCTGAAAGGACCCTAATGGACTAGAGAAATGAGGGTGGCTGCTGCTAGAAATGAGAGAAGCCTTCCTAGAGGGGGAGATCTGTGTCCCTAGCAGAGTTCTGTACACAGTGCCCTAGGAAGAAAGCATTTGAGGTCTAGCAGACAGGCTCTTCACAAATCCAAACCATGCAGAAGCACAGTGGCTTAGTCAGGGACAGGGCAGGTCATGTTTGCTTTGCTTGACTCTGTTCTGCTTTTGTAGTGCTGGAGATGAAACCCAGGGGCCTGTGCTTGCTTGGCTCTATCCTAGCCCTGTACAATTTTTTATTTATTCTTTTTGTTTGGTTTGCTTTGTTTTGAGACAGGAGCTGACCGTGTAACTCTGACTGCCTGGAATTTGCTATGTAGACCAGGCTGGCTTCAAACTCAAATAGATCTACCTGTCTCTTTGTCTCTAGTGCTAAGATTAAAGGTGTGTGCCACCACAACCAGCTTATTTATTCTTATGAGTGTGTGTGTGCGCGCGCGCGTTCGTACGTGCGTGCGTGTGTGTTTACGTCCCCATGGTGTGTGAGTGTGTGTAGGTCAGAGGACAACTTTTGGAAGTCAGTTCTCTGCTCTCTCCTTTATGTGGTCTCCAGGGGTTGAACTCAGGTTGCCAGACTTGCAGGGCAATCGCTTTACTCACTGAGCCCTTTGGCCGGCCCCTCAGCACACTTTTTATTTTTTATTTTGAGGCCCGATCCCATTTCATTGCTTAAGATGACCTTGAAGTCTTTTGTATCCCAGGGAGTCCCTGAGCTTGCAGCCCTCCTGCCTCAGCCTCCAAAGTAGCCGGGCTTACAGGCATGCACCACACAGCCATCTGTGGCATCCATCTCCTGTGAGTTTTTCAAGGGCAGGGACAGAACTCTCACCCTCAAGGCCCTTGTGCCTTCCACAGAAAGATGCAGAGCGGTGACAGAAGAGTCCAGAAAGAAGCCACAAGTTATTGGCACTTAGAGCACCTGCCCTGTTTTAATTCAGAACATCCCTTTGAGATAATGAACAAATGAGGCACAGGCAGGTTGTTAGCAGTGAACTAAGGTCACACAGCCACTGATGGAGTTCTGGGATTCAAGGTGCATCATCTGCTGCAGGGCTGTTCTTTAAACATAGCAACACCACCAGGAAAAATCAAGTGTCCATGGGAACAGAGGATCCCTGAGACAGAAATGCTGTATGACTGTTACTGTGTCTGTTTGCTAGCAAAGGACTACATAAGAACAGCAGAGTAAGGGGTTGGGGATTTAGCTCAGTGGTTGAGTGCTTGCCTAGCAAGTGCAAGGCCCTGGGTTCGGTCCTCAGCTCTGGAAAAAGAGAAATGAAAAAAAAGAACAGCAGAGTAGAGAGGAGAGGAGTGTGGGCCCTGGGATTGTGCCCCATTCCAGAGCAGAGTCTGCTCAAGCTGGCTTCCGCTTGCCTCTATCTCCTGAATGGTTAGATTACTAGCATGTGTGAGGTCCTGAGTTCAGTTCCCAGCACAGTTAAAGAAAGGAAGGACAAAGGGATTTCCAAAGGGTAGTGTACAATCCCAGATTAGAGGGACTGCGGGTGCTGGCTTTGATGTTCACCCGTACTTCCACTTGAACACTGACTGGCTATTTCGGATCCATTAAGCATCTGATGATGGCTGGTGGCCCACTCAGTGTGAGTTCTGCTCTTGTCTTGGTAATAGTGTTCTGTAAAGGCCCCCCCCCCCACTTCTGTGTCCAGCTTTGTGTTTCTTTGAGTAACAGCCTTTCACTTTTCCGCTCTCTAGCTCTCTTTTCCCCAACAGTCTTCCTGTAATTACAGACACTGTTGTACAGCAGCCCTGAGGGAGCTCATCTTAGTTTGTTGATGTATCAAAGTCCAGATTTGACAAAAGGCGCTTAGGATTCTAGCCTGTTCTTTTATAGTACATTATTGAATACATGGGTGTAAAAATTATTTTGGAACTGGGCTTCAATTGAAGCATATACTTATGACCTCTGTTCTTGGGCTGAGGCGGAAGGAGCTTGAGCTGAGGGCAGTTCTGTCTCAGGACTGGGGATACAGTCACCGGTAGAGTGTTTGCCTAGTGTGAGTGTGAGTGGACCACAGAACAAGGGAGACAAGGCTGTGTGTGTGGTAGCTCACTCTTGTAATTCTAAAACTCAGGAGGCTGACCTCTACAAGTCGGATGCCAGCCTGGGCTACCGAAATGAGAAGACCCTATTTTGGGGAGAGAAGGAGGGGCAGACAAAATGAGACTGCCTCTGAGAAGACGATTTCAAGGGAAGTAAGGGAAAAGATGTGGCTACATTTCAGATTCTCAGCTGGGCTGGGCTGGGGTTCAGAATGACCCTAGTAAGCGAGCACATCTATACTCCCCACACCTGGGGGACTGGGAGGAGGAGCGGGCGTCAAGCCCAGCCTTGGGTACATAATGAGTTCCAGGACAGACCTTCTCTCAACCCCTTCCTGCCTTCCCCGAAAAAGTAAAAATATATTGCAAAACCACTCAAACCCCTGATTTCCTAGGCAGTGTGTCTTTTCTTAGCTGATAACTAACTTGTAAGTATAATCCAGTTGTAACTAGTATGCACTAAATACACTAAGTCCTGTAAGGAGGGAAAGGAAGGTGTAGTCACACAGCTCAGAAGTAAAGACAAGGGATGAAGACACCTGCCACACCTGCCTGAGTTCAGTGCCAGCCCCGTGTCCAAGGGGAAGTGGAGAAGTAACTCCACAAAGCTCTTCTCTGACCTCACACATCATCTGTGTGCACACACACACACACACACACACACACACACACACACACTTATTAAAAAATGTAAAAGAAAGAAGCAGAAGGGGGCCATTAGAGAAGAGTAAGGGAACCAGCTAGAGCGAGGAAAGGATGTAGGGGAAGAGAATAAATAAGAACAATATAATAAATGTACAGATGAAAACTGAAAATGCCATAATTAAAGCCCTTACTGTGTAAGCTAATCTAAAACTTAGTTAAATTTTGGGTTTTCTTGTTTTAAATGAATGGTCATTCCCATTACGAAACCTCACACTAGGGGCTCAGCAGGTAAAGGTGCTTCCCCCAAGTCTGATGGCCTGAGTTCAAGCCCCAGGACCCATGTGGTGGAAGGAGAGAGAGGCCTGACTCCTACAGAACCTGACGCTGAGGAAATTGTTCATTGATTGAAGAATTTAGATCCTCAAGGGTGGAGACTCTGTGTCCTGTTATCCATGTGTCCTTGTCTAGGCCTGGGCTCATAATAGGTACTCAGTTCAGTTGCAGTTAGAGCTGCAGACTTTATGGGAAATCTTGCCCTTCACCTAATACAGCCAAACTTACTACAGGTGTATTTGGTTCCTATCAGGCAAACAGTGGTCCGAGTACAAACGGCTGCCAGTTCTTTATCACATGTTCTAAGTGTGATTGGCTGGATGGGAAGCACGTAGTGTTTGGTAAGTCTTACTCCCGGGCCCGCCACCCTCCACACTCACTAAGTAAGCTCAGCTGCTGTAGGCTAGGACAGACGGACATGTGGGGATGGCTAGAACTCACGGAAAAGACAAGGGCATTCCAATAACTGCACATGAAATCAATAAAGAAATGCCCTGAGGCAGCATGGAGGAGTGTGGCTTTGGGGTCACTCAGACCCAAGCCTGTACCCTAGTTCCCTGCGTGTATTCCTTGTGACTTTGGGCAAGGCAGCTCACCTCACTCAACCTCAGTTTCCTTACATCGTAAGAGGGCCTGGTGAGATGCCAGCTGAGAGTGGGCACTGGGAGCTGGGAGCACCAGGAAGGAAGCCTTAACTTCATGTTGCTCCTGCAGGAAAAATCATTGATGGACTTCTGGTGATGAGAAAAATCGAGGTTGGTCCTGCTTGGGGATCCTCGTAGCCTTTCTGGTCAGGTACCTTCTGCCTGTTAGTGAGGAGCAGGGTAAATGGGCTGCAGTTCACCAGAGAGACTGGTCACTGTCTGCGGTTACTGGCCCCTTTGGGAGAGAGGAGAGGCCAGGCTTCCTTGGCCCCATTCATTAGCCTGTCCAGTGCATACTTGGGTTTGGCCTCTGAGCCTGATGCCCACTTGATAAAATGCCACTTCCTGGCATTGCATGCAGCATCCTTCGTGACCTGTCCCCTCCTACCCCTCGATGACCTCTCCTGCCACTGCCTCTCTGGTCCAGTGGCATCCAGCACCTGGCTCCTCCCTTAAGAGGTTGGCCATACAGGTATGGGCCTCCTGCGCTTCCCTGCCCCAGGTGTTGGCTCCAGTCCTTCTCTACCTGAAGGAAGAATCCCTTCTTTGTGGTCTCACCTTCCCTTCCTGGCCCGGTTCAGATGCCCCTCTTCGGTGACTTCTGCATAAGTGGGGTCCCTGGTCAGTGCTCTCCTGACTCACCACATTGTTGCATTGTAGGGCTGCGGCCTCTCCTGTTAAGTTTCCATCTGTCGGGACACACTCCACATCGGTCTGATCTCGGGCCCTTCCTTAGAGGATAGAAACTAGGCAGCGAGCGGGTGCCTGAGGAGAGCGCCTCATGTTCTTGTGCTTCGTTTTCTAGAACGTTCCCACGGGCCCTAACAATAAGCCCAAACTGCCAGTGGTGATCTCACAGTGTGGGGAAATGTAATCTCAACCAAGACTGAACCCGGTAAGTGATCTCTTCTCTCTGGCTAGGAAAAAGGAATCATGGCTTGAGGGAGTCTTTCCACTCACAGATGTGGATTGAGTCCATTTCCTCTGCATGTGAGCCCGGAGCATGCACTCCTCAGGGCATGTTTCCTCAGCTCTCAGGAGAGGATGTCAACCTGCGGGTCATTGTGAGGAGCAAAAGGGAGGACACTTGGAATACTCTTTTTTTCTGCTGATTCATTACAGTGTCCCCTTGAAAGGACCTGACTCCCAGGTGACTGCACTGGGACCAGCCTGGTGTCCAGTCCTGGAGTCTGGGCCTCACCGACACCTTTCACAGGCTTCCTTCCTCTGGATACTTGCCCCTGGCTGCTCTGCCCTAGGGCCTCCTGAAAAAGAACTGAGAGGCACTCCCAGGAGAGAATTCAGCCCTGAGGTGAATACTAGTCTGAGTGACTTCTGGGTTACAGCACACTAGGGAAAAATGGCCAGTCCACCTCTGCAAGAGGTCGTGGTGTTTCGTTTGCCTTTACAGTTTTTTTCAAACCCACAGAAAATCTGGAAAACTGTTGACTGGGCTTAAAAGAGAGTACTTGCCTGTTTTGCTTTTTTGTTTGTTGATTTAGAGAGATTGTAGCCAGAGCTGGCCTGAAATTGGATGTGAAACCAAAGATGACATTCAATCCCTGATCTGTCTCCCAAATGCTAGGATTACAGATGTGGGTCACCAGGCCACCTGTTTGTTTGTTTGTTTTCTTTCTATAAGGTCTCAGTAGCTAAGTCTGACCTCAAATCTATAATCCTCCTTCTGCCTCCTAGGGGTAAGATTATAAGGATAGGAGGCCACCCCTACCTAGTTTACTTGCCTCAGGCTCCTGATTCCTGAGATAAAATATTGTCACACCTAGCTAGATATGGTGGCACACGCCTTTAATTCCAGCACTCAGGAGACAGCCTGGTTTACAAAGCCAGTTCCAGGACAGCCAGTGCTACATAGAGAAATGCTGTCTCAAAAAAACAAAAAAAATTTTAGCTGGGTGTGAGTGCACACCTGTAATTCTGTAATCCCAGCCAGGGAGAGATGGCTAAGAGTGTGACAAGTTTGAGGACTGCCTGGACTTAAGAATGCTTTCAAGGCTAGCCTGACAACTTACTGACTCTGTATAAAAGAGGGGACAGGTGAAGCCAGGTAAAGGTACTGGCTGCCAAGCTTGTAGACCTGAGTTTGATCCCCAGGACCAACTGGCGCATAGAGAACGGAGCAAATTTCCCTCTGATGTGCTGTGGCAATTGCACACCCATATATACGTGCACGAAATGAAATAAATTAATGTTTTTTTTGCAGAGCTAGAATTGGAGGCTTGCACTTAGAATCTCAGCATTTGGAGGCTGAGGCAAGATTGCCACAAGTTCACAGCAAGCCAAGGCAGCAGCAGCTTGGCCACCAGCAAAAAAGAAGGCTAGGGTGTTGCTCAGGAGCACAAAGTACCCACAGGGCCTGGGTCTGTCTCTGCTAAGCAAAGGAAAAGAAAAATATGTAAAGTTCTAATTTGATGGTGTCAAGATTATTGGCTTTCCTGCTTTGTCTTATGTAACTAGCCTTCACTGCCTCCAATCATAATAGCCTCTGTGGTAGAGTCTGTACCCTATGAAATTTCTGTACTTTATCTGTGTACTTAGTTAATTGTATCTATTCATTTATTGTGAGTACCAGTGGAGGTCAAAGGACAATTTTCTTAAGTCTGTTCTGTCATGTGAGTCCCTGGGATCAAACTCAACAGCAAGGGTCTTAACCCTCTGGGCCATCTCATTGGCCTGGATGGAGTCTTGTTCCATTTTTGAGACAGGGTCTCTCCTCGACTGGCTTGTCTCCAGTTCACAGAGATGCCTGTCTCTGCTCCTGAGTGCTGGGATGAAAGAGGTGCGCCAGCATGGTGTTAGATACAAACAACCTCAGTGACTGATCATCATCTGTGACCTGCTTGTGCTCAGCATCTGGAAAATACAGGCATTCAGTAACACTACATGAGGTAGTGGAGAGAAACCAAGCATTTCGGGGAGGGGACTAGAGTGAGCAATGCTGAGGCAGGAACGCACAAGTGCATGCTGGGAGCTACATGTGGACCTTTTTTGCCTAGGCAAATGCTTCCTTCTCAGGCTGACTGGACACCGTGAGTCTTTCTGCCAAGATGGGGGACCCCCACTCCCAGCTCAACCTGCTCCCCACTTCAAGAGCTACTGACAATTCTCTCCTGGTTTCCCTCATTTCTTTGATGTCACTAATGATGAGTTCATAAGCTGATCCCTGATCATCACTAGATGATAGAAGATTACAAAAAGACTCCAAAAACATTAGGAAATGTAAAGCCTACCTAAAAATTTAGGTCTCTCTTACCTACTTTCACCCTGTGAGGTTATGCTTTGCAGTGGTCCCTGTGGCCATTGCCTCTCATCCCATGAGGGTGCCCCACTTTGCTTTGTAATAAATTCTCTTTCACATACACATACAGAAGATGAAATTTAAAAACTTGATCAGGCCGGATGGTGGTGGTGTTGCATTCCTTTAATCCCAACACAGGGCAGAACCAGGTGGATCTCTTCTGAGTTTGAGGCCAGCTTGGTCTAGAGAGTGAGTTCCAGGACAGCCAAGGCTATGCAGAGAAACTCTGTCTGGGTGAGGGGGGATTGTTCAGGATTTTTTGTTTGTTTTGTTTTGTTTTGTTTTGTTTTTCAAAACAGTTTCTCTGCCTAGCCTTGGCTGTCCTGGAACTCACTCTGTAGACTGGATTGGCCTTGTACTCAGAGGGCCTTGAACTCAGAGATCTACCTGCCTCTACTTCTGAGTGCCGGGATTAAAGGAGTGTACCACCACTGCCCAACTCAGGAATTCTTTATGTTAAGGGACAGGAATTCTGGCTTTGTGATAGGGTCCTTGCCTGACCCTAGTTTCAATGCCCAACACCATAAGAAGCAACGAAACAAAACCCAACCTTTACATTACAGAACTGGAAAGCCTTGTTGGGGACTCTAAGAATCACTAGCCTGCCTCTCCACTATTAGCAAAAGCCGTTTAGCTCTTTCTCTGTCAAAGTCCCTCTTGTAGCCCAAGTGGAACATATTCCTGGTGGTGGTTCACATTCCAGAGGCCCTCTGGACAGCCCCTTTCTGCGGTGATGGAGATGCCTGGGTCTGTACCCGAGATAGAATAGAGCTAGTTGCCAGCTCTGTGGTCATCGAGCATGTGAAACTCGGCTGGTGTGGCTAAGGCTGAGGGGATGGTGGTTTGGTTTGGTTTGGTTGGTTTTTGTTGTTTTGGCTTTTTTACTTACAGGGAAGGGAGAAGTTTGAAGCAGGGTCTTTTTTTGTAGCCCTAGCAGAGCAAGCATTCACTTTGTAGCCCAGTCTGGACTCAACACTGTAGCAGTTCTGCTGTTTCTGCCTCCCTAGTACAGGAATCATAAGCATGCACCACTGCCCAGCTACATTTTATTTTTGGGACAAGGTCTCATTTAATCCAGGCTGGCCTCAAATTTGATGTGTAGCTTAGGATGATCTTGAACTCCTGATCCTTCTGCCTCCACCCTCTGAGTCCTGGGATTGCAGATTTGTGTCATCACATCTGGTCTGTATGGTGCTGGAGATTGACCTGAGTTTCCTGTGTAATAGACAAGTGTTTCACCACCTGAACAACATACCCAGCCTCTCCTGAATTTTTAACTTTAATTTTTGTTTGTGTTTTTTGAAACAGGGTTTCTCTTTGTAGCTTTGGCTGTCCTGGAGCTCCCTTTGTAGACCAGGCTGGCCTTGAACTTACAAATATCCACCTGCCTCTGCCTCTCGATTGCTGAGATTAAAAGCGTGTGCCATCACTGTCCAGCCACTTTACTTAATTAAATCTCAGGAGTTACACGTGACTATAGTGGCTGCCATATTGTACAGTGAGCTCTAGACTTGCGCTCCAATTGAGTCCTCCAACCCTCACTTGCTCAGGCTTGTGCTGTAGCTAATACTTAGGGACATGGCAATGACATCAGTTATCCAGGGTAGCTTCAGCCACTGCGGAAGCTGAGGATCACTTGAGCCCAGGAATTCAAGGTTAGCCTGGGCAAAGCATAGCAGTATGGCATAACCACGTTTTGTTTTGAAGGCAAAGTGCTTGCTGAGCAAGCCTGAGAGCCTGAGCTCAGATCTCACATAAAAGCTGGGTATGGAAGCTGGGGAGATGGTTCAGTGGCTAAGAGCATTCCTTGCTCTTACAGAGGATCTGGGTTCATTTCCCAACAACCACATGGAGCTCACAACTATGCAGAACTCCAGTTCTAGGAAATCTGATACCCTCTTCTGACCTCCTTGGGCACCAGGCACACATGTGGTGCACATACATACATGCAGGCAAAGCACTCATGCACATAAGTTTTTTAAATGTATTTATTTTTATTTTATGTGCTTTGGTGTTTTGTCACGAGTGTTGGGTCCCTTGGAGCTGGAGTTACAGACAGTTGTGAGCTGCCATGTGGGTGCTGGGAATTAAACCTGGGTCCTCTGGAAGACCAGTCCCTGCTCTTAACAGCTGATCCATCTCTCCAGCCCCATAAGTTGTTTTTTTAAACCCCTATCCTCAGTTTTAAGGTGTCAGGGAGTCTAGAGAATGGTCTGCTGTGAAGAGGGCGGTTGGCGGATGTCTGTCCACTTTGAATTTCGTCCTAGTGAGACTTGGGACAGATTAAGGGAAATAAAGAATGAGCTAGCAGCCCATCATTTTCCTTTTCAGGTGAAAATTTACAGGCTTCTCTAACATTCCAAAAGTGTTTGTTTTTGTTTTAGTATTTTATATGTGTGTTTTCCCTGAGTGTGTATCTTGTGCACCATGTGTGTGCCCAGGGAGGTTGGAAGAGGAAGTCAGAGCCCCTGGGGTTGTATTTTAAAAGTGGCGAGAAAGAGTCACACCATACAAGAGGGCCCACATAGGAGGTTTACTGAGGGGAAAGAGAGAGAGAAGGGGACAAGGAAGGGAAAGAGAAAGGAGATGGGAGGTGTACAAGGCCCTCCTTTTATAAGGAAACAATGTGCACAGGAAATGCTCTCAGTGGCTGCAGCTGGGGTCTATCCTGTCAGGCCCCTAAGGGCAGGCCAGTACAGATGCCTAAATGCTAACACCTGGAACTGGAGTTACAGATGTTTGTGAGCTACCATGTGGGGGCTGCGAATTGAACCAGGTCTTCTGGAAGAAGAGCCAGTGACTGTTCTTAACCACTGAGCCATCTCTTTGTGCACAGTGTTTTTATTATACCTCAGGTTTGTTTTGGGTGGAATAATGGTAAAGAGCCATATAGATCATTTTAAGACCTATTTGCCAATTGTTTGTTGTCCCAGTGGATTTGGGGGTGGGGGTGGGGAGTGGCTTGTTTTGTTAAGAGTCTCAGCCTTCTGATCGTCCAGATTACAGGCGTGCGTCACCATGCTGAGCATCATTTCTCATACTTTAATGTACTTTGAATCTCCAGAATAACTTGCTAGAGAGCTAGTTGTGATGAAGTTTCACAGGTAACGGTGAGTGGCAAAGCTCAGCATGGGGGATGACAGGGTTTGTCCTTTCAAGGAGAAACCTAGCCCAGGAGGTGACATCCTAGTGCTCCAGCAAGAATCACTGTGTTCACAGTCTCGATTCATGTTCACAGTCTCTATTCATATGCAGCTGCACTTGCATGGTATTGCCTGGCAATCAAAGATGCCAGAAGAGAGCCAAGCACCTAGACACCAGCAAGGTGTGCCCCCCGTGAATTGGCCCGGCTGTTGGGGTTGTGACACTGTCCTTGCTCTGAGAGTGGGAAGCTCTGCCACAAAAGAGGTAGAATGTCAGGCCTGGAGAGAGGGCTCAGCGCTTAAGAGCACTGGCTGCTCTTGCAGAGGTCCTGAGTTCAATTCCCAGCAACCACATGGTGGCTCACAACCATCTGTAATGGCATCTGGCACCCTCTTCTGGAATGCAGGCAGAACACTGTATACATAATAAATGAATCTTTTAAAAAAAAAAGAGGTAGAGTGTCTGGCTCTACTCCAGTCCAAAGGCAAGGCTCCTACATTGTCTTTACATTCATGGTGTGGCTCTTCCATGCAGTACTATTCAGCCTTATGAAAAAGAAAAGAGCATCTGTGTGTACTGGCAAGATTTCTAAAGTAAATCAAGTGACCATAGAGATGATTATGCTGTACAAACATGGCACTTTGTTGAATGTTCCAGAACTTTTGGTAGGGTTAAACAGCACATTGCTAATAGTGGATACTTCCACTAAGCAAAGACTTTCTTTTCAGGTTATGTTGTCCTATTTGTACTTGAATTCTCCTACACTGAACTTAAATCTTCTAATAAAAACACACACTGTATGTATATGTGTGTATATCCCAAGTCTTTCCATTCTCTCTCTGAAGTATGCCTATGACTAACATCAGTTTAGAAAGCCTGCCTATGTCCCTCCAGCTCTTCTGGGTTCAGCCCAGTCTGTGGTTCCCACCAGGTTCTGTCACAATACTTAGCACAGTGTATCGCAGTGTGTGTGTTAGGCTGTCTTTGTCTTGAGGCCATATTGAGAACACAGTGCCTGGTGTCATAGACCTTCGCCTCTAGTCTGTTGAGCTGTTTATAATGCACTTAAGCATTCTTACACACTTCCAGGGCCCTGGACAAACTTGTGGACCTACATTGTGATACCAGAACTCACTGTCCC